>NC_091310.1:41576707-41599207 GCF_038502225.1 Cherax quadricarinatus | reverse complement strand
CACAGATGAATCACAGGGATGTTAGGAAGTATTTCTTCAGCCACAGAGTAGTCAGTAAGTGGAATAGTTTGGGAAGCGATGTAGTGGAGGCAGGATCCATACATAGCTTTAAGCAGAGGTACGATAAAGCTCACGGCTCAGGGAGAGTGACCTAGTAGCGATCAGTGAAGAGGCGGGGCCAGGAGCTCGGACTCGACCCCCGCAACCTCAACTAGGTGAGTACAACTAGGTGAGTACACACACACACACACACACACACACACTCTCACACACACACACACACACACACACACACACACACACACACACACACACACTCTCACACACACACACACACACACACACACACACACACACACACACACACACTCTCACACACACACACACACACACACACACACACACACACACACACACACACACACACACTCTCACACACACACACACACACACACACACACACACACACACACACACACACACACTCACACACACACACACACACACACACACACACACACACACACACACACTCACACACACACACACACACACACACACACACACACACACACACACACACACTCTCACACACACACACACACACACACACACACACACACACACACACACACTCACACACACACACACACACACACACACACACACACACGCACACACACACACACACACACACACACACACACACACACACACACACACACACATAGGGGAGTACACAGACACACATACTATCGACAAGTACCTTTGGCATCCAGTAAGTAACACAACAGATCAAGTAACAGTAATAACATGATCATCTCATAGAAATTAAAGTTATTTAGCTACATTTAACCTTCCTGTGTTACTTAATACCCAGTGTGTAACAAGCATTCCCATATATATTGAAAGCAGTCATAATAAGAAAAGCATATAATGTGTGTGTGTGTGTACTCACCTATTTGTGGTTGCAGGTGTCGAGTCACAGCTCCTGGCCCCGCCTCTTCACCGGTTGCTACTAGGTCCTCTCTCTCCCTGCTCCATGAGCTTTATCATACCTCGCCTTAAAACTATGTATGGTTCCCGCCTCCACTACGTCACTTTCTAGGCTATTCCACGGCCTGAAAACTCTCTGACTGAAGAAATACTTCCTAACATCCCTTTGATTCATCTGAGTCTTCAACATCAAACTATGACCCCTCGTTTTTGTGTCACATCTCTGGAACATCCTGTCTTTGTCCACCTTGTCTATTCCGCGCAGTATTTTGTATGTCGTTATCACGTCTCCCCTGACCCTCCTGCCCTCCAGTGTCGTCAGGACAATCCCCTTAGCTCTGGGACTAGTCCTGTTGCAAACCTTTGCACTTTCTCTAATTTCTTGACGTGCTTGACTAGGTGTGGATTCCAAACTGGTGCTGCATACTCCAGTATGGGCCTGACGTAAATGGTGTACAGAGTCTTGAACGATTCCTTACGGAGGTATCGGAAAGTTATCCTTAGGTTTGCCAGACACCCGTATGCTGCAGCAGTTATCTGATTGATGTGCGCCTCAGGAGATGTGCTCGGTGTTATACTCACCCCAAGATCTTTTTCCTTGAGTGAGGTTTGCAGTCTTTGGCCACCTAGCCTATACTGTGTCTGCGGTCTTCTTTGCCCTTCCCCGATCTTCATGACTTCGCATTTGGCAGAGTTAAATTCAAGGAGACAGTTGCTGGACCAGGCTTGTAGCCTGTCCAGGTCATTTTGTAGTCCTGCCTGATCCTCGACTTCTGAGTCTATCCCTTCCGTTATGTCATTCACATATACCAAAAACAGCACAGGTCCTAGGACTGACCCCTGTGGAATCCCACTTATCACAGGCTCCCACTCTGACACCTCGTCACGACTGTGTGTGTGTGTGTGTAAAACAGTGTTGGTGACACTGGTAATTTCAAGGCGGCGTTGAACATGATCCAGATGAACCAGTACTTTCCTGACACTCTTCACTAAGGATGACTTCAAGATACTGAAGGGCTCTGCAGGAAAGGAGGAGGAGAAATTGTGGGAGGAGGGAACAATTGTGGGAGAGAGCAAATGAGGGAGGTAACAATTGTAGGAGGGAACAATTTTGGGAGGAGGTAGCAACTGTGGGAGGAGGGAACAATTGCGGGAGGTAACAATTGTGGGAGGAGGGAGCAACTGTGGGAGATAACAATTGTGAGAGGAGGGAGCAATTATGGGAGGGGGAAACAATTGTGGGAGGAGCGAACAATTGTGGGAGGAACAACTGTGGGAGGAGGGAACAATTGTGGGAGGAAGGAGCAACTGTGAGGTAACAATTGTAGGAGTAATTGTGGGAGAAGGGAGCAATTATGGGAGGAGAGACAATTGTGGGAGGAGGGAACAACTGTGGGAGGGAGAAAATGTTGGAGGAGGGTACACTTAAGAGAGAGTAAATTCCAGGTCAACATAATTAAAATGTAGCCACAGTGATGGTGTGCTTCCCTCTAATGGAATATACTTGTCCAGTAGGAAGGCAGGCAGGTAGGCAGGCAGGCAGGCAGGGAAGGGAGGGAGGGTAGGATAGAGGAGGGAAGGAGAAGGAAAGTGGGAAGAAGGGGATGGAGGCAGGTGAGATAAGAAGGAAAATCAGAGGAAGATGAGAGGTAGTCCCACACCACAATTATGTCTGTTCCACTTACCATCATGCCTCACCAAATGTGTGTGTGTGTGTGTGTGTGTTACCAGTTGTCAAAGGCACTTGTCGTTAGACACTTGGCCTGTGTACTTACCTAATTGGGATTGCAGGGATCGATTCATAGCTCCTGGTCCCGCCTTTTCACTGGTCGCCACTAGGTCCACTCTCTCTGCTCTATGAGCTTTATCATACCTCTTCTGTGTGTGTGTGTGTGTGTGTGTGTGTGTGTGTGTGTGTCTGTGCGCGCACGCGCTCACCAATTTCTGGGGGCAAGGCTGCAGTAGGCCGTGATGGAGGCCAAGGGGTGGTGTGTGTGTGTGTGTGTGTGTGTGTGTGTGTGTGTGTTTTAGTCTCTTCACACTTTCAGTTAGCTACAGTGGACGTCTCTCTCATACTTGCCTTGAGATATAAATCAGCGCCTGATGACGGGGTCTCAACCACATATACGTTATAAATATTATATATATGCACACACAAACACATACCAATTTGGAACCCATACCTGGTCAAGCACGTCAAAAATTGGAGAAATTGCGAAAGTTTCCAACAAGACTAGTCTCAGAGCTAAGGGAAATGTCCTACGAAGAAAGGTTAAGGGAAATCGGCCTGACGACACTGGAGGACAGGAGGGTTAGGGGAGACATGATAATGATATATAAAATACTACGAGGAATTGACAAGGTGGACAAAAACAGAATATTCCAGAGATGGGACACAGAAACAAAGGGTAACAATTGAAAGTTGAAGACTCAGACGAGTCAAAGGGATGTTAGGAAGTATTTCTTCAGTCAAAAAGTTGTCAATAAGTAGAACAGTCTGGAAAGTGACGTAGTGGAGGGAGGAACCATACACAGTTTTAAGACGAGGTTAGATAAAGCTCATGGAGCAGGGAGAGAAGAGGACCTAGTAGCGATCAGTGAAGAGGAGGGGCCAGGAGCTATGAATCGACCCCTGCAACTACAATTAGGTTGGTACACACACACACACACACACACACACACACACACACACACACACACACACACACACACACGCACACAACACACACAACACACACACACACAGATGCACACACACGCGCACACACGCGCACGCGCACACACGCGCACGCACACACACACGCAGTGGGCACCTGTGAGGAGCGGAGTCCCACAGGGGTCGGTCCTAGGACCAGTACTATTTCTGTTATATGTGAATGACATGATGGAAGGAATAGACTCAGAAGCGTACCTGTTCGCAGATGATGTGAAGTTAATGAGGAGAATTAAATCAGATGAGGACCAGGCAGGACTTCAAAGAGACCTGCACAGGCTGGACACGTGGTCCAGCAACTGGCTTCTTGAATTCAACCCTGCCAAGTGCAAAGTCATGAAGATTGGAGAAGGGCAAAGAAGACTGCAGACAGAGTATAGACTAGGTGACCAAGGACTGCAAACCTCGCTCAAGGAGAAAGATCTTGGGGTGACCATAACACCGAGCATGTCTCCGGAGGCACACATCAACCAGATGACTGCTGCAGCATATGGACGCCTGGCAAACCTGAGAATGGCGTTCCGATACCTTAATAAGGAATCGTTCAAGACACTGTACACTGTGTACATCAGGCCCATACTGGAGTATGCAGCTCCAGTTTGGAACTCACACCTGGTCAAACGCGTCAAGAAATTAGAGAAAGTGCAAAGGTTTGCAACAAGGCTAGTTCTGGAGCTCAGGGGAATGTCCTACGAAGAAAGGTTAAGGGAAATCGGACAGACGACATTGGAGGACAGGCGGGTCAGGGTAGACATGATAACGACATACAAAATACTGCGTGGAATAGATAAGGTAGACAGAGACAGGTTGTTCCAGAGAGGGGACACAGAAACAAGGGGTCACAATTGGAAGCTGAAGACTCAGACGAGTCATAGGGATGTTAGGAAGTATTTCTTCAGTCATAGAGTCGTCAGGAAGTGGAATAGCCTAACAAGTGATGTAGTGGAGGCAGGAACCATACATAGACGAGGTATGTAATAAAGTTGGTAGAATTACCGACAATATGTAAAGTAAAAGGACACAAGTGCAACTAATGTGACATTGTGGCAACGTTTCGCTCTCCAGGAGCTTTATCAAGCCTCTCCATCCGTAACAAGAAACTAAGCAGTTTGGATGTGACTTCCCTCTTCACAAAAGTACCTACCAAAAAAGCCATCGAGGTTCTACGACGTAAAGTCAATCAGGACCTTAATCTTCCTCTACCTCCCGGAGATTTTGTTGACTTGATTGAACTCTGTGTTAATTTCAACTGTTTTTCTTTCAATAACAAGCTCTACAAACAAACCTACGGCATGGGAATGGGGTCCCCCATAAGTGCCGTCCTAGCCAACTTATACATGGAACACCTAGAGTCCGAACACTTCGCCAACATCATCCCTTCAAGCGTCACTTGGTTACGTTACGTGGACGATGTCCTCGTAATAACTCCAAAACGTTTTGATGTACGGGATCTTCAGGCAAGGCTCAACGCAGTTGAACCAGCGATCCAGTTCACACTAGAAGAAGAGTCCAATGACAAGAATGGCTTGATAAAGCTCCTGGAGAGCGAAACGTTGCCACAATAAATGTCACATTAGTTGCACTTGTGTCCTTTTACTTTACAAGACGAGGTATGACAAAGCTCTGGAAGCAGAGAGAGAGAGAGGACCTAATAGCGATCAGTGAAGAGGCAGGGCAACCACAATCAGGTGAGTACAATTAGGTGAGTACACGCACGCACACACACACACGCGCAGAGCTCAAAAAAAGGGAGGAAGACTGGGGAAGGAGGCTAGATGAGCTTACAAGGAAGATGGAGGAGAGGTTAGCAGCAGAATCCAGAAGATGGGAGCAACATGCCACAGTAGCAGAAGCCAAGATACAGAGATTAGAAGAGGAGCTGAGACATCTGAAACAGCCTAGAGACAAAGATATTACAGAAGTAGCATCAGCAATGTCTACATCAGACGCAGACAACGGGTCTGAAGGCAGCATGGAAGCTAAACTGTATGCAGAGGTACTGTCAAACCCACATGGGGCCAAAACAAAGACAGGGAGCACACTAGGACAGAATGAGAGGTTGGAAGACATTGAAGGAACTAGGACATGTGCAGGGACCTTACCAGACACTTGTGGGGGCCAGGAACAGGTGAGCAGGAAGGACAAACCAATGAGCATAGGGGCCACAGCTAGGGAAGGGACTGAAGGAAGGAACATTCCACGGGAAGGAACTAAAACACCTCAGAGGATGCAATGGGAGTCACAGTGGGAGGTGGAAAGGGAGAGATCAGTTTTTGTCTAGGCTAGACGAAGCTAAAGGGGAAACTTATGAGGAAAGAAACCAGGAGGAGAAAAAGACGACTGAAGGTATCATGCAGGTGATAGGCGAGGGAGACATGACCCAGGTGGCAAATTTTCGGAGAATCGGGTGGTTCACAAAGAAAAGGAATCGGCCTCTCAAAGTAATTTTCAAGGCAGAATCAACCCGAACCATGATCCTGCAGGAGAAAGCACGGCTGAGAGGCAAACAGGAGTTCATGAGTGTGTACCTCGATCGAGACAGAACACAGGAGGAAAGGATGATACTGAAAGAGAGAGTGCAAAAACGAAAGGAGGAATGGGAGGAAATGAAAAAGGAGAGCAGAATAACTCAGGAACAGGTGGAAGGACAAGCACACCCCCCAGAAACACCTGCAGAAGGACTCCAGCCACGACACCCCCAAGGCAACTGAACAATCCAAACCAACCATCACACACCGATCCCTCTGTTCCCACCCCCCACACCACGAACCCTACCCCTACAGCAACCCCCTATGGGAGCTCTTCCTCCACCTCCACTGCAACCCCCCACAGGCCCCCACCAGGGCTCCTGCTCTCCCAACCCCAGTATTCCCCCAGGACCACAGTCACAGTATTAGAACAGAAGTTGAAGGTTTGGTACACAAATGCGGATGGATTAACGAATAAATATGAGGAATGGCAAGAATCAATGAGAAGTTCCCAGACATCACAGCAGTTACAGAAACAAAACTCATGGAGACAATAACAGATGCAATCTTCCCACCAGGATACCAGATCATGAGGAAAGATAGAAGGGGCAGAGGGGGAGGAGGGGTTGCTCTGCTCGTAAAAAACCGATGGAAATTCGAGAAAATGGGAGGCATAGACGAGACAGGAGAAAGGGACTACATAGTAGGTACACTTCAGTCTGGGGAGCACAAGGAGGTCATTGCAGTGATGTATAATCCACCACAGAACTGCAGGAGGCCAAGAGAGGAATATGAAGAGAGCAACAGAGCAATGGTGGACACACTTGCTGAGGTGGCAAGAAGAGCTCACTCCAGCAGAGCAAAGTTGCTGGTTATGGGAGATTTCAACCACAGGGAGATTGACTGGGAAAACCTGCAGCCACATGGGGGTCCCGAAACATGGAGAGCCAAGATGTTGGATGTGGTGCTGGAAAACCTCATGCACCAACATGTTAGGGACACTACCAGAGTGAGAGGGGAGGATGAACCAGCAAGATTGGACCTTGTGTTCACCCTGGGCAGTTCAGACATTGAGGACATCACATATGAGAGTCCCCTAGGAGCTAGTGACCACGTGGTTCCGTGCTTTGAATACATAGTAGAGTTGCAAGTGGAGAGAGTAACAGGGGTTGAATGGGAAAGCCTGACTATAAAAGAGGGGACTATATAGGGTTGAGGAACTTCCTGCAGGAGGTTCCGTGGGACAGAGAACTGGCAGGAAAACCAGTAAATGAAATGATGGAATATGTAGCAACAAAATGCAAGGAGGCAGTGGAAAGGTTTATTCCCAAGGGCAACAGAAACAATGGGAAGACCAGAACGAGCCCCTGGTTTACCCGATGGTGTAAGGAGGCAAAAACAAAGTGCAATAGAGAATGGAAAAAGTAGAGAAGGCAGAGAACACATGAAAATAGGGAGATCAGTCGCAGAGCCAGGAACGAGTATGCACAGGTAAGGAGGGAGGCCCAGCGACAGTATGAAAATAACATAGCATCGAAAATCAAGACTGACCCGAAACTGTTGTATAGCCACATCAGGAGGAAGACAACAGTCAAAGACCAGGTGATCAGACTGAGGAGAGAAGGTGGAGAACTCACAAGAAATGATCAGGAGGTATGTGAGGAGCTAAACAGGAGATTTAAGGAAGTTTTTACAGTAGAGACAGGAAGGGCTCTGGGAAGACAGCACAGAAGGGAACATCAAGAGTGAATATACCAACAAGTGTTGGATGGCATACGAACAACCGAGGAGGAGGTGCAGAAGCTGCTAAGTGACCTTGATACCTCAAAGGCGATGGGACCGGACAACATCTCCCCATGGGTCCTAAGAGAAGGAGCAGAGATGCTGTGTGTGCCCCTAACCACAATCTTCAACACATCCCTTGAAACTGGGCAACTACCTGAAAAATGGAAGACAGCAAATGTAGTCCCCATATTTAAGAAAGGAAACAGAAATGAGGCACTAAACTACAGACCTGTGTCTCTGACTTGTATTGTGTGCAAAGTCATGGAGAAGATTATCAGGAGGAGAGTGGTGGAACACCTGGAACGGAACAAGATTATAAATGAAAACCAGCATGAGTTCATGGAAGGCAAATCTTGTGTCACAAACCTTCTGGAGTTTTATGACAAGGTAACAGAAGTAAGACACGAGAGAGAGGGGTGGGTTGATTGCATTTTCCTAGACTGCAGGAAGGCCTTTGACACAGTTCCCCACAACAGATTTGTGCAGAAGCTGGAGGATCAGGCGCATATAACAGGGAGGGCACTGCAATGGATCAGGGAATATCTGACAGGGAGGCAACAACGAGTCATGATACGTGAAGAGGTATCACAGTGGGCGCCTGTGACGAGCGGGGTCCCACAGGGGTCAGTTCTAAGACCAGTGATATTTTCGATATATGCGAACGACATGATGGAAGGAATAGACTCTGAAGTGTCCCTATTTGCAGATGATGTGAAGCTGATGAGAAGAATTAAATCGGATGAGGATGAGGCAGGACTGCAAAGAGACCTGGACAGGCTGGCCATGTGGTCCAGAAACTGGCTTCTCGAATTCAACCCTGCCAAATGCAAAGTCATGAAGATTGGGGAGGGGCAAAGAAGACCGCAGACAGAGTATAGGCTAGGTGGACAAAGACTACAGACCTCACTCAGGGAGAAAGACCTTGGGGTGACCATAACACCGAGCACGTCACCAGAGGCACACATCAACCAAATAACTGCTGCAGCATACGGGCGCCTGGCAAACCTGAGAATAGCGTTCCGATACCTTAATAAGGAATCGTTCAAGACACTGTACACTGTGTATGTCAGGCCCATACTGGAGTATGCAGCACCAGTCTGGAACCCACACCTGGTCAAGCACGTCAAGAAGTTAGAGAAAGTACAAAGGTTTGCAACAAGGCTTGTCCCAGAGCTCAGGGGAATGTCGTACGAGGAAAGGTTGAGGGAAATCGGACTGACGACACTGGAGGACAGAAGGGTCAGGGGAGACATGATAACGACATACAAGATACTGCGGGGAATAGACAAGGTGGACAGAGATAGGATGTTCCAGAGAGGGGACACAGGGACAAGGGGTCACACCTGGAAGCTGAAGACTCAGACGAGTCACAGGGACGTTAGGAAGTATTTCTTCAGTCATAGAGTTGTCAGGAAGTGGAATAGCCTAGCAAGTGAAGTAGTGGAGGCAGGAACCATACATAGTTTTAAGAAGAGGTATGATACAGCTCAGGAAGCAGAGAGAGAGAGTACCTAGTAGCGATCAGTGAAGAGGCGGGGCCAGGAGCTGAGTCTCGACCCCTGCAACCACAATTAGGTGAGTACACAAGTTACATAAGTATTTAAACCGGTTTTATGGCGTGATGAATAGAGAAATGGAAATTACAGCAAGTTACTTAAATTACATTACAAATATAATGGGACAATATATATATATATATATATATAAATATATATATATATATATATATATATATATATATATATATATATATATATATATATATATATATATATATATAAATAAATACAGTCATACGTTCTTACTGAACGTGTGACTGTATTTAGCTCTACAAGACGACCTACATAATACTGTATCTAGTTCTTAAGTAGAGTTTGTCAGCCTTTTGATCAGTCGCCGGAAATGTACTGCATAATTAATGACTTTTTGTGTTTACTATTTTCCTTGTGTATCTACCCATGTATTTACACTATCTGTATGCTCATAGGAATGAAGTATTATCACTATCATTTGTAACTTACAAGTTGTGTAGACAACAACTACAGTACTATCACTACTTATAACTGATAAGTTGTGTAGGCAACTACACTACTACTATTTACAAAGAAAGACCACTCAGTCACACTTCTATTTCTGTGATTACCAACAAGTAAAACAAAAAAAATCACGCAGGCAGGCACCATAATAGTGTTGAGTGTGGGAGGCAGGCAGGCACCATGATAAGTATTGAGTGCAGGCAGAAGGCACCATAATGGTGCAGAGTTTAGGACGTACGCACCATAATCGTGTTGACTGCAGGTTCAGGTACCATAATGGTGCTGAGTACAGGCAGTAGGGACCATAATGGTGTTGAGTGCAGGCAGGAGGCACCATAATGGTGTTGAGTGCAGGCAACAGGCACTCTCAAGGTTGAGGTGTGTGTGGTGGTTGTGAAGGAGTTGATCAACCAGTGTGTCCAGCCCTTATCTTACCTCCTGTCTCTCACAGGTGGTCCAGGGGTCACCCACACCACCCCACCCATAACACCCACCCACCAACCCACCTACCACCCCACAACATCCACAGCACCAACCCACCCACACCACGATACCCATACCAACACCCCTCCCAAACCGCCACACCACCCACCTCACAACATCCACCCCACCCACCACTTCACCCACACCATCACCCCGCCACCACTCCATCCCGCCTCTCCATCAATGCCAACCCCACCCACACCACCCCACTCTAGCACCCATACCAACCCCACCACAACACCCATACCAATCCTAGCAATGTGTCTGCCGTCCGTAACTACTACTACTACTAATAATAATAATAATAATAATAATAATAATAATAATAATTCTCTATATCTAATATTAATGTTTATATAAGAATTACGAAGCAATGATACATTACACTTGCCTTGTAATATGTGAGCTGAGCCTTGTGGCAGTTATGGTCATTAACTTGTTTCTTCCTTCACATATTACATTCTCTTAATAACAAGACAGTATTTCACTGCTGCTAAAACAGTTAAATGGGTGACTATTTAAAGTCTTAAAATTGTGATTTTTCTTATATATCGTAGCAGTGCGCTCGGTGTGAGGCTGTTTTCTGTCTGCGCGTCACAACCTATTAATGCCTTTATCTGATATTCCACTTACTGGTGTTTTGGTATGATATAACTTATCAGTTTTATTGACAGAGAACAACCTAACCTAAATAACGAAAATCGAGAAATTTGCTATAAACCTTATGTAAGAAATCCATATAGAATTTAAGAGAAAGTGTTGCACATCGAGCACATCGCTTCCCCAAGTTGAGCAATACTGGGTTTGGCTAGTATTTGAATGGGTGACCGCCTGGGAACATCAAATACTGCGGATGTACACATTCAAAGCCTAGCTAGAGACCAGGCTGCTAGATAGAAAATACTTCGAAACATGTCACAGGTATGTCAGTGTAAGAAAAGTGAAGTTGAGCAAGTTAGTGTGGAGCTGATGTTGAAGACTGAGACACTTATGCAACATATGTGAATCTATATTGAGGAAATGCTTCCCCACACTGTGTGGCGAAGCGTTTCTTCAATAAAGATTCCTTTATTGAAGTGCTGGAAGCGATGGCTTCCAGCACTTCGATAAAGGATCTAACCAGGACAAAATCAAAGCACAACAAACCAGTCAACACAGGGGTCTACACTATACCCTGTGGAGGCTGCGACAAGATTTATGTAGGTGAAACAGCAAAAAACCTCGACACCAGCCTCACTGAACACATTTATGCATGTAGGAACGATAACTTGTACAACGCCTGTGTACAACACCGAAATTCCACCAATCATTTCATGAAATTCAGGGACGCCCAATTAGTGACGAAAGAAACTAAGTGCCTTGAATCAGCACTAATTGCTGTGTCCAATACAATTAAACAAAACAAAGGCAGCTTCACCATCTCTGAAGTCTTAGCAAGAATCCGCCTGAAAATAGTAAACCCTGCCATCACACAGTCTCTCCTGTTAATACCACACAAGCACATTACAGAGAAAGAACATTGAAACAGGCCTCCAATAGAAATATTTGTCTAACCCATTTTTATGTTACCCAAGTAATAGCTTTTATATCCTTTTACTAATGTGCAAGTTAATTGTTCTACCATACTGTATTACCACTACTACTACAACTTGTATCACTACTACTACTACCACTAGTATTGCACCTCACTCTGAGCCTATATATACCCTCTGTGTCCATGTACTGGAGAGCGAAACGTTGCCACAATAAAAATGTCACATTAGTTACACTTGTGTCCTTTTACTTTACATATTGTCGGTAATTCTACCAACATTACAAGATTCCTATATGTTGCATGTGTCTCAATCTTCAACTTGTCGGTTTTCTAAACCATTTACGACGGAGCTGATGTTGCGGTGGTAGTGGTGGTGGGGGTGGTGAAGCGTGATATTGGTGGCAGTGGTGGTGGGGGTGAAGCGTGATGTTGGTGGTAGTGGTGGTGGGGGGTGGTGAAGCGTGATAGTGGTGGTAGTGATGGTGGGGGTGGTGAAGCGTGATGTTGGTGGTGGGGGTGGTGAAGCGTGATAGTGGTGGTAGTGATGGTGGGGGTGGTGAAGCGTGATGTTGGTGGTGGGGGTGGTGAAGCGTGATAGTGGTGGTAGTGATGGTGGGGGTGGTGAAGCGTGATGTTGGTGGTGGGGGTGGTGAAGCGTGATAGTGGTGGTAGTGATGGTGGGGGTGGTGAAGCGTGATGTTGGTGGTGGGGGTGGTGAAGCGTGATAGTGGTGGTAGTGATGGTGGGGGTGGTGAAGCGTGATGTTGGTGGTGGGGGTGGTGAAGCGTGATAGTGGTGGTAGTGATGGTGGGGGTGGTGAAGCGTGATGTTGGTGGTAGTGGTGGTGGGGGGTGGTGAAGCGTGATGTTGGTGGCAGTGTTTTTGTTGCTGCTGCTGTTATTGTTGGTGGTGTTGGTTTTGGTTTTGTTATTGTTGGTGACTTTGGTGTTGTTATTGTTGTTGGTGGTGGCGGCAGCAGCATTAAGTGCCATCATACTTGTTCCAGTTGACAATGACTCTCAAAGAGCAGACATAACTCACAAGTTAAGGTTACTGCACGTCATAAACATGTTGTGATCTAGTAAACACTTCTACATCACTTCCTTCTCTTCCTCTCACTCTCCTCTGCTCAATCATTCTTTCCTTAGTTCTCCCTCATTTCACTTTCCTACTCTTTCCTTCTCATTTCTTTTTACACTTAAAGATCTACAATTAAGACTAAAATGTTGGATCAACATACCTGACACACGTGTGATAGATATACCTCGAAGCTGACATTAAGAGCTTACTTAGTAGGTTTAAAGCCTATCCATTAAGGCTGCATATAACCTCATCACCAATCACGAATATTTTAGTCCCTAAAATAGATATAAGTAAATCTTCAGCATTAAATCAGTTTTCGGCATTTATACAGCGAGATAAATGGAGGTGTGGGTGAATATCACCTTACCTCAACGCCTGAACACATCCCGATGATGACGAGTGTAGTGCGTGTTTCAGACCCATAAAGCCCATAGTTATGTTCATACACACGAGAATATGTAGGAAAAAAACTAGTGGGAACCACATCGCTCTTAAAAGCTCTACTTATAAGGAACGGCTTTTCTGCTTATTCTTTCTCCAGGAATGTACACATAGTGAAGACCGAAGATCATATACTTACTGAAGACTGAAGGAGTTCTTGTGGAAGGCATGTTAAACACTCACTAAGAATGTTACTGAGTTAGACATATTAAACACTTAAGACTGACGACGTTACTGTGGAAGACATGTTAGTATGTTAGTATCATAGTGAAGGAAGTTGTGTCACTGGGTGAAGGTCAGGTTGGTGTCTGTCACAGGCAAGTTGTATGAGTTGATACTTTATCTGGTGGTAAGTTTAGCAGAGAGAAGCTGATGATGTGCACGACACACGTTTGTGAGCAGTCTGCAAGTAACTGTGTCATCAAGCACATCACTCACTACTCGCTCCAGCAAGCAACCAAACCTATGCCTCCCAACACTGGCTCCAGCAAGCAACCAAACCTGTGCCTCCCAACACTGGCTCCAGCAAGCAACCAAACCTGTGCCTCCCAACACTGGCTCCAGCAAGCAACCAAACCTGTGCCTCCCAACACTGGCTCCAGCAAGCAAACCTGTGCCTCCCAACACTGGCTCCAGCAAGCAACCAAACCTGTGCCTCCCAACACTGGCTCCAGCAAGCAACCAAACCTGTGCCTCCCAACACTAGCTCCAGCAAGCAACCAAACCTGTGCCTCCCAACACTGGCTCCAGCAAGCAACCAAACCTGTGCCTCCCAACACTGGCTCCAGCAAGCAACCAAACCTGTGCCTCCCAACACTGGCTCCAGCAAACAACCAAACCTGTGCCTCCCAATACTGGCTCCAGCAAGCAACCAAATCTGTGCCTCCCAACACTGGCTCCAGCAAACAACCAAACCTGTGCCTCCCAACACTGGCTCCAGCAAGCAACCAAACCTGTGCCTCCCAACACTGGCTCCAGCAAACAACCAAACCTGTGCCTCCCAACACTGGCTCCAGCAAGCAACCAAACCTGTGCCTTCCAAGGTTTATACACTGCTTCTCAGCTCTCTATGAGGGACCCACTCCAATCACTGAGCTCCTCTTCGCCATCTGCTTACAATGTGTGTATGTGTGTTACCCTTCGCCTACCTACCTTTCTCTCTCTCTCCCTCTTATATTTTGCTTCCTGGCCCACCCTCTGGTGTCTCACTAAGGAGCGAGTGTGTCCCACCACCAACAGCCTCGGGGATATGCTAGCCAAATTTCACCATGGGAGGGTTGCTCCGGCACGACTCGTCTATTAAATTACGTCAACAACGCTCTCACAGAACCGGAGTGTAGCAGTCGCACGTTTTACAAGATCGTCCTAAGATGTTTCCTTAGGAGGATGAGATGGTATGTATGTAGCTTGTGTTTGAGTCCAATCTAGGTGTACTGTGTAGGAATATATATGTCGTGCCGAATAGGCAAAACTTGCGATTTTGGTTTAAATAACAACGCTCTTCTTGCCGAATAAGGCAAGCGAAAATTTGTGTATGCAATAATTTCGCAAAAATCATTCTGAACCTAACGAAAAAAATATATTTCATTGTGTTTGTTTATTATTAAATTACTGTACTCTTATCTAAAATATATTTAGTTGGATTAGATAAATTAAATTGCGTTTGTTACAATAAGGTTAGGTAAGTTTTCTAAGGTTCTTTTGGTACAACATCATTAATTTTTACATTAACATAAATGAAAAAAATATATCTTTAAACGTATAAGAGAAAATTTCAGGAAGGACTTAATTTTAAATGAGTTCTTGCTAACTGACCAATTTTACCTGTTCGGCACTACACACACACACACACACACACACACACACACACACACACACACACACACACACACACACACACACACACACACATATATATATATATCATATATATATATATATATATATATATATTTATATTGTACCCACGAGCAAGTGGTATTGATCAATAACAACACTGACTAGTCAAGGAGTCGAACTCATGCTGCTTTGGCCTGCCTCATGGTGAGCGAAAACTCATGACGCCTTAATCCACGGGACCACACTGGCTGCAGCAAGCAACCAAACCTGTGCCTTCCAAGGTTTATACACTGCTTCTCAGCTCTCTATGAGAGACCCACCCCAATCACTGAGCTTCTCTTCGCCATCTGCTTACCATGTGTGTATGTCTGCTACCCTTCGGATTAAGGCGTCAAGAGTTTTCGCCTACCATGAGGCAGGCCAAAGTAGCATGGGTTCGACTCCTTGGCTAGTCGCAGTTGTTATATATATATATATATATATATATATATATATATATATATATATATATATATATATATATATATATATATATATATATATATATATATATATTCAAAATATATATAGGGAAGTACCACCTCTATAGCTGGAATGGGGACCCTCATCCTCAGAGAAGACAATAAACGTACGTATATATATTAATGTGTAGGAGCCTCTATGGGTGTATTGTGAAGGTGTGTATGTATATATATATATACATATATATATATATATATATATATATATATATATATATATATATATATATATATATATATATATATATATATATATATATATATATATATATATATAGAATAGGTGGAAAGTTACTAAATGCTGTAAAGAGTTTTTATGAGGATAGTGAGGCTCAGGTTAGGGTGTGTAGAAGAGAGGGAGAATACTTCCCGGTAAAAGTAGGTCTTAGACAGGGATGTGTAATGTCACCATGGTTGTTTAATATATTTATAGATGGGGTTGTAAAAGAAGTAAATGCTAGGGTGTTCGGGAGAGGGGTGGGATTAAATTATGGGGAATCAAATACAAAATGGGAATTGACACAGTTGCTTTTTGCTGATGATACTGTGCTTATGGGAAATTCTAAAGAAAAATTGCAAAGGTTAGTGGATGAGTTTGGGAATGTGTGTAAAGGTAGAAAGTTGAAAGTGAACATAGAAAAGAGTAAGGTGATGAGGGTATCAAATGATTTAGATAAAGAAAAATTGGATATCAAATTGGGGAGGAGGAGTATGGAAGAAGTGAATGTTTTCAGATACTTGGGAGTTGACGTGTCGGCGGATGGATTTATGAAGGATGAGGTTAATCATAGAATTGGTGAAGGAAAAAAGGTGAGTGGTGCACTGAGGTATATGTGGAGGCAAAAAATCTTATGTATGGAGGCAAAGAAGGGAATGTATGAAAGTATAGTAGTACCAATACTCTCATATGGGTGTGAAACTTGGGTTGTAAATGCAGCAGCGAGGAGACGGTTGGAGGCAGTGGAGATGTCCTGTCTAAGGGCAATGTGTGGTGTAAATATTATGCAGAAAATTAGGAGTGTGGAAATTAGGAGAAGGTGTGGAGTTAATAAAAGTATTAGTCAGAGGGCTGAAGAGGGGTTGTTGAGGTAGTTTGGTCATTTAGAGAGAATGGATCAAAGTAGAATGACATGGAGAGCATTTAAATCTGTAGGAGAAGGAAAGCGGGGTAGGGGTCGTCCTCGAAAAGGTTGGAAAGAAGGGGTAAGGGAGGTTTTGTGGGCGAGGGGCTTGGACTTCCAGCAGGCGTGCATGAACGTGTTCGATAGGAGTGAATGAAGACGAATGGTATTTGGGACCTGACGATCTGTTGGAGTGTGAGCAGGGTAATATTTAGTGAAGGGATTCAGGGAAACCGGTTATTTTTATATAGGCGGACTTGAGTCCTGGAAATGGGAAGTACAATGCCTGCACTCTAAAGGAGGGGTTTCGGGATATTAGCAGTTTGGAGAGATATGTTGTGTATCTTTATACGTACATGCTTCTAAACTGTTGTGTTCTGAGCACCTCTGCAAAAACAGTGATTATGTGTGAGTTAGGTGAAAGTGTTGAATGATGATGAAAGTATTTTCTTTTTGGGGATTTTCTTTCTTTTTGGGTCACCCTGCCTCGGTGGGAGACGGCCGAATTGTTGGAATATATATATATATATATATATATATATATATATATATATATATATATATATATATATATATATATATATATATATATATATATATATATATATATAAATATATATATATATATATATATATATATATATATATATATATATATATATATATATATATATATATATATATCTATGTGTGTGTGTGTGTGTGTGTGTGTGTGTGTGTGTGTGTGTGTGTGTGTGTGTGTGTGTGTAAGAGGCTACCATGAGTTAGGAACTACCATACTTGTGGCACTATGGGTGTGAGGCTACAATAGGTGTGGAGACCACCATGGGTGTGAGGGCCACCATGGGGCTGGGGGCCACCATGGGTGTGGGAGCCACCATGGGTGTAAGGGCCACTAAGACATCCTCACCACCAAGATTTTCGCCCATCTCTGTCATCAGGAGTTTGTTTACTGTCTGGCCCCAAGCATCCGGCTCAGGCTACACACACCAACACCCCGCCCACCCACACCCAGCTCACCCACACCCCGCCCACCCACACCCCGCCCACTGGGCCACACAATATCCCACCCACTGAGAAACCTTCAAAAAACAAACAGCAACAGCACAAGTAACAATAATAGCAGCATAAATAACAGTAATAACAGCAGCACAACATTCAATAGTAGCACAAGTAATAGCAATAATAGCAACACAAGTAGTAAGAATAATATCAACTTAGTAACGGTAATAATAGCAATACAAGTAACAATAATAGCAGCAAATGTAACACCAATAACAGCAATACAAGTAACAATAACATCAGCAAATGTAATAGCAATAATAGCAACACAAGTATCAACACACGTAACAGCAATAATAGTAATACAAGCAAAAACAATAATAACAATACAAGTAACAACAATAACAGCAGAAAATGTAACAGCAATAAAAGTAACAATAATAGCAGCACATGTAACAACAAAAATAGCAGCAAATGTAACACCAATAACAGCAATACAAGTAACAACAATAACAGCAGCAAATGTAACAGCAATAATAGCAATACAAGTAACAACAATAATAGCAGCAGATGTAACAGCAATAATGGCAGCACGAGTAACAGCAAAAATAGTAACACAAGTAACAATAATAATAACAGCATCTGTAACAGCACAAGCAATAGCTATAACAGCAGCACAAGTAACAGCAATAAAAGAGGCACAAGTAACATCAACTGTAGCACCACAAGTAACATCAATTATAGCAATACAATTAACAGCAATAATAGTAGCACAAGTAACTGACAGTATCAGCAACACAAATAGCAGCAATAATAGCATCAATAGAGCAAGTAACAACAGAGAAAATACAAGAATACCAACAGCGGAAGCGCAATAAAAACAGCAGCAGTATGAGGAAGAACAGCATCAGTATAAGTAACAACAATAACAGCAACAGAACAACAGCACAAGCGGCAGTAAAACAGCAGCAACAAAGACAACAGTAATAACAGCAGCAGAAGCAACAGCAATAACACAAGCAACAGCAAGAGTAACAACAGCAGCAGCACAAGCAAGAACAATAACAGCAGCAGTACAATCAACAGTAATAACAGCAACAGCACAAAAAAACATCAATAACAGCACCAGTACAGGCAACAGTAATAAGAGCAGCAGCACAAGGAACAGCAATAACAGCACCAGTACAGGCAACAGTAATAAGAGCAGCAGCACAAGGAACAGCAATAACAGCAGCAGCTGCATGACTAGTGAGGAGGGAGAGCTTACATGCATGATCTGTTTGCTGGTAAATCTCTGGCTTTCCTACGTGCTCTTAATTCAACACATCCATCAAACACCATCAACCTCCGTGCTGCCTGAGTGTGTGTTTACCTCACCTCAAGTTAATTTGATAACAGACACACAGACAGAAAGACACGCACACGCACACACACAGGTATTCCAAACATTACTCCCTCAGGCAGGTGCATTATGGGATAAGAGGAACATGTTGAGGTGGTATTGGTGGAGGGTGATGGTGGGTGGTGGTGGAGGGTGATGGTGGGTGGTGGTGGTGGCTGTAGTAGGTATATATGTTGGTGGTGATGGTGGTGGTAGTGGTGGTGGATGGTGGTGGTGAGGCGTCATCTGGAATCGGGGAGCATGGAGGTGATCTCCGGAAGTAAATCCAGGTAAGTCACTAATGGATGAAGCAAGTAAAATGTTCTTCTATGTTGCCAGCTTCATGTATCTCTGTTTTACGTAGTTTTTTAATTATACTCGAGTTTTCTATTTTTTTTAATTCAAGAAAACTTATCAAAAAACTAGGTAACTACATATTATGTAACTAATAATAATAATCTTAAAGTGATTGTAACTGCTACATGTTTCTTTATTAATTTATTCTGCTGCTATACAAGTGTTTAATTAGGGATAACTATAATATATAATTACTTCCTCCCAGGCTCATGCTATTATCTCCTTTACTCTTGTGTTTACGCAGGTGCCACTGTATGCTGTGCGAGACCAGGAAGCTGAAGAGTGGCTAACACCTCCCAAGGCTCAGTTTCTCCCACATTTCATGACTTTCAGGATTAAAGATAATGAAATATTTCTTGCTGCAATGTTTCACTGTTTCTTGTCGTGCATGAAGATAAACATGCACAAGGATACCAGGTTATGGAACGGCACAGAGAACAAAACAGTAAAACTGCGAGCTGAATTGAGTCTAATTTAAAGATTTGCTTAGTTAACCCCCCAAGCTCATTATTCACTGACCGAATATTCTCTACATTTCGTTTGATTCTGACAAAATTAAATATGTTCGGTGTAGATAAGATCTCATAGTTAAAATACATAGTTGCGTCTGGCAGCTGCAGACATGCCTGATATACAATAAATATATAATGCTGATGGGCCTCCAGTCTCCCAGCTTCTCCCTCGGGAGCCAGAGACGGGTCATCGCAAGATTGAGACCCGTGCCAGGACTACGGTCTTGGCGAACATTATACAGTCTCCCAGCCACAATGTTTGAGTCATTTACAGTCCACAAGTCTATTATAATGAAATAATTTTCTTGTTTTGTGGATAACTAGGAACTGGTGTAGCTGGTCAGTAATATATAGGTTATAGCATCATAGAATGGGCAATGATTTACTAACTACTGGATAACATAACTATATTTAATAGTCTAGTACCAAGATTTCCTTCTCTCCTAACTAATTACTACTCGATACCTAGTTTCAGTACACAAATAATCCGCATATAGGTAAGAGAGAAGCTACGACGACGTTTCGGTCCGACTTGGACCATTCAAAAAGTTACACTTTGGTCCAAGATGGACCCAAACGTCATCGTAAGCTTGTCTCTCCTCATGTGCGGGTTATTTGTGTATTATTCCAGCCACGGTATTGTGCCTTTTTGTTCCTCCATGCTTCCAGCTACCGTGTTGTTGATATTCACACGCTCACATTTTTATAATCAACAATACATATTAGAATTATTGCCCAGAATTATTCATGCTCCACATAGTTAAAATCAACTGGTAATTATAAATTAGCTGAACAACTGGAAATCCAAAATATTTTCATACATAAATATTCAAACATTGAAAAAATGGCAACTTTAAAGAAAACTCGCCTGGATGGTTAATTTGAAGGAGTTTAAAGTTTTTCAAACCCAGGTGAGGGGAAAAGTGGGTTACCCACCTGTGTGCCAACCCTGCAATCTCAGAGCCACACGTGTGTGGCTCTCAGCTGCTGGTCAACGAAATAAAGCCAGTCTCTATAAAAAGCAAGCAATTTAAATGCCATTTTTGACGAGACTTTGATGTGGCGTCTCAGTAAATAATGAACAACAAGAGATGCTTTAGTCTACAATCTCAAGTTTAAGAAGCACGTAAGTTCCCCCGTCTTTTAATAACGTGTTCATTTTTCCACTATAATCTACCTTATCCATAATTATTATCGCATTTGCTTTGCCTGTTTCGTAAGCTGAAGTCTAGAATCTTTCTTTAATTCATGGTATAACTTAACAAATCTCCGAAGACAAATGTGTTGCAGAGGTCTGAGCAAAGATCTGTTAATTTATACCATGAATTAAAGAAAGATCCCGGACTTCACCTTACGAAACAGACAAAACAAATGCGATAGTAATTATGGACACAGTAGATTACAGTGGGAAAATGAACATGTTATTAGAATACGGGAGAACTTACGTGCCCCGTAATACAACACCAGCAAAAGTACTACTAGCAGAAGTAGCAGAAGCAGCAGCAGCAGGAAGACAAGCAGCACCTATTGGTGCTGAGCAAGCAGAAGCAGCAGCACTAAAAGCAGCAGAAGTAGAAGCAGCAGTATGAGCAGCAGTAAGAGAAGCAGCTGTAGCAATAGCAGTACGAGGCGTGGTTGTAGAAGCAGCAGAAAAAATACAAGTAGCAAGAGGAGCAGCAACAACAGCAGGAGGATATGTGAAGGCAGCAGAGGGAGCAGCTTTGTGATAAACAGTATCAGCAGGAAAAATAACAGAAGGGCAGTAGAAACACAGGCAGCGACACAAGCAATAGGAGGACCTGTTGAGGAGTAGCAGCAGTAAGAGCTACAGGAGTAGAAGCAACAAGAGCTACAATAGCAGTAGCTACGAGAGAAGCAGCAGCAGGACCTACGAGAGTAGCAGCAGCAGGAGAAGTCGCAATGACAGTAGCAGCAAGAACCTCAGCATCAGATGCAGCAGTGAGAACTGCAACAGCAGACACAGCAGGATGCGCAGTAGCAAATGTAGCAGCAGCAGCAACAGTATTAACTGCACCAGTAGATGCAGGAGGAACCGTGGTAGAAGCAGCAGCAGCAACAGTATTAACTGCATCAGTAGATGCAGGAGGAACCGTGGTAGAAGCAGCAGCAACAACAGTATTAACTGCACCAGTAGATGCAGGAGGAACCGTGGTAGAAGCAGCAGCAGCAACAGTATTAACTGCATCAGTAGATGCAGGAGGAACCGT
>NC_091310.1:41539207-41571707 GCF_038502225.1 Cherax quadricarinatus | reverse complement strand
ATGATGGAGGATGAGAGACTCATGGTGAATGATGGAGGATGAGACTCATGGTGAATGATGGAGGATGAAACTCATGATGAATGATGGAGGATGAGACTCATGGTGAATGATGGAGGATGACTTATGGTGAATGATGGAGGATGAGAGACCCATGATGAATGATGGAGGATGAAACTCATGATGAATGATGGAGATTGAGACTCATGGTGAATGATGGAGGATGAAACTCATGATGAATGATGGAGGATGAGAGACTCATGGTGAATGATGGAGGATGAAACTCATGATGAATGATGGAGGATGAGAGACTCATGGTGAATGATGGAGGATGAGACTCATGGTGAATGATGGAGGATGAGACTCATGGTGAATGATGGAGGATGAGAGACTCATGGTGAATGATGGAGGATGAAACTCATGATGAATGATGGAGGATGAGAGACTCATGGTGAATGATGGAGGATGAGACTCATGGTGAATGATGGAGGATGAGACTCATGGTGAATGATGGAGGATGAAATTCATGATGAATGATGGAGGATGAGAGACTCATGGTGAATGATGGAGGATGAGACTCATGGTGAATGATGGAGGATGAGACTCATTGTGAATGATGGAGGATGAGACTCATGGTGAATGATGGAGGATGAGACTCATGGTGAATGATGGAGGATGAGACTCATTGTGAATGATGGAGGATGAGACTCATGGTGAATGATGGAGGATGAGACTCATGGTGAATGATGGAGGATGAGACTCATTGTAAATGATGGAGGATGAGACTCATTGTGAATGATGGAGGATGAGAGACTCATTGTGAATGATGGAGGATGAGACTCATGGTGAATGATGGAGGATGAGACTCATGGTGAATGATGGAGGATGAGACTCATGGTGAATGATGGAGGATGAGACTCATTGTGAATGATGGAGGATGAGACTCATTGTGAATGATGGAGGATGAGAGACTCATTGTGAATGATGGAGGATGAGACTCATGGTGAATGATGGAGGATGAGACTCATGGTGAATGACGGAGGATGAGACTCATGGTGAATGATGGAGGATGAGAGACTCATTGTGAATGATGGAGGATGAGACTCATGGTGAATGATGGAGGATGAGAGACTCATTGTGAATGATGGAGGATGAGACTCATGGTGAATGATGGAGGATGAGACTCATTGTGAATGATGGAGGATGAGACTCATGGTGAATGATGGAGGATGAGACTCATGGTGAATGACGGAGGATGAGACTCATGGTGAATGATGGAGGATGAGACTCATGGTGAATGATGAAGGATGAGACTCATGGTGAATGATGGAGGTTGAGACTCATGGTGAATGATGGAGGATGAGACTCATGGTGAATGATGGAGGATGAAAGACTCATTGTGAATGATGGAGGATGAGACTCATGGTGAATGATGGAGGATGAGACTCATGATGAATGATGGAGGATGAGAGACTCATTGTGAATGATGGAGGATGAGACATGGTGAATGATGGAGGATGACTCATGGTGAATGATGGAGGATGACTCATGGTGAATGATGGAGGATGAGACTCATTGTGAATGATGGATGATGAGACTCACGGTGAATGATGGCGGATGAGACTCATGGTGAATGATGGAGGATGACTCATGGTGAATGATGGAGGATGAGACTCATTGTGAATGATGGAGGATGACTCATGGTGAATGATGGAGGATGAGACTCATGGTGAATGTTGGAGGATGAGACTCATGGTGAATGATGGAGGATGAGACTCATGGTGAATGATGGATGATGAGACTCATGGTGAATGATGGAGGATGAGACTCATGGTGAATGATGGATGATGAGACTCATGGTGAATGATGGAGGATGAGACTCATGGTGAATGATGGACGATGAGACTCATGGTGAATGTTGGAGGATGAGACTCATGGTGAATGATGGAGGATGAGACTCATGGTGAATGATGGAGGATGAGACTCATTGTGAATGATGGAGGATGAGACTCATGGTGAATGATGGAGGATGAGAGACTCATTGTGAATGATGGAGGATGAGACTCATGGTGAATGATGGAGGATGAGACTCATGGTGAATGATGGAGGATGAGACTCATGGTGAATGATGGAGGATGAGACTCATGGTGAATGATGGAGGATGAGACTCATGGTGAATGATGGAGGATGAGACTCATGGTGAATGATGGAGGATGAGACTCATTGTGAATGATGGAGGATGAGACTCATGGTGAATGATGGAGGATGAGACTCATGGTGAATGATGGAGGATGAGACTTATGGTGAATGATGGAGGATGAGACTCATTGTGAATGATGGAGGATGAGACTCATGGTGAATGATGGAGGATGAGACTCATTGTGAATGATGGAGGATGAGACTCATTGTGAATGACGGAGGATGAGACTCATGGTGAATGATGGGATGAGAGACTCATTGTGAATGATGGAGGATGAGACCCATGATGAATGATGGAGGATGAGACTCATGGTGAATGATGGAGGATGAGACTCATGGTGAATGACGGAGGATGAGACTCATGGTGAATGTTGGAGGATGAGACTCATTGTGAATGATGGAGGATGAGACTCATGGTGAATGTTGGAGGATGAGACTCACTATGAATGATGGAGGATGAGAGACCCATGATGAATGATGGAGGATGAGACTCATGGTGAATGATGGAGAATGAGACTCATGGTGAATGATGGAGGATGAGACTCATGGTGAATGACAGAGGATGAGACTCATGGTGAATGACGGAGGATGACTCATGGTGAATGATGGAGGATAAGACTCACGGTGAATGATGGAGGATGAGAGACTCATTGTGAATGATGGAGGATGAGACTCATGGTGAATGATGGAGGATGAGACTCATGGTGAATGACGGAGGATGAGACTCATTGTGAATGACGGAGGATGAGACTCATGGTGAATGATGGGATGAGAGACTCATTGTGAATGATGGAGGATGAGACCCATGATGAATGATGGAGGATGAGACTCATGGTGAATGATGGAGGATGAGACTCATGGTGAATGACGGAGGATGAGACTCATGGTGAATGACAAAGAATTTAACGTAAGATTCAAAAACTGTCTTACAGAAGAAAGTGGCGAGTTACCAGGAGCCACTGTAGTCACACCATAACAATAATTGTGGTGAGTTACCAGGAGCCACTGTAGTCACACCATAACAATAATTGTGGCGAGTTACCAGGAGCCACTGTAGTCACACCATAACAATAATTGTGGTGAGTTACCAGGAGCCACTGTAGTCACAACATAACAATAATTGTGGCGAGTTACCAGGAGCCACTGTAGTCACACCATAACAATAATTGTGGCGAGTTACAAGGAGCCACTGTAGTCACACCATAACAATAATTGTGGCGAGTTACCAGGAGCCACTGTAGTCACACCATAACAATAATTGTGGTGAGTTACCAGGAGCCACTGTAGTCACACCATAACAATAATTGTGGCGAGTTACCAGGAGCCACTGTAGTCACACCATAACAATAATTGTGGCGAGTTACCAGGAGCCACTGTAGTCACACCATAACAATAATTGTGGCGAGTTACCAGGAGCCACTGTAGTCACACCATAACAATAATTGTGGCGAGTTACCAGGAGCCACTGTAGTCACACCATAACAATAATTGTGGCGAGTTACCAGGAGCCACTGTAGTCACACCATAACAATAATTGTGGCGAGTTACAAGGAGCCACTGTAGTCACACCATAACAATAATTGTGGCGAGTTACCAGGAGCCACTGTAGTCACACCATAACAATAATTGTGGCGAGTTACCAGGAGCCACTGTAGTCACACCATAACAATAATTGTGGCGAGTTACCAGGAGCCACTATAGTCACACCATAACAATAATTGTGGCGGGTTACCAGGAGCCACTGTAGTTACACCATAACAATAATTGTGGCGAGTTACCAGGAGCCACTATAGTCACACCATAACAATAATTGTGGCGAGTTACCAGGAGCCACTGTAGTCACACCATAACAATAATTGTGACGAGTTACCAGGAGCCACTGTAGTCACACCATAACAATAATTGTGGCGAGTTACCAGGAGCCACTGTAGTCACACCGTAACAATAATTGTGGCAAATTACCAGGAGCCACTGTAGTCACACCATAACAATAATTGTGGCGAGTTACCAGGAGCCACTGTAGTCACACCATAACAATAATTGTGGCGAGTTACCAGGAGCCACTGTAGTCACACCATAACAATAATTGTGGCGAGTTACCAGGAGCCACTGTAGTCACACCGTAACAATAATTGTGGCAAATTACCAGGAGCCACTGTAGTCACACCATAACAATAATTGTGGCGAGTTACCAGGAGCCACTGTAGTCACACCATAACAATAATTGTGGCGAGTTACCAGGAGCCACTGTAGTCACACCATAACAATAATTGTGGCGAGTTACCAGGAGCCACTGTAGTCACACCATAACAATAATTGTGGCGAGTTACCAGGAGCCACTGTAGTCACACCATAACAATAATTGTGGTGAGTTACCAGGAGCCACTGTAGTCACACCATAACAATAATTGTGGCGAGTTACCAGGAGCCACTGTAGTCACACCGTAACAATAATTGTGGCGAGTTACCAGGAGCCACTGTAGTCACACCGTAACAATAATTGTGGCGAGTTACCAGGAGCCACTGTAGTCACACCATAACAATAATTGTTGCGAGTTACCAGGAGCCACTGTAGTCACACCATAACAATAATTGTGGTGAGTTACCAGGAGCCACTGTAGTCACACCATAACAATAATTGTGGCGAGTTACCAGGAGCCACTGTAGTCACACCATAACAATAATTGTGGTGAGTTACCAGGAGCCACTGTAGTCACACCATAACAATAATTGTGGCGAGTTACCAGGAGCCACTGTAGTCACACCATAATAATAATTGTTGCGAGTTACCAGGAGCCACTGTAGTCACACAATTATAATTGTGACGAGTTACCAGGAGCCACTGTAGTCACACCATAACAATAATTGTGTCGAGTTACCAGGAGCCACTGTAGTCACACCATAATAATAACTGTGGCGAGTTACCAGGAGCCACTGTTGTCACATCATAACAATAATTGTGGCGAGTTACCAGGAGCCACTGTAGTCACATCATAAGAATAATTGTGGCGAGTTACCAGGAGCCACTGTAGTCACACCATAACAATAATTGTGGCGAGTTACCAGGAGCCACTGTAGTCACACCATAACAATAATTGTGGCGAGTTACCAGGAGCCACTGTAGTCACACCATAACAATAATTGTGACGAGTTACCAGGAGCCACTGTAGTCACACCATAACAATAATTGTGACGAGTTACAAGGAGCCACTGTAGTCACACCGTAACAATAATTGTGGCGAGTTACAAGGAGCCACTGTAGTCACACCATAACAATAATTGTGGCGAGTTACCAGGAGCCACTGTAGTCACACCATAACAATAATTGTGGTGAGTTACCAGGAGCCACTGTAGTCACACCATAACAATAATTGTGGCGAGTTACCAGGAGCCACTGTAGTCACACCATAACAATAATTGTGGCGAGTTACCAGGAGCCACTGTAGTCACACCATAACAATAATTGTGGCGAGTTACCAGGAGCCACTGTAGTCACACCATAACAATAATTGTGGTGAGTTACCAGGAGCCACTGTAGTCACACCATAACAATAATTGTGGCGAGTTACCAGGAGCCACTGTAGTCACACCATAACAATAATTGTGGCGAGTTACCAGGAGCCACTGTAGTCACACCATAACAATAATTGTGGCGAGTTACCAGGAGCCACTGTAGTCACACCATAACAATAATTGTGGCGAGTTACCAGGAGCCACTGTAGTCACACCATAACAATAATTGTGGCGAGTTACCAGGAGCTACTATAGTCACACCATAACAATAATTGTGGCGAGTTACCAGGAGCCACTGTAGTTACACCATAACAATAATTGTGGCGAGATACCAGGAGCTACTATAGTCACACCATAACAATAATTGTGGCGAGTTACCAGAAGCCACTGTAGTCACACCATAACAATAATTGTGGCGAGTTACCAGGAGCCACTGTAGTCACACCATAACAATAATTGTGGCGAGTTACCAGGAGCCACTGTAGTCACACCGTAACAATAATTGTGGCGAGTTACCAGGAGCCACTGTAGTCACACCATAACAATAATTGTGGCGAGTTACCAGGAGCCACTGTAGTCACACCATAACAATAATTGTGACGAGTTACCAGGAGCCACTGTAGTCACACCATAACAATAATTGTGACGAGTTACCAGGAGCCACTGTAGTCACACCATAACAATAATTGTGACGAGTTACCAGGAGCCACTGTAGTTACACCATAACAATAATTGTGACGAGTTACCAGGAGCCACTGTAGTCACACCATAACAATAATTGTGGCGAGTTACCAGGAGCCACTGTAGTCACACCATAACAATAATTGTGACGAGTTACCAGGAGCCACTGTAGTCACACCATAACAATAATTTCAAGAAAGCGTCAAAAAAAAGGTGATGAGACTATTAAGGTACCTTAATATAATAATAGAAGGACCACATAACATCTTCGTGGTTGTTGAGACACACAGAACAACCACTGTATGACCCCATAACAAAGGTATACGACTATAGTCAATCTCCCCAATCAGGACAAGTGCCAGAAAATTGAAAGAAAATGGAAAATGACAAATGTCACCGTATTTAAGAAGGGGGACAGAAAAGAAGCATTAAACTTTATGATGGTATCTGTAACGTGTTGTACACTGTCAAACTTACTGGAAAAGAGTGTAAGGGAAAAATGCCGTTCATATACCTTTGACTTTATTATTATTATTATTATTTGTTCCTACTCTTGCAGTCCATTATGGAGCTTGGGCTGCCGGATCATATCTGTTCAACCAGGCTGTTGCTCTTGGCGGACTGCTGGCTGACATATCCATCACAGCCTGGTTGATCTATCACAATATAATAGAACACGTGTAAAAAATATTATTTACAGAAAAACAGCACGGACCTGGGGATGGAAACCCTGTCTTACAAATTTGCTGGAGTTCTATGACAAAGTTATAAAAATAACCAAGAAAGTTGGGCGGACTGAAAGAAGGAACAGGTAAGGTTGAAAGGCAAGTGGTCCAGTGCGTTCAGCGAGAACATGAATGACAGAAGGCAGAGAGCAACAGTAAGGGATGAAACATCGGAACAAGAGACAGTGACGGGTGGGGTTCAGCAAGGATCAATAGTATGATCGCTACTGTTTCTAATCTACGTGAATATTTGCGGATGATGTTAGACTAACGAGGAAAATAAGAACTGGAGAAAACAGAGATAAACTCAAAACAAACATCAACAAACTACAGACGTGGTCAAATAAGTGGCTATTCTAGCATCCCGAACAAATGCAAATTGGAGGCGAAGGCAGACCGGGCACAGAGTACAGTATCAGAGGAGAGTGAATGCAAATACAAAGTGAAAAGGACCTGATGGTGAATACACCTCCAAGCATATTGCAAGAGTTACACAAAAATCGCATAATGTCAGCAGCATATGTAATATTAACAAACCTCAGAACAGCATTTAGCCCAAACCTGGTCAAACAGGTTAGGTTAGGTTAGGTAAGGTTCGTCAGGAAACAGGACAAATATTTCCTGACGCGGGTCTTAGTCAGATGATGACCCGCCTTTGGAGCTTTTGGTCATCTGACCGAGGCCTTCCGCTGGCTTACCGGTCCACCCCTTTAAAAGTTATGGTCATTTATAACCAGTCTAAGGTCAAACAGGTAAAGAAACTCGAAAAAGGTCAAAGATTTGCAACCAGGCTAGTACTAAAACTGAGAATAATGCATTATGAGGAGAGACTGAAGAAAATCAATCTGACTACCTTGGCGGAAAAACAGAGGAGAGATATCATTACCATATACAAAATCTTAAGGGAATTAATTGGGCAGATAAGGACAGAGTGTTTTAATTAAGAGGACCAGTATCCAGGGGACACAGACGAGAGCTGAAGACACAGGAGAGCCATAGGAATTTATTTAGTCTCCTGGTGGTTGAAAAGTTTAATGACTTGCATGAGGCAGTGGGGAAGGCCCACTCAATGAACAGCATTAAGAGTAGGTAGAATATAGTCCAAGAGGCGAAAATTCAGTGACGCTAATCAAAGTAGTCAAGGGGCGAAGCCAGGAGCAGTCTCAATTTCCTCAAAGACAACTCGATAATTAAACACACACACTGGAAGGAGAACCAGGGAAGATACAATTACGTCGTACAAGATACTTAGGGTTCGAACTTGGCAAGAAAGATTGTTCTAAAGAAGGGACCAGGGACAATGGGTCATAGACAGAAGTCAAAAGACACAAATGAACCACAAAGCCGTCAGAGAGCATTTCTTCAGTCTGAGGGTGGTTGTAGAGTGAAACAATCTGAGTGAGCCAATGTAGAAGCAAACTCCATACAGAGTATATGGCTGTCATTATTAGTGTGGCCGTGTAAGCACCTGAGAGATGGGTTCAGCAGCCGATATATAACTTCGAAGCCGCAAATAAACGAGTACAAATAGGTGAGAACACACCACACACACAACAGCAGTAAAAAAAATTTTTGCAACAAAATTATGAGAGTGATGTGGTCCGTCCCCCCATACATCGCGGGAGGACGGCGACTAGTTTTCTCCAAGACCGTAAGTGGGAAAGTGGGCTCAAGTCTGCGCTGAGACCACCGTATCTGAAGAGAACCAATTCCACCTGTCGCTTTAACACTGCCACCTGCAGGTATTTCCTGACGCCTTTCTTCCCTGCCGCCCTCCTGAAGAGCTGCGATTCTCAGACCAGCTTCCTACCCAGAGGAGCTGTCAGTCCCAGAACAGCCCCCCCCTACCCCAATCCAAGGGAAGCTTCTTTGGGTGAGAGTAGCGTTCCTGCGTCAGCCCCACTACAGGGCCACACACCTGTCTTAAACCTGGTGGTCATGCAACCTGCCCCGACCTGAGCTACTGAATTGAATGTGTATCTGTGCTTGCTGCTGTCAGCACGTCCACCACCACCACCACCACATACTTCTGAAGCCGCCAAGAAAGTGTTCCCATTTATACAGAGAAGAGACACAGCTATGTTGGAGTGTGGTACTGCGCATCTCCCTCCTTCATGACGCTCAGGTGGAGGTCATTTCGCGTGTGAAGGCTGCCTTTTCCTCCCTCCCCTTACCTCCCAGGAGCTTGTGTCTTGCCACACGTGGCATTTTTACTAATCATTGTTAGAGTATATAATGAAGGAGGTGGTTAGAGATCAGGAAAAGCGTAAACGAGACGTGTAATATCGCACCTGGTAGGCTGGCTGGCCGCGGGCCACCACCCAGCCCGGCCTCGCTCAATGAAAGGGCCTCCTTACATAAATTATCAAATACTCAAGTGTTGTGTAGCAGTGTGAGGTTGTGGTGAGGATTGATGGTGTAGTGTGAGGAAGGAAGGGCCAGGGGCTGCCATGTGCTGCCAGGTGCCACAACACAAGCTGCACCTTCACGCTACCGTAAAAATGGCCCCCAAGAAGCAACCAGCAGCAGCAGCGATGGCGGCGGCGGCAGCGTTGAACCTTGAGTTGCCTCGACACCTGGTGGCCCGTTCACCACGCCACCACCACACTGACACTACCACACTCTCACCACCACAGACACTGCCATACTGACACTACCACACTCCCACCACCACAGTGACACTACCACATTCTCACCACCACACTGACACTGCCATACTGACACTACAACACTCTCACCACCACACTGACACTACCACATTCCCACCACCACACTGACACTACCACACTCTCACCACCACACTGACACTACCACATTCTCACCACCACACTGACACTACCACATTCCCACCACCACACTGACACTACCACACTCTCACCACCACACTGACACTACCACACTGACACTACCACACTCACCACCATACTGACACTACCACACTCTCACCACTATACTGGCACTACCACACTCTCACCACCACACTGACACTGCCATACTGACACTACAACACTCTCACCGCCACACTGACACTGCCATACTGACACTACCCCACTGAAACTACCACGCTTCCACCACCACACTGACACTACCATACTCCCATCACCACACTGACACTACTACACTGAAACTACCACACTCCCACCACCACACTGAAACTACCACACTCACCAAACTGACATTACCACAATCACCACCACAATGAAACTACCACACTCGCCACCACAGTGACACTACCGCACTCCCACCACCAGTGACACTACCACACTCACCACCACACTGACACTACCACATTCCCACCACCACACTGACACTACCACACTGACATTACCACACTGACACTACCACACTCCCACCACCACACTGACTATACCGTGAGCAGTAGCGTTAAAAACACAGGCTTACAATACCACACTGGTTTCTATCACACTCCACTGTGTGTAGTTATTACTTTAAATATTGTCTTAGATGTCACAGTCATTGTAATGGTTTACAGTTTCATCAGGTAATTCTCTACTTAATATAATATGTGGATAATCTCCAGATCTTGGATAATTTATCATTAACGACACAGTGTTTTCCTATTTTATGAGTTTATTCACACGTCTCCACGTCACCACACGTCCCCCCCTCATCACTTCACGTCCCATCGTCACCATTCTTTCATCAGCCCTGACCAATTATGTCATTTTTTCTTCTCTTACCTTTCTTTTCCCTTACCCCTGCACCCTGGCCACGCCTGCATCCTGGCCACACCTGTGTAGGGTACATATGAAGAGTACGCCTTTCCCTTACCCCTGCATCCTGGCCACGCCTGCATCCTGGCCACACCTGCATTCTGACCACACCTCCATCCTGGCCACACCTGTGTAGGGTACATATGAAGAGTACGCCTTTCCCTTACCCCTGCATCCTGGCCACGCCTGCACCACACCCGTTTTGAGAAGCTGAAAGGGGATGGAGGATGAGGATTAAAAGATTCATTACGCCAGAGAGATAGTCATATTCCACAAAGAAGATGTCAGAGAACCCGTCAGAAGGAATGATATCTCTTCACTTCCTTGGAGTGCAAGCATTTCCTGTTGCTGCTGCTCCTACCCTAATAAGCCACTCACTCTCACTCTTGTGAGAGTGAACATTACAGGGAGGGTGAGAAGTATATACCACAAGGCTGTCATGCCCAGCATCTTCCAACACTACTCTATACCTCGCTACTTCTAACTCAATTACACTTTTAATAAACACTGTGTTGGTTAATTAATTGCGTTTGAAGCCTATCGACTACACGAGTCATGGAGTCTCCATGCCACCTGCTCATGGGGGAGGCACCAAAGGGCGGAGGGAAACTTGGGGGCTTCAGCCCCCTATAAATTCCCTCAGCCCTTAAAGACCCCAATATAAAAATACTACCAATGATAACGTTGCATCACAACAAGTTTGCTAGCTTCACCTTCCTAACCAATATCTAGGATACATTTCGGTCGCTGCGCGATCCTAGAAAGTTATTCCTGTATTAGATAACCCCAGCCTCCTCTACCTCAATGCACGTATAAGGAAGAGTGCAAGGTATACCTGGAAGGGGTTCCGGGGTCAACGACCCCCGCGGCTCGGTCCCTGACCTGGCCGGGGTCCCGGGGTCAACGACCCCCGCGGCTCGGTCCCTGACCTGGCCGGTTATATACTTCTAATGCAACAAAATATAAAAACGTGTACATGTTCGAATATGTGTGAGCGTGTATGTATGAATGCATGTGCGTATGTATGCTTGTATGTGTGCATGTGTATTCTTGAGCGAGTGTATATATATGTATGTAGATGCATACTTTTAGATATGTATATATATGCATATCCATACATCTATTTATTGAGTTGTCAGCAGAGGGTCGAAACTGCTTCTGGCCACATGTGCGTGTGTACGTATGTGTACATATGTTTAGATGTTCGAATATATGTGTGCGTATGTAAGCAGCTTTTAAATATAGCATTAGAAGTGGACAAGATTCCAATGCTGTGTTTATTCGTGTGAGAGAAGTTAACCATCCAACTGTTTTACACAAGGCTGAGAAAGCTGCACCTAACAAGTCATGGTCGTCACCAATATAACACAATCACCTTTCATAAAAAATACTTTTAAAAATAATATGAATGTTGCTTTTGGGTTATACAAATTGGATTCATTTATAATTAATAAAATTTGGGAAGAATTTAAGATATATTAAACAAGTTAAATTCTTAATGTTTGGGTAGAATATAAGCTGTGTTCCACTTAAACCATCTTAAAAAGTCAGGTGTCACAAGGTAACTGTGAGGTGTAGTCTCGTTCCTTATATGTCTTCCTGTTGATTTTTTATTTTTACAGTACCTTAATAATGTGAGAAATAACGAAAACGCTTCGAATTCTACTATTTTTTTCACATTCATTGTTCTGCATATATGTATGTATGTGTGTATGTATGTATGTATGTATGTATGTATGTATGTGTGTGTGTGTGTGTGTGTGTGTGTGTGTGTGTGTGTGTGTGTGTGTGTGTGTGTGTGTGTGTGTGTGTGAACATTCATCTTCAGATATAAACATGTGACAATCAGTGATAATGGGCGGGACGATAACCGTAAAGTTGAGAGACACTAACTGTTTCAACCTTAGAAGCTGATGAACCTTGAAGTTATCGTAGCTGATGAACCTCGAAGTTATCGTAGCTGATGAACCTCGAAGTTATTGTAGATGATGAACCTTGAAGTTATCGTAGCTGATGAACCTTGAAGTTATCGTAGCTGATGAACCTCGAAGTTATTGTAGCTGATGAACCTCGAAGTTATTGTAGCTGATGAACCTTGAAGTTATCGTAGCTGATGAACCTTGAAGTTATCGTAGCTGATGAACCTCGAAGTTATTGTAGCTGATGAACCTCGAAGTTATCGTAGCTGATGAACCTCGAAGTTATCGTAGATGATGAACCTCGAAGTTATTGTAGCTGATGAACCTTGAAGTTATCGTAGCTGATGAACCTTGAAGTTATCGTAGCTGATGAACCTCGAAGTTATTGTAGCTGATGAAACTCGAAGTTATCGTAGCTGATGAACCTCAAAGTTATCGTAGCTGATGAACCTTGAAGTTATCGTAGCTGATGAACCTCGAAGTTATCGTAGCTGATGAACCTCGAAGTTATCGTAGCTGATGAACCTTGAGGTTATCGTAGCTGATGACCCTTGAAGTTATCGTAGCTGATGAACATCGAAGTTATCGTAGCAGGTGAACCTTGAAGTTATCGTAGCAGGTGAACCTTGAAGTTATCGTAGCTGATGAACCTCGAAGTTATCGTAGCTGGTGAACCTTGAAGTTATCGTAGCTGATGAACCTTGAAGTTATCGTAGCTGATGAACCTTGAAGTTATCGTAGCTGATGAACCTTGAAGTTATCGTAGCTGATGAACCTTGAAGTTATCGTAGCTGATGAACCTCGAAGTTATCGTAGCTGATGAACCTCGAAGTTATCGTAGCTGATAAACCTCGAAGTTATCGTAGCTGATGAACCTCGAAGTTATCATAGCTGATGAACCTTGAAGTTATCGTAGCTGACGACCCTTGAAGTTATCGTAGCTGATGAACCTTGAAGTTATCGTAGCTGATGAACCTTGAAGTTATCGTAGCTGATGAACCTCGAAGTTATCGTAGCTGATGAACCTTGAAGTTATCGTAGCTGATGAACCTTGAAGTTATCGTAGCTAATGAACATCGAAGTTATCGTAGCAGGTGAACCTTGAAGTTATCGTAGCAGGTGAACCTTGAAGTTATCGTAGCTGATGAACCTTGAAGTTATCGTAGCTGATGAACCTTGAAGTTATCGTAGCTGATGAACATCGAAGTTATCGTAGCAGGTGAACCTTGAAGTTATCGTAGCAGGTGAACCTTGAAGTTATCGTAGCTGATGAACCTCGAAGTTATCGTAGCTGGTGAACCTTGAAGTTATCGTAGCTGATGAACCTTGAAGTTATCGTAGCTGATGAACCTTGAAGTTATCGTAGCTGATGAACCTTGAAGTTATCGTAGCTGATGAACCTTGAAGTTATCGTAGCTGATGAACCTCGAAGTTATCGTAGCTGATGAACCTCGAAGTTATCGTAGCTGATAAACCTCGAAGTTATCGTAGCTGATGAACCTCGAAGTTATCATAGCTGATGAACCTTGAAGTTATCGTAGCTGACGACCCTTGAAGTTATCGTAGCTGATGAACCTTGAAGTTATCGTAGCTGATGAACCTTGAAGTTATCGTAGCTGATGAACCTCGAAGTTATCGTAGCTGATGAACCTTGAAGTTATCGTAGCTGATGAACCTTGAAGTTATCGTAGCTAATGAACATCGAAGTTATCGTAGCAGGTGAACCTTGAAGTTATCGTAGCAGGTGAACCTTGAAGTTATCGTAGCTGATGAACCTCGAAGTTATCGTAGCTGGTGAACCTTGAAGTTATCGTAGCTGATGAACCTTGAAGTTATCGTAGCTGATGAACCTTGAAGTTATCGTAGCTGATGAACCGCGAAGTTATCGTAGCTGATGAACCTTGAAGTTATCGTAGCTGATGAACCTCGAAGTTATCGTAGCTGATGAACCTCGAAGTTATCGTAGCTGATAAACCTCGAAGTTATCGTAGCTGATGAACCTCGAAGTTATCGTAGCTGATGAACCTCGAAGTTATTGTAGCTGATGAACCTTGAAGTTATCGTAGCTGATGAACCTTGAAGTTATCGTAGCTGATGAACCTCGAAGTTATTGTAGCTGATGAACCTCGAAGTTATCGTAGCTGATGAACCTCGAAGTTATCGTAGATGATGAACCTCGAAGTTATTGTAGCTGATGAACCTTGAAGTTATCGTAGCTGATGAACCTTGAAGTTATCGTAGCTGATGAACCTCGAAGTTATTGTAGCTGATGAAACTCGAAGTTATCGTAGCTGATGAACCTCAAAGTTATCGTAGCTGATGAACCTTGAAGTTATCGTAGCTGATGAACCTCGAAGTTATCGTAGCTGATGAACCTCGAAGTTATCGTAGCTGATGAACCTTGAGGTTATCGTAGCTGATGACCCTTGAAGTTATCGTAGCTGATGAACCTTGAAGTTATCGTAGCTGATGAACCTTGAAGTTATCGTAGCTGATGAACCTCGAAGTTATCGTAGCTGATGAACCTTGAAGTTATCGTAGCTGATGAACCTTGAAGTTATCGTAGCTGATGAACATCGAAGTTATCGTAGCAGGTGAACCTTGAAGTTATCGTAGCAGGTGAACCTTGAAGTTATCGTAGCTGATGAACCTCGAAGTTATCGTAGCTGGTGAACCTTGAAGTTATCGTAGCTGATGAACCTTGAAGTTATCGTGGCTGATGAACCTTGAAGTTATCGTAGCTGATGAACCTTGAAGTTATCGTAGCTGATGAACCTTGAAGTTATCGTAGCTGATGAACCTCGAAGTTATCGTAGCTGATGAACCTCGAAGTTATCGTAGCTGATAAACCTCGAAGTTATCGTAGCTGATGAACCTCGAAGTTATCATAGCTGATGAACCTTGAAGTTATCGTAGCTGACGACCCTTGAAGTTATCGTAGCTGATGAACCTTGAAGTTATCGTAGCTGATGAACCTTGAAGTTATCGTAGCTGATGAACCTCGAAGTTATCGTAGCTGATGAACCTTGAAGTTATCGTAGCTGATGAACCTTGAAGTTATCGTAGCTAATGAACATCGAAGTTATCGTAGCAGGTGAACCTTGAAGTTATCGTAGCAGGTGAACCTTGAAGTTATCGTAGCTGATGAACCTCGAAGTTATCGTAGCTGGTGAACCTTGAAGTTATCGTAGCTGATGAACCTTGAAGTTATCGTAGCTGATGAACCTTGAAGTTATCGTAGCTGATGAACCGCGAAGTTATCGTAGCTGATGAACCTTGAAGTTATCGTAGCTGATGAACCTCGAAGTTATCGTAGCTGATGAACCTCGAAGTTATCGTAGCTGATAAACCTCGAAGTTATCGTAGCTGATGAACCTCGAAGTTATCGTAGCTGATGAACCTTGAAGTTATCGTAGCTGATGAACCTTGAAGTTATCGTAGCTGATGAACCTTGAAGTTATCGTAGCTGATGAACCTTGAAGTTATCGTAGCTGATGAACCTCGAAGTTATCGTAGCTGATGAACCTCGAAGTTATCGTAGCTGATAAACCTTGAAGTTATCGTAGCTGATGAACCTCGAAGTTATCATATCTGATGGACCTCGAAGTTATCGTAGCAGGTGAACCTTGAAGTTATCATAGCAGGTGAACCTTGAAGTTATCGTAGCTGATGAACCTCGAAGTTATCGTAGCTGGTGAACCTCGAAGTTATCGTAGCTGATGAACCTTGAAGTTATCGTAGCTGATGAACCTTGAAGTTATCGTAGCTGATGAACCTCGAAGTTATCGTAGCTGATGAACCTTGAAGTTATCGTAGCTGATGACCCTTGAAGTTATCGTAGCTGATGAACCTCGAAGTTATCGTAGCTGATGAACCTTGAAGTTATCGTAGCTGATGAACCTTGAAGTTATCGTAGCTGATGAACCTTGAAGTTATCGTAGCTGATGAACCTCGAAGTTATCGTAGCTGATGAACCTCGAAGTTATCGTAGCTGATGAACTTTGAAGTTATCGTAGCTGATGAACCTTGAAGTTATCGTAGCTGATGAACCTCGAAGTTATCGTAGCTGATGAACCTTGAAGTTATCGTAGCTGATGAACCTCGAAGTTATCGTAGCTGATGAACCTTGAAGTTATCGTAGCTGATGAACCTCGAAGTTATCGTAGCTGATGAACCTCGAAGTTATCGTAGCAGGTGAACCTTGAAGTTATCGTAGCTGATGAACCTTGAAGTTATCGTAGCTGATGAACCTCGAAGTTATCGTAGCTGATGAACCTTGAAGTTATCGTAGCTGATGAACTTTGAAGTTATCGTAGCTGATGAACCTTGAAGTTATCGTAGCTGATGAACCTCGAAGTTATCGTAGCTGATGAACCTTGAAGTTATCGTAGCTGATGAACCTCGAAGTTATCGTAGCTGATGAACCTTGAAGTTATCGTAGCTGATGAACCTCGAAGTTATCGTAGCTGATGAACCTCGAAGTTATCGTAGCAGGTGAACCTTGAAGTTATCGTAGCTGATGAACCTTGAAGTTATCGTAGCTGATGAACCTCGAAGTTATCGTAGCTGATGAACCTTGAAGTTATCGTAGCTGATGAACCTCGAAGTTATCGTAGCTGATGAACCTCGAAGTTATCGTAGCTGATGAACCTCGAAGTTATCGCAGCTGATGAACCTTGAAGTTATCGTAGCTGATGAACCTTGAAGTTATCGTAGCTGATGAAACTCGAAGTTAACGCAGCTGATGAACCTTGAAGTTATCGTAACTGATGAACCTTGAAGTTATCGTAGCTGATGAACCTCGTAGTTATCGTAGCTGATGAACCTTGAAGTTATCGTAGCTGATGACCCTTGAAGTTATCGTAGCTGATGAACCTCGAAGTTATCGTAGCTGATGAACCTTGAAGTTATCGCAGCTGATGAACCTTGAAGTTATCGTAGCTGATGAACCTCGAAGTTATCGTAGCTGATGAACCTCGAAGTTATCGTAGCAGGTGAACCTTGAAGTTATCGTAGCTGATGAACCTTGAAGTTATCGTAGCTGATGAACCTCGAAGTTATCGTAGCTGATGAACCTTGAAGTTATCGTAGCAGGTGAACTTTGAAGTTATCGTAGCTGATGAACCTCGAAGTTATCGTAGCTGATGAACCTTGAAGTTATCGTAGCTGATGAACCTCGAAGTTATCGTAGCAGGTGAACCTTGAAGGTATCGTAGCTGACGAACCTTTAATGGAATATGTGACGATATCCTCAGTGCCTTACTGAAGTTTCTCAGGTCAGACTGAGAAATTCAACACACTGTAAATTATCCTGCGTGATGGAATAAGACAGGGAAACATGGCTTGGTTTTGTACCCACCGTGTAACTATCACATACAAGTGTAGCAGTACATTGCTGATGTATCAGTTTTGCTTAATAAATGTCTAGATGGATTGTTGTCCAGATTTTATCATGGAAACTAAGAGACGTATCGTAGTGAAACTCAAGAAAGTTATATATATGTATGTATATATATATATATATATATATATATATATATATATATATATATATATATATATATATATATATATATATATATATATATATATATGCAAAATGCTTCAAGGAATTTACATAATATTTAAATGATTCAAGTTTAACACGTTTTAAGGGCCTGTTTAATCTGTACAGTGATTTTTTAATAATAAAATTAACAAATTAGAGGCCACCAAACTCATGAAAATAATAAGTGATAGATATTACTGATTAAAGTTTGAAAGCGACCAGACGTGTCATTCTCCAGTTATCATAAAAATCCAACAATTTTACATTTTTGTAATCATGTTAGTATATTGGTACGTACACATGCTAAACTTACAGGACATAATCCCTATCACAAGATGCATCAGTCATTCACACTTGAAAGCGTTCAATGGTGCCATAGTGAAGATATTTCACCAGTAAAAAATGCACCATTTTAAAATTATAATTGACAAATTAGTACATACACGCTCTGATAACATTCCTAGCTTCCTAACATTCTTCTAGCTTCCTAACATTCTTCTACGATAAAGCACTACAGAAAATTTGAAGCCAATCAAAACAAACTTTCTCATATTATCGCACGGAATATGTATATCCAAAAGCAGGAGTATGTGTATCCAAAAGCAGGAATATGTATATCCAAAAGCAGGAATATGTATATCCAAAAGCAGGAATATGTGTATCCAAAAGCAGGAATATGTGTATCCAAAAGCAGGAATATGTGTATCCAAAAGCAGGAATATGTATATCCAAAAGCAGGAATATGTATATCCAAAAGCAGGAATATGTGTATCCAAAAGCAGGAATATGTGTATCCAAAAGCAGGAATATGTGTATCCAAAAGCAGGAATATGTGTATCCAAAAGCAGGAATATGTGTATCCAAAAGCAGGAATATGTATATCCAAAAGCAGGAATATGTGTATCCAAAAGCAGGAATATGTATATCCAAAAGCAGGAATATGTGTATCCAAAAGCAGGAATATGTATATCCAAAAGCAGGAATATGTGTATCCAAAAGCAGGAATATGTGTATCCAAAAGCAGGAATATGTATATCCAAAAGCAGGAATACGTGTATCCAAAAGCAGGAATATGTGTATCCAAAAGCAGGAATATGTGTATCCAAAAGCAGGAATATGTATATCCAAAAGCAGGAATATGTGTATCCAAAAGCAGGAATATGTGTATCCAAAAGCAGGAATATGTGTATCCAAAAGCAGGAATATGTATATCCAAAAGCAGGAATATGTGTATCCAAAAGCAGGAATATGTGTATCCAAAAGCAGGAATATGTGTATCCAAAAGCAGGAATATGTGTATCCAAAAGCAGGAATATGTATATCCAAAAGCAGGAATATGTGTATCCAAAAGCAGGAATATGTGTATCCAAAAGCAGGAATATGTGTATCCAAAAGCAGGAATATGTGTATCCAAAAGCAGGAATATGTGTATCCAAAAGCAGGAATATGTGTATCCAAAAGCAGGAATATGTGTATCCAAAAGCAGGAATATGTGTATCCAAAAGCAGGAATATGTGTATCCAAAAGCAGGAATATGTATATCCAAAAGCAGGAATATGTGTATCCAAAAGCAGGAATATGTGTATCCAAAAGCAGGAATATGTGTATCCAAAAGCAGGAATATGTGTATCCAAAAGCAGGAATATGTGTATCCAAAAGCAGGAATATGTATATCCAAAAGCAGGAATATGTGTATCCAAAAGCAGGAATATGTGTATCCAAAAGCAGGAATATGTGTATCCAAAAGCAGGAATATGTGTATCCAAAAGCAGGAATATGTGTATCCAAAAGCAGGAATATGTATATCCAAAAGCAGGAATATGTGTATCCAAAAGCAGGAATATGTGTATCCAAAAGCAGGAATATGTGTATCCAAAAGCAGGAATATGTGTATCCAAAAGCAGGAATATGTATATCCAAAAGCAGGAATATGTGTATCCAAAAGCAGGAGTATGTGTATCCAAAAGCAGGAATATGTATATCCAAAAGCAGGAATATGTATATCCAAAAGCAGGAATATGTGTATCCAAAAGCAGGAATATGTATATCCAAAAGCAGGAATATGTGTATCCAAAAGCAGGAATATGTGTATCCAAAAGCAGGAATATGTGTATCCAAAAGCAGGAATATGTGTATCCAAAAGCAGGAATATGTGTATCCAAAAGCAGGAATATGTATATCCAAAAGCAGGAATATGTGTATCCAAAAGCAGGAATATGTGTATCCAAAAGCAGGAATATGTGTATCCAAAAGCAGGAATATGTGTATCCAAAAGCAGGAATATGTATATCCAAAAGCAGGAATATGTGTATCCAAAAGCAGGAGTATGTGTATCCAAAAGCAGGAATATGTATATCCAAAAGCAGGAATATGTATATCCAAAAGCAGGAATATGTGTATCCAAAAGCAGGAATATGTATATCCAAAAGCAGGAATATGTGTATCCAAAAGCAGGAATATGTGTATCCAAAAGCAGGAATATGTGTATCCAAAAGCAGGAATATGTGTATCCAAAAGCAGGAATATGTGTATCCAAAAGCAGGAATATGTGTATCCAAAAGCAGGAATATGTGTATCCAAAAGCAGGAATATGTGTATCCAAAAGCAGGAATATGTGTATCCAAAAGCAGGAATATGTGTATCCAAAAGCAGGAATATGTGTATCCAAAAGCAGGAATATGTATATCCAAAAGCAGGAATATGTGTATCCAAAAGCAGGAGTGTATCCAAAAGCAGGAATATGTATCCAAAAGCAGGAATATGTATATCCAAAAGCAGGAATATGTGTATCCAAAAGCAGGAGTATGTGTATCCAAAAGCAGGAATATGTGCAGGAATATGTATATCCAAAAGCAGGAATATGTGTATCCAAAAGCAGGAATATGTATATCCAAAAGCAGGAATATGTGTATCCAAAAGCAGGAATATGTGTATCCAAAAGCAGGAATATGCGTATCCAAAAGCAGGAATATGTGTATCCAAAAGCAGGAATATGTGTATCCAAAAGCAGGAATATGTGTATCCAAAAGCAGGAATATGTATATCCAAAAGCAGGAATATGTATATCCAAAAGCAGGAATATGTATATCCAAAAGCAGGAATATGTATATCCAAAAGCAGGAATATGTGTATCCAAAAGCAGGAATATGTGTATCCAAAAGCAGGAATATGTGTATCCAAAAGCAGGAATATGTGTATCCAAAAGCAGGAATATGTGTATCCAAAAGCAGGAATATGTATATCCAAAAGCAGGAATATGTGTATCCAAAAGCAGGAATATGTGTATCCAAAAGCAGGAATATGTGTATCCAAAAGCAGGAATATGTGTATCCAAAAGCAGGAATATGTGTATCCAAAAGCAGGAATATGTATATCCAAAAGCAGGAATATGTGTATCCAAAAGCAGGAATATGTGTATCCAAAAGCAGGAATATGTGTATCCAAAAGCAGGAATATGTGTATCCAAAAGCAGGAATATGTATATCCAAAAGCAGGAATATGTGTATCCAAAAGCAGGAGTATGTGTATCCAAAAGCAGGAATATGTATATCCAAAAGCAGGAATATGTATATCCAAAAGCAGGAATATGTGTATCCAAAAGCAGGAATATGTATATCCAAAAGCAGGAATATGTGTATCCAAAAGCAGGAATATGTGTATCCAAAAGCAGGAATATGTGTATCCAAAAGCAGGAATATGTGTATCCAAAAGCAGGAATATGTGTATCCAAAAGCAGGAATATGTATATCCAAAAGCAGGAATATGTGTATCCAAAAGCAGGAATATGTGTATCCAAAAGCAGGAATATGTGTATCCAAAAGCAGGAATATGTGTATCCAAAAGCAGGAATATGTATATCCAAAAGCAGGAATATGTGTATCCAAAAGCAGGAGTATGTGTATCCAAAAGCAGGAATATGTATATCCAAAAGCAGGAATATGTATATCCAAAAGCAGGAATATGTGTATCCAAAAGCAGGAATATGTATATCCAAAAGCAGGAATATGTGTATCCAAAAGCAGGAATATGTGTATCCAAAAGCAGGAATATGTGTATCCAAAAGCAGGAATATGTGTATCCAAAAGCAGGAATATGTGTATCCAAAAGCAGGAATATGTGTATCCAAAAGCAGGAATATGTGTATCCAAAAGCAGGAATATGTGTATCCAAAAGCAGGAATATGTGTATCCAAAAGCAGGAATATGTGTATCCAAAAGCAGGAATATGTGTATCCAAAAGCAGGAATATGTATATCCAAAAGCAGGAATATGTGTATCCAAAAGCAGGAGTATGTGTATCCAAAAGCAGGAATATGTATATCCAAAAGCAGGAATATGTATATCCAAAAGCAGGAATATGTGTATCCAAAAGCAGGAATATGTATATCCAAAAGCAGGAATATGTGTATCCAAAAGCAGGAATATGTGTATCCAAAAGCAGGAATATGCGTATCCAAAAGCAGGAATATGTGTATCCAAAAGCAGGAATATGTGTATCCAAAAGCAGGAATATGTGTATCCAAAAGCAGGAATATGTATATCCAAAAGCAGGAATATGTATATCCAAAAGCAGGAATATGTATATCCAAAAGCAGGAATATGTATATCCAAAAGCAGGAATATGTATATCCAAAAGCAGGAATATGTATATCCAAAAGCAGGAATATGTGTATCCAAAAGCAGGAATATGTGTATCCAAAAGCAGGAGTATGTGTTTCCAAAAGCAGGAATATGTGTATCCAAAAGCAGGAGTATGTGTTTCCAAAAGCAGGAATATGTATATCCAAAAGCAGGAATATGTATATCCAAAAGCAGGAATATGTATATCCCACATATCAGAGGGCACCTGCACATACCATAGTTGCATTGGTATGTGTAGGAAGTTTGTGTATCCTAACGAGGAAGCCAGAGAAGCGGAAAAATAGGATCCGAAATGCCAAGATTAAGAGGTAGGGGAGCCAAGAAGGAAGTGTGTAGCAGGGCTCAGGTACATGGTGGAACAAAAGTGGAAAAAAGGTTTAGTGAGTTTTGCAAAACGATAGAGGTGTCTGCAGAGAGCAAGGAATGGGAGAGATGAGCTGCAGCTGCTGAGGCAAAGGTACAGAGCCTGGAGGTGCAACTAAAGGAACTATTAGTAGGAAGTGGAGCTAAGGAAAGAAAGGGGAAATGAGATGGGAGCAACAATCTTCAACAAGTCTATCGAAACAGGGCAACTGCATGAGGTGTGGAAGACATCAAATGTAGTCCCAATTTTTAAGAGTGGAGACAGGCAACATTAAACTGCAGACTAATGTCATTGACGTATATAATATCTTAAGTTATGGAGATTATCAGAAGAGTGGTGGAGCACCAAGAAAGAAGTGAGTCCTGAATCTGCACACAGAAATCACTTCCTACGAAAGTAAAAGACTGGGCAGGCGGTGCAAAATACCCCCAATGAAAAGTAGGGGTGCCAATGGTACATTAAGAAAAAACAGAATAAGTGTCCAGGGGCCAAGACTGTTCAACAGCCTCCCACCATGCATAAAGGGAATCACCAATAGACCTTTGGCTCAGGGGGCAAAGGCTGCAAGCCTCACTCAAGGAGGACCCTGAGGTGAGTATCATATCGAGCATATCCCCTGAGGCGCATATCAACCAAATAATTGCTGCAGCAAATGCGCGTTTGGCAAATCTAAGAATAGCTTTTCGACATCTAAGTAAGGAATCACGACACTGTACACCGTGTATTGGAGTATGCAGTACCAGTATGGAATTCGCACCTGACCAAGCATATCAAGAATTGGAGAAAATGCAGAGGCTTGCAATAAGACTTGTCCAGGCTCTAAGGGGTATGTCCAATGAGGAGAGGTTAAATGAATTCAATCTGATGGCAATGGAGGACAGGAGGACTAAGGAGATATGATAACGACATACAAAATACTGAGAGGCACTGACAAGGTAAACAGGGAGAGAATATTTCAGAGATAGGAAATAAGAAGAAGAAGGCACACCTGTAAGTTGAAAACCCAGATGAATCATAGTGTCAGAAAGTGGAACAATTGGGTGAGTGAAGGGGAAGAGGAGGGATCCCTACATAGCTTTAAGAAGAGGTATGTCAAGGATACTGAAGCCGGGAGAGAGTAGATCTAGTAGCGACCAGCGAAGAGGCGAGGCCAGAAACTGTGACTCGACCTCAGCAACCACATATAGGTGAGTACATATAGATGAACGCACGCACACACACACTCATATTCACACACACACACTCATATTCACACTCACACATACTCATATTCACTCACGCACTGATACTCACACACTCTCTCTCGACCTAGAGATTTGTATACGTTACTTTGTGATGTGTAATTATTATTATTATAGCCATAAAAAAGCGCTAGACCCATGAGACGTGTAATTACCTAGCTATAATGACTTAGCTGAATGTGCGGGTGTTGAAGTTCAGCTCTTGTGCCCGACTCTTAACCTTCTGTTGGCTGACTATCGTATCTTTTTTGCGGGGGAGGGGGGAGGGGGGTTATGAAAATTGTTAGTTACTCTGCTCTTCAACCCTTTCAAGGAAGGCATGATGTCTTGATGCATGGGAAAGGGTCTTATGTTTATGGGAAGAGCTAAACTCATGGGTGTCTACCTAGAGAGTGTTCCAGGAGTCAATGCCCCTGTGGCCCAGTCCCTGACCAGGCCTCCCGGCGGAATAATAGTTATTACTACTGCTACTACTACTACTAATAATAATAATAATCTTCTTAACAAATATCACAACGAAAGTGTTTCATGACACCAGTCGTCTGAGAACTAATTTTATTTCTGTTTTCCCTGGTTCTGGCTCTTCTCGTACTGATCAGTGTCTATTTCTCTGAGTATTTTGTATATTGTAATCTTGTCCCCTTCTTCGTCGTTATTCTTCAAGAGAGGTGAGTTAGGTCTCGTGTACTCTTTATAACCGATGTTCCTAAGTTCCGGTAGTAACCTAGTGGCAAACCTTCACTGTCTCAATGTTCTTTGTGATATCTTAAACATGGAGGCTACAGCTGGCCATATATTCCAGAAAAGTGCCCAGGAATTATCAGCACGTGGCCTCTAGAGACTTGCACGTAGTCTTGAAATGTTTGCAGGCCTTGAGAGGAATGCAGGTGACCTTGAAATATATAGAAGTGGTCAACTTGGAGAGTTGAGGGAGGCTGCCACCCTGAGGGCCTTTGTCAACATACCATTGCGAGTATCCTGAGGGCATTTGTTACCAATAACGTAGTCTAATTATATTTACTCACAATAACTCATTTTGGATCATTTCAATTTGAACTTTGTATATGGTTCATGGAAGACTCCACGTTCGAATCAAGTAAGTCAAGCAGAGACAGGAAATGCCTGACCCTAGATGGGGAAGGAGAAAGCAAAATCATCAAATCTGCTTCAGAGAGGATGTAAAGGATGAAGGGATAGAAGAGTGTGGGGTGTACCACTCACACGCCTCCAAACACACACACACATACGTACATACATACATACATATATACAAACACACAAATAACCCGCACACAGGAGACAGAAACTTATCACGACACGAACGCGCGCGCCATACTCACTTTTTCACTCACCGTGGCCACAAAATTGCCCATCACTCACTGCACCTACCTCGAGCCCCGAGACAACGAAAGTACTAAAGTGAATAACGGTTGGTATACTGGTGATACCACCGCTACCACCACCGCCTTCCACTGTGTGCCCAGCTAGAGGAGCTGCCCCACAGCACTCACAAACATCTGTGGGATATCACACGTTCCTGGCTATTTCCACGGGTCTGTATACCCTGCGGGAGCTCTTCTGGTGAGTCACGGCATCCACATTCCAAGTAGCGAACACATTGCTCCTTTTTTTTTTTTTTGCCGTCTCTTTTAATGGAGGTGATGCAGGGGAGGGGGAGGGAACATGTGTAGCCCCCACCCTCCTATCGCTGTAAGTCTCACAGCTCAGGCTGATGGAATTAAACACCTTGTATAAGCCCCATCCTGCGTGATGGAATATAACAGGAAACATATCTAGCTTTTTTGCAATTATTATATAGAAGAAGATAGCGGCACACTGCCGATGTATTCAATTAAAAAAAAAAAGGCAGTTCACGGTTACCACCATTTTATGTGGAACTACAGAGGAGCGTCGAGAGGTTATGAGGAAGACAGAGATGTTTCTCCGGGGTCCGAGCCCACTAGGGAGGTGCGGGTTACGCCATTTTATATATCATAAATTATTCCAGAACTCGTTTTGCCGAAAGCCCGAAAATTATAAAAATATAATGAATTTGTCAAACTAATATTTGTAAAATTCTGTAAACCTCAATTAACTCGTAATAACCTGGAAGCTAACTGTTAATATATTTGTAAGCCAAATATACCCCATAACAGACTCATGGTCAAGGATATGAGCAAGACAATAATATGAGTGGAGAATACAAAGGTGGTCAGGTGCATCTTTTGCGAAAGAATCCTCTTACATCTTACCTTATATGTGTCACAGTTTAAACCTCTGCGGTGTCCACGAAGCAGAATGCGGCCTGTCCAGAAGCGATTACTTTTGGGAATTTTTCAAAAATTTACAATTTGTTCAGTTATATTTCACAAAGGTGGGAAAATCTGACTATAGGGAGTTTCCTGTACAATGTGTGACACACGCGGTCAGCAAGGGTTGAGTGTCGTCCGCTTGCTTTTCATCTTAACCAAATAACAAATGCGGCTAAAATGCTGAAGTATCTAAATTTATCTAGTAAGGCTTGTTCAGATTTGCATGGAATTCGTATCTATACGAAATCCTTTAAATGCGTCCTTATGCCTTCAGTTTGGATAAAAGTTCTAACAGCCAATGACTACAGAAACAAAATTCTTCAGGTCAGAAATATGCTGTTGAACATTAGAAAGCATGGTGGAGGATTCTGTATACTGAAGAAATAAGTAAGCTTGTTGAGGAATTAGAAATGTGTAAAAACTGGAGGTCTTTATCTGAAGACCTTTCACCAACTAGTGTTTTTTTTTTTAATTGAATACGAGGACAGTAAATGAGCTCATCAGTCCCTCAGTCTTGCAGAACTATACAAACGCACACACATCAATACTAAGGTACTGAAAACCGGTTTCTAGGATAAGGAACTGATTAACTCATCTTCCACTGGTTTTTGTGTATATTTCTGCAAGGATGAAGGACTGATTACCTGATCTCCGTCTTCGTATATCATCTCTATATTGAACTGAAAAATCCAATGGTTGGTGAAACGTCTTTAAATAAAAACATCTAGGTGTTTCACGTGTAATTCCTCCTCTGCTTGTTAGTGTATATCATTACTGTAATGTAAGATTGCTGAAAACATTCATATAATAACATTAATGACATACAAAAGGTTAAGAGGTTCACAACTGAAATAAATAGCGAGAAAATTGCAGATATAATGGCAGAAAATCAATTCAAGACATTTATTGGAAACACGACAAGGCTATTATAAAGAGGACCGGAGACAAAAATTTCAGTGTTTAGAAAAAATATTCTTTAATGAGTGTCGATGATATCAAATAAGAAGCTGGAAATCTGTGTGGTAAATATAACAAAGAGATATCCGAGGATCTGTTGGAGGAATCACAGCATTGCGAAAATCTTGAAAACGACTTACCACCGTTTCGCTCAACAGTTTATGTCGTTTAAATCTTAATGCTTTATTTCCACATGTATGAATTACATTGATAATATTCTGCACTCTTACAGTTATGGTTGCAGAGACAGAACACTGTTAGTACTCTGGGAAGAATACAGGATGTACTGAGGTCAACTATGTGTCAGGCTCTACTAAACACTTTTGGTAGAAGAATTTCGTTTAGCAAGAAAACTTAATTTTAGTGACATTGTTGACATCTTTGCTAGCAGTAAACTTAAACTCAAGTTTTATTTGTATAAAACAATTTATCAGTGTGTTGCTGCCATACTACTTTGTGATATTTTACATGTTAAGAATTTCAAGTTGCTCTATCTATTTTTTGTTCGTGTCACAATTACATACATTGTTAGCGGACTGTTTGATTTTTATTTAGTTTTTAAATCTCCGAGATGTGATCAGCAATGTATATTCGAAAATTAGTGTCGTTTTACTCTTAATAAAAAGAAATTATGGACACTGTTGGTGCATTTTTATTAATTTATCTGACTTATAAATGAGATACACTGTTTTAATTTTCGGTCGAGGGGAAGGGGGAGGGAGACAGGAGAAGGGAAAAGGAGGGGAAGAGAAGGGGAAGAAAGAAGAAGCCAACAATGTTCCTAGTACTGGGGCCCGGACTGACTGGCTACGCTCCTGTAACTACACTCTGCGCCTTTGCTCAAGCAACCAGTATGGAGATATCTATCGCACAATTGCTAATGGAATTTTGTCATAGGATCTTGTATTATTAAGTTGTCAACCTACTGAATTTGGCTTTATTATATTAAAAATTAACCTATTATTTTCTGGTTGAGGAGAGAAAGTGGAAGGAGAGATTTCATCGTCATTTAAGCAGTAATCCTGAGAAGTGACGCGTGTGCGCGCCGGAATTTACTCAACATAAGAACAGAGAAGCACTACAGTAGGTCTACTGATCCATACTACTACACACATACACCACACCCAACCATTCATACTTATGTTAAGTATCAGTTAATCCTCACTGGAGTGTTCTAATTAGCATAAATCATAAACCAAGCCAACAGTACCTAAGTGTCAGCAAGAAGGTAAAATACACTGAATTTGTATTAAGAAATATAAGAAAACAGTTCTAAAGTTACTCTACAACCTTAAACATCATTGATAAGGTTTCATTTAGAATTTGTGATTATGTGGCGCAGTACTGGTCTCCAAATTACAAAATGACCACAAATGCTTTGGAAAACATACAGAGAAACATAAAATTAATCCAATGTATCAAGAGTCCTTCATATGAAGATGAAGATGAAGATATCTTGCCAGAGAAGAACTCAAAAATATGCATTCAAGTTGAATAAATTTAGATTAAGAGAGGACATAGGGAAATGCTGGAGTGACAATAGGGTTATTTAAAAATGGTTTAGAGTCTAAGCAAATATAAGAATGAGAAGACATGGTATGAGAAGGACAGGTAGGACAACAACAACGCTCCTTGACTATCATATACAGCTACCCACCTCCCATCACCCTACATGACACTCTTGTTCCAATCACTCATCAAAATTTGCCATTACAACCTTTAATCATAAGAAATTCAGGCTTGTCCTTATCAGCAGCATTGTGACTAGACCCGGCAATGTACACTCGTCAGCTCACACCTGTACTCATTGTTAAGACCATCTCGCTTCATTGAGAACAAAGATACATTAATGAATTGTTCATATTGCTAAAATTGCAACTAGAGGGCCAAGAAACTGTGAAAACAATGATCAGAAAGTAAGGTCAGAAAATAAAAAAAAAATAGAAATATTATAAACAATCCAAAATTTGCTACCAGTGAGCTGCAAATGTAAGAAAAGTGAATAAACATAATCGTTCCAACCACAACCATCATTGTGTTGGTTCCTCGGCCTTTAACTGCAGTGCTTCCCTCATCTCTCGTTGCAATGCTTCCCCTATCTCTCATTGCAGTGGTTCCCCATCCCTCACTGCAATGCTTCCCCCATCCCTCATTGCAATGGTTCTCCCATTCCTCATTAGAAATGGCTCCCTCATCAGTCGCTGCAGTGGTTCCCCATCAATCATTGTAATGCCCCCTACCCCTCATTATACTACTTCCCTTATCCCTAATTACAATGATTCCCCTATTAAATACCTGTTTCCTTACATCTGTTGTCCCTGTTCATCTAGCAGTAAGTAGGTACGTACGTGGGTGTTAGCCGACTGGTGTGGGTGATGGACTGATTACATCGTCTTTACATCTCTTCCAAAGAACACCGAGTGTTCGTCCTAATGTTACTCTGCATTTCTTTACAAATACCAGATTCTAGGAATCAGACGCAGGTGCTACATGGATGACTACGTCGTCTATTTCTTTATCTTTGTGCTTATGCCACATATATAATGTGTAGAGCGAGCAGAGTTAGCAATTCACTGGTTAACACTCATTTTCTGGCCAATGATATTACACAGATTTTAGGGAAAGTTTGTGAGGGTGATTCCGAATATGTCATCGGTTTTGCTTGATTGGCTCTAGTTTTTGATAAATTTGGTATTCCATTAAAAACATAAAAGATGTGAAAAAATATATTCATCAGGATGGGCTAACTTACATATCGTGCTGAAATTATTTTTTAGATCATGCAAAAGTCAAATCATGTAATACATACTAGCACTTCAATCTATATAATAACAGATTAACATAGTAAGATAATTCAGATACCACTAATTACTGCATATGAAAACGTTTGTACGATTTTCTTCTATGTTGGTCATCAGCATAGTTTTGTTGAGCACCAGAAGAGATGCACATTGGTTACTATTCATTTCAAGATTCTAATGGAGTTGTCTATAAACAACCACCAATCTCCTGGTCGATATTCAAGTCCCAATCGAAGGAGTAGACCAGAGACGTTATTGAAGTACACAAGTTCTTCATCTTAGCTAAAGTAAGGAAGGCGTTCAACCTTTCTTGTTCGATAAGCCGTTATTTTAATTTCTTATTGTAAACAGTATTTTTCTTTTAGTCTGCATGCTACAAGCTGAGACGCTTGCTTTGCCAGACTGAGGTCACGCATCAGATCATTGAGCTCTTCTTGGGAGAACTGCTGGGGTGTTGAAATGCTGACTTCATATTCACTTCTACTGCTACCACCTGTGTTACATCCTAAACTCTGAGTTTCTTCAACATCTGACAATGGAAGGTCAGGCAGTATTGTAAACACAGGTATAAGAATGCCTTTGTTGTGTGGCACAGGTCTCCTTGCCGACTCCAAATCAGGATATTCCCACTTGACTTTCTTGTATCGACTGAAACCTTTCACATTCACCATAAAGAAATAACAATCGTCGTAGTGATTTTTCGGTTCTCTCCACACCATATTCACACCCAAGTTTAAACTTTTCCTTCGCCTATTTTTCCACTGTCATAAGCATTCTACACAGGTTTAACAAACCATATGGGGAGCTCAAGACTTGTCTTGTTCTCCAAGCGCCACTCCAAAATAAGAAAGATAAGCTTATTTTGGAGTGATGCTTTTCTTTGTTCTTGCAGAAAGTATTTGCCATAAATGTAGCAAAATGCACTGGGATTGTTTAAGAAGGTTCTTAGTGACAAACTCAGGTTTATCTGGAAAAAAAATAATAAAATAAAGGTTATAATATTGGCAAGTGGTCGTTTCTGATACAACTCCTTTCGTTAAAAATTAAATAATTTAAAAATAAAATTATAATCTTTATTTAAACTATCTGTACATACAAAGTGTCATTACATATACATATACAAGCCTTATGGTTAAGTTTCCTGCTCAGGGTAGGTAAGCAATATCTCACAAATTTGAGCCAATATGAAAAACCTACTGACATTTTCGAAGTCAGCAACCTCAAAATACCCAAAATACCTTGAAATATCTTTGACAACGAATTTTTACCACTGTTATCGAAGTATTCAATTTGCATCTTATCCATTAGATTGCTGAACACTGATTCATACTGTTCTTTCTTTGTTGTCGTCAATTCAGCAACCTTTCTTCTGTAATGTCTTCTACGATCTCTTTCTATGTTTGATCTCTTCTTATACTTTCTCAGCGTAACATATTTTGTGCGTTTCTACATCCAGATTTTCCCTATATTCTTGTGGGTTCAGAGTGTTCATGAAGTTTTGCCACAGAATGTTTATTAGTTCACTGTATATTTCATCCCAGTCAATTCTTGGATTGCTTCAAAATACTTACTAAACATCCTCTCTCGTTGATTGTTTCTTAGCTCATCCATACATAAATTTATACTTGTGTATACTTCAATGAGTGTGTGATCACAGTTTGCTGTAACAAACACTGTTATCTCTCTGAATAGTTCCTCATTGTTTGTGAGGATCAAATCTTGCATAATTTCATTATCATATCACCATCCCTCATTACAATGATTCTCCCACCCATCATTAAAATGATTCTCCTACCCCTCATTATAATGATTCTCCCACCACCCATTACAATGATTCTCCTACCCCTCATTACAATGATTCTCCTACCC
>NC_091310.1:41469207-41531707 GCF_038502225.1 Cherax quadricarinatus | reverse complement strand
TACACTTGTGTTTATTTAAGTTAACAATTCATTTAACAAATTCTTATCAATTAACTTCAGGTTGACCATCTATTATGTCACCGTAATATACACAGCCAGGCCCACAATTTAAACGAAACCTAATATAAATATATCTCCATGATACATCCTTTGGTTATATTTTATTTTCAGTGGGATGGATCAGTATGCCAACAGAAGGCCTCTATTCAATGACCAAAAGCTCCAGTAACCATATTTATCATACAACTAAGATGGTTTCCTATTTCTCCTGACAAATAAAATACCAACCTCGACACTACCATTTCTCTCATCACTTCGGTGTAACGATGATTATAACATGTTATCTGAGGTTTACTCGACAAGGTAGAGAAGACATAACAGCGTCTTCAGCGTGTGTATAGGAAGGGATGAGGGAGCCTGGAGGTGGGGGGGGGGGGGCAAGCTAGGCTAGTGCTCCAAAAACCTACATCACACTACCACGCTCGCAGTAAATATTTATACTGCTGATAAAAGTGAATGTAGGATGCTGTAAAGAGTCAAATCTCATGATTTATGTAGGCATCCCGAACTCCAAATACTGTAGCGTTTTCGCAGATGTTACGATTTCACTTGTTAATTTTTCAAGGCCTAGTCATGGACCGGGCCGCGGGTGCGTTGATCCCCGGAACATCCTCCAGGTACACGCGGATGAACGGCCATATATACAGTTTGTAAACAAAATGCAAAGTGGACTTTCAAAAATAGATTAGTTAATTATTCATACGTTTTTACTGTGAAATATTTACTTCTTTTAAATTTAAGATAACATTAACATCGAAACTATCAAAGTGGCAAATTGTAATATTGAATAAACACTGAGTATGCAAACTTAATGAAGCTGGTCTTCACCCAAATGAAAAAAAAAATTATGAAGTAGTCAAGTTACAACTGATTAGTGGTTAAGATTCATATTCACAATGAAAGTGTTATATCAGAAGAGGTCAGACTACCTCCCAGTATAACATATCCAAATACTGTTAACTACTTGGCATTTCCACTTTTCTAAACACTCGAAGATTTCGAAAGTTATAAAGTTATAAAGGTTAAGAAGCATATAACCAATCAAGTGTGTGGATGATGGTTAGAGGCAAAAACTGTCACAATCATCAATGATAAATTCTTGATCATGGCAGGGGAAAGTTTTTTGGATTTATTTAACAGGAAATATTAATACTTTGAAAATAAAAAAAAAATAATAGTAGTTATAAAAGTTATCACATGTATTTTTCGGCAGCTTACTCTAGTTACAAAGTAGTATTTTAATAACTTATTTCATACGTAAAAAAAATTATGCTTCTGAATCTTTAGGGTAAATAACAAAAATAATGGAGGTTTAATATATTGTATACTTATTTGCACCACTAGACATTATGGTTCAAATGTTATATATCTACTATGCTAAGTTTTACTTGTATAATTATAGGTACTTCACTCTGAGTGATTAAGTGAAAAGCCACTACAACCGTGGACTGCTGTACACAAAGATGAGTGTATATAAGTAAGCACACTGTACCTGTATACAGCAACTCACTAATGTTTATTACACTAAAATCTATAGATCTTATCTGATATAAAATGTGCTGAACACACTCTTATGTTTTCAAGATTTTTTCCCTCAAAGCTTTGTTTCAGACCTGACAATCACACCAGTCACACATATAGTTAATCATACATAAGGTTCGTTATTTACGTTGTAGGAGAGGTGTTCATGTGAGGTGTGTTGGGTAGGTAGCAAGTTGTAGGCCTCCGAGTTGAGGTGGTCAAGGGTCAATAATGTATGAGCACTCCTACCACCCCACCCTCGTAACCCCAATAACATGAAACCTATCAAATGTGTCCACGTCTCACACGAACTATGAAAAATAATGGTATACTTCGATATACGCATTTATTTTTTAATCATATACCCGTCAATATAGTTAATGTGATGTATAAATGCGGTAGTATGTGCATCACATTTCTGCATTAGAGAAGGAAATTTTGATAGATAAATGCTCATATATATGACAATAAGGCTCAAGTTCTCAGGTTACTGGTGACAGTTGTGGTGTAGCTTACCCCCTCCATTCCCCTCGTCCTCCCCATTGTTTACAGAATATATGCATATTATATATATATATATATATATATATATATATATATATATATATATATATATATATATATATATATATATATATATATATATATATATATATATATATATAGATGTCTATTCATGTATTTATATACTGTTTTGTGATTCTTGGGATGAATGTTTAGTATCAGATTACGCCTCCTCAATTGTAACGGAAATGTTGCAGGACTGAGAATTATCAAGTACCACACCTAATAGTAAAAATAAAAGTATATTGAAAGTAAGTGCAAGTGAGTAAGATTAGGCTTCTCTCTTTCATGTATATGAAATTGAAAACAGCCAAATGCGATATTCATTTGTGTATAAATTTTATATAAATTATATGCACATATCCTTGTAACCACGCCATGGATATATATAATTTTGACTACAAAAAACAGCGCGCGCATACCACTTACCTTTTAAAAATCAACTTCCAACAGATATTTGTAATTTGCAGTGTTGGTGATCTCTGAAAGTATTAACAGACAGTAATCCATTGAAGGGAAGGGAAGGGGTGGGGTGGGGGTGCTTCCTTGATGCTAGTGAAGGACTTCTGATCCAAGAAATTAGAGCTATCCTCCCCTTCTTCATATCAACCCTGATTGCCTCCCATTCAACAAGCGCTCTATGACCCCCTAATGGTTTAGTGCTTCCCCTTAATGTAACAATAGGGATACAACCACTAGGAAAAAAAAGTAATACTATTAATAATAATTTTATTTCAGCATGCTACAACGTAGAGTACTGGGTGGCATTTAGCTGTGCATGCAGAAAGCCCATAGTTAGTGCCGATGAGTTTAGTTCTGCACAAGGAAAGGTAGAAGAGAAAAGTACTCAGATTATTAACTCGGGATAACCCAAGAGTCAAACAATGTGGTTTAATTATGTTGGCGCCATCAGTCCTCTTCCCTAGAATGTAACCTACAATACTCCCTTAAAACCATGAAGTCTACTGCTAGATGAACAGAAACTGCGTGTGTGTAAGTGTTGTTCGGTTCATTAGGTTTAATGCCTATCCACTACACGAAAGTCATCAAGGATACACGTCTCCTGTGCACAACGGATCAGATTAAATATACTCTTATTGTCTATACTTATAGATATACATCTCGGTGTATATAAAACACCTCAATTACTGGGAGCGCTTGAGGTTTCTAAACCTGTATTCCCTGGAACGCAGGAGGGAGAGATACATGATTATATACACCTGGAAAATCCTAGAGGGACTAGTACCGAACTTGCACACGAAAATCACTCACTACGAAAGCAAAAGACTTGGCAGACGATGCACCATCCCCCCAATGAAAAGCAGGGGTGTCACTAGCACGTTAAGAGACCATACAATAAGTGTCAGGGGCCCGAGACTGTTCAACTGCCTCCCAGCACACATAAGGGGGATTACCAACAGACCCCTGGCAGTCTTCAAGCTGGCACTGGACAAGCACCTAAAGTCAGTTCCTGATCAGCCGGGCTGTGGCTCGTACGTTGGTTTGCGTGCAGCCAGCAGCAACAGCCTGGTTGATCAGGCGCTGATCCACCAGGAGGCCTGGTCACAGACCGGGCCGCGGGGGCGTTGACCCCCGAAACTCTCTCCAGGTAAACTCCAGGTCTCCAGACCTGCTAACCCATCCGGGCTAGCCTGGGGATTGAATATGGGTGCCTTCGGTTGCAAGTCGAAGGCTGCACATCTGAGCTACGAGCTGATGAGATACAATCGGGTAATCTTGTTTTATTATAAAATTCAAGAAACACGCATTGTTACATAAATGAGTAGCGAGCACTTGTGAGATAACCAGTTGTATGAGCAGCCAGTCTTAACACCATCTGTGAGTAGCCAGTCTTAACACCATGTGTGAGCAGCCAGTCTTAACGCCATGTGTGAGCAGCCAGTCTTAACGCCATGTGTGAGCAGCCAGTTTTAACGCCATGTTCGAGCAGCCAGTCTTAACGTCACACTCTGACTCAAGTTAACACACTTCAAAGGAATCCCTTGATGCTCCTCAGGAGCTCCTGGTTTGGGGAAGGAAAGCTAACCTTCCCCTCCCTCGAATCAAACCTGATTACCTCCCTTTTCCCAGACGCTATATGACCCCGATAAGAGTTTAGCTCTTCCCCATCAATATAATAATGAGTAGCAAGGTACCCAGGGAAGCTGCTGGTATGACTGCTAATGTGGGTTAATTTGGTCTGTATGTTAGGTTTAAAACTATTAATCTATTAACTGCACGTAGAGTTGTTAAGGCTGCATATAATCTCTACATTAACATCAAGAATACTTTAACTCGAAAGGGTATGAAAGTAAACTATAGGTGTGGTGGCCTAGTGTTGGTCTGTTGTACCTCTGGTAGTGTGTGATCTGCGGTATCTCTGGTAGTGCACGTTTGGTCTTTGGTACCTATGTTACCTTTGGTAATGTATGTGTGGTCTATGGTACCTCTGGTAGTGTATGTATGGTGATCTATGGTACCTTTGGTAGTGGGTATCGTAGTTATGGTAGCGTCAACCTGTACCTACTGTACCTGGTATCCGGGGTCACACTGTTTCGTGTCATCACATCTAACAGTATCTCTGGTCTATCATAAGTTATAAACCATAAATTTAATAAGACTTCTTCACGACCTTGTTTAGCCATTTGTCACTGATTAATGGAGTTCGTGATTCCGTCATTTAAAGCTCGCCGCGAGTCTTACCTATGATCCTCTCTACCTCATATAGAGTTCAGCTCAAAGCCGACAGGACCAGGGTTCGACTCCCGTATGGGCAAGCCTCGATAAACCTGTTGAATATGTCAGCCTAGCAATAAATAGATGTCAAGGTGGATGAAAAAAAGAAACATTGCAGAAATTAGCGAGCGAAAAGTTGTCTCAATAAAAGCTTGTTCTGTAATTTGTCTTTGTCTACATACCTAATGTCGGTTGTAGTTGGTCGCATGGCATGGGAGACTACCAATGGAAATAATCCATAATACCTGGGTCTGATCTTGTTATCCTGGGCTAATAACCCTCCGGGGTTATATAGTCCTAAGAATGTGTTCTTTCTATATGACAAGTTTCTTAGTATCCCTGGATCATCTTTTTTCTTCTTCCTCTGCTTGTTGCTTAGCAATTTCAAACAGATCGTGCTTCTCTTGTTTGTTAATGTCGCACTTACTGTTGTTTATGTCCAAACTTATAAGGACCTTCCTGTCCTTTAACTAAAATATGAAACCATAACAGTTGTAGTACCATCATACTCTCCCTGACTAGAGTATGGAGTCATAACGGTTGTAGTACCATCATACTCTCCCTGACTACAGTATGGAGTCATAACGGTTGTAGTACCATCATACTCTCCCTGACTACAGTATGGAGTCATAACGGTTGTAGTACCATCATACTCTCCCTGACTACAGTATGGAGTCATAACGGTTGTAGTACCATCATACTCTCCCTGACTACAGTATGGAGTCATAACGGTTGTAGTACCATCATACTGTCCCTGACTACAGTATGGAGTTATAACGGTTGTAGTACCATCATACTCTCCCTGACTACAGTATGGAGTCATAACGGTTGTAGTACCATCATACTCTCCCTGACTACACTATGGAACCATAACAGTTATAGACTACTTCCCTTCCTGTGGTTCTTTCTAGACGTCTGTCTTCCTTAGTGATTATTCTCTTAGCGAGACACACTGAGCGCGTCATTATCAGCCAGGTAGAGACCATTCTATTACAATGAAAACAAAATTAGGTGTACGTTTTCATTTTAATTTCATGAGGCGAGGCAGCAGAGTGGAGCAATGACCGGAGGTATAAATCTGGATACATTCTACCAGTAGTTGTAAACAGATGCGGTGGACAGGCACAAGGCAACTAATCCTCAAACTTTAAGACCACTCGTTTATTAGACATACATAGATATAGGATGATTAAGGATGGGTTAACCTAACCTAATATGCAATAATGTTATCAGCTTACACCGTGCATAAATTGACGCTCCGCAACACGTTAGAAATCGCACTTACTATTTGTAGGACGGGTTGGAAAAGCAGGTATTGTATATATGGCGGTAGTATGAACATGCATCATAAACACACTTGTCACACCATTATGGAAGTGGCCAACAACCTTTACCAAAGATCACTGGCACAACACCTGCATTATCTACCTAAGTTATTAACACAAATAAGAGGGTGCTGAGACGTGTAACAACTGCACCTGTACACACCTTGTTCCTCCCCTCCCCTCTCCTTTCTCTGTAATAAAGTGTTGCTTGTTCACCTGCATACTTGACCCTCAAAATTCTGGTACATTACTGTGTAGTGTACTTTTTAAAAAAGATAGAAGACTTACCATATTATCTTATGATAATTTTTATGGAATGAACTAGTAAGTCAGCGAGAGGCATCGGTCAATTGACCAAAGCTCTACTGAGTTGACCATAATATGACTCAGACCCGAGTCAGCAGAAATTTTCATAATTCCCCTCACAATCTGTACTCAACCACCACTAAAATGCCACTGTCCTGTCTAACGTGAGTGAACTTTCGTTAAATACTTTGTCAGGTCTGAATCCTTTCCACCGTACGTGGGGTACTGAGGTCGCATTGTACCTTTACACTTTTAATCCTTAAAATGAAAATTAATGTAACCTATGAGTGCCCACCCCCTTCCACAGACAAACACACACAAAGCAAGTGCTAAGTTATGAAGATTGGGATGGTAAAGATGATAAACGGAGTACAGGCTTGGGGGCTAAGGCTATAAACCACATTCCAGGAGAAGGATGTCGGGGTTACCATTGTACCGAGCATATCACCTGAAGCACGCATCAACCGAATAACTGCCGCAGCTAACGCACATCGGGCATATCTGAAATTTACATGAAGTCATTCACGACACTGTATACAGCATATGTCACCCCCATATTAGACTATGCAGCACCAATATTGAACCCACTCCTGATCAAGCATATCGAAAAACTCCAGAGGTTTGCAACAAAACTCGTCCCTGAGCTATAGGGTATGTGCTAAGAGGAAAAAATATGGGAACTAAACCTGATGACGGAGTTGAGAAGAATTAGAGGAAATGTGATAACGTAAGGGAAATGAACACGAGAGTATCGCTGGACGTTAAAAACAAATTTGTCACAGGGATGTTAGGAAGTATTTATTCAGCCTTGGGGTAGTCTGGAAATGAAATGACCTGGACAGTGGCGTGGTAGAGACAGGATCCATATATATAATTTTAAAAATAGGTACAGACACTAAAAGAACAACACTGGCACCAACAGAATACTGGGACCAATAGAACACAAGCAACCACTGAACACAGGATAAAACAAAACACCAACAAAACACAGATATAAACAGAACACCAACAGAACACAGGCACCAACAAAAACAGAACAACCAACAGAACACAGGCACCTCCAGCAGGTGAGTGCCTGCGCGGAGCGTCAGAGGGTGGGAGGGGGGGCTGAGAGGGACGGGAGGGGTGACAGTGCCCCTCTCTAACAGCTGTACCTTCTGGCCAAGCCTGAGGTAGCCCCTGCCACCCCAGGGGCTTTCTCGCACCTCCAGTCGCTTCCCTCCTGTGTTAATAACTAGTGTCCTCACTTACGTCCCTCATCTCTTAATGACTGATGTCTAAACTTACCTCCCTCACTTCTTAAATGCGAGTACATCCTCTCATTTGCACCACCTGTTAATAACTGGTATATCTATTCTCTTCCCCAGCTGTTAATAACTGCAACTCCCACTTTTCTTCCAGCTGTTAATAACTGCAACTTCCACTTTTCTTCCAGCTGTTAATAACTGCAACTTCCACTTTTCTCCCAGCTGTTAATAACTGCAACTTCCACTTTTCTCCCAGCTGTTAATAAGTTATACTTCCTGTTACCTTACCCTTTGATTACCTGTACCTTCAATCGCTTCCTCTAACTGTTATAAATCGCATGCAACTCGTTTCTTCCACCAGATAATAACTAGTACTCCCACTCGCTTCTTCCACCTGATAACTTATCACAAATTTTTATTCAAGCCTTGTTAATTCATATAGAATTCTCTTAATCCTCTGAATGCTATTCATTTAAAACTTAGACACTCGTGCAGCAACAAAACTCTCTGTTAGGAGGCTTAGTTGTTGGAAGCGTGTGCCACCATGGCCCTCGTTATGGGTGAAAGGGCAAATAGCTTCTGTGTCAGCGGCTCTGCACCGCTCTGCCGACACGACAATAGGTTTGCAAATATGACTCCTCAGTAAAGAAGGCAAGTAATGTGCGAGGTTTACTAACGTGTGTATCGAGTATCATCTGAATGTGAGGCTGAACACCTGACTGCAAGGCCGAGAACTTGCGTGTCATGAGTACCGCCTCAGTGTGGGTTAACTAATCGTATGTGTGTACTTGACATGGAAGACAAACGTGAAGAATAAGTTACAATACCTTGACTGCAACCAATTAGTGCTAATACACAAATTGGAAACGAAACTAGACGTTTCGGAGTGTTCCGAACATTATAATGCTCTAGGAGGGACCAAAAATTCGTCTAGTATTCTCTACAATTTTTGGGTTAGTTATGACTGTGAGGTGTGAAGAGAGGATAAAGAAGGAACAGTTTTATTTCAAGTATTAACTTGAAGGATTAGTAACCCAGGGAAACCTAAGATACCCAGATAACCAATCAGTAGGGCTTATTAATATTTCCACTGGGGTGGTTTGATCTTCAGGATGCAGCCCACAAGTAGCGAAGAGGGGAATGGGGGTTGACAAATCAACGAGTGAGAGGGGTACTCACTGTGAGGGTCGGTAAGGTTGTCAGTGAAGTGTACAGTACCATCGGTCAAGAGCTTCATGACACGGCCAGCGTTCTCACTGTACAGTTGCTGCCGGAACATATGGTGGTGTCTAAAATTCCTGGTGATGTTGGAGAGGGTGCTGCGCGTGTTGCGCACCATCTGACTGAGGTCTGAGGCAGTGGTGCCGGTGGGGCCCGCCACCAGGGGCACCACTACCTGACTGGGCGGCGGCAAGGGGCTCCCAGACGGCGGGGGGCGGTGCGCCCGGCGAACCCAGGGGGCCCCACCGGCGGAATGGCGAAGATTCGTTTTTAAGCGGTGTTGCGGCGCCCCTGGGGCCCCGGGCGTGGTGCTGGGGGCGGCGGGGGCTGGCGCACCGCCCGCCAGGAGCAGCAGCAGCAGCAGCAAGAACACTCCGAGGAGGCAGCCGCGACCCGCCCACCACCCAGGGCACATGTCCAGCGTGCTGGGGCGGCCCGCCTACTCGGACCCAAGGCTCGGTGGCGCACACAGGAGCCGCCACATGGCTCTACGCCTGACTAGTGATCACTACACACTCACTCACTCCACACCACTGACTATCATTATCCTGGTGACTACGGTCCCGTGTTGAGGAGCCAGCTTCACACCAACAACTGTCTCGCCTCACATGCCCGACCCGGCCCTCACCCCCTCACTCGCCCTTATCCTCCAATCACAGCACGCGGGCGTGGCTTACACCCGCCCCGCCCACCCTTGCCACCGCCCCTACCTAACTTTTCTCAACCTCAAACATAGCTTCCAACCTCTCACACCTCAAATATATATGCAACTTATCACTCAAGACCTTAAAAATGAAAAGAAAATGGGCAAGTTTGGGCCAGATACGAAAAAAGATGGTGTGTTGAGGCAGGCGGCGAGCAAGCAGCACGTGGTCTGCATGTCAAGAGGCGGAGGTGGGGCCCCCGCTTACACTTCTGAATGAATGTCGCACCCCTCACTCTCTTATTTCTGTATCATTTTCTTTCTATATCTCTCACATCTGTCATTTGTATGAAGGTGGATGAGCGTAGCCTGAGCTACTGAAGAGTGTGATGAGCAGATGTAACACCCAGACGGATGCACCAGCTGCGTCTCATCCACTCCCCTTGCCACCAGCTGGCCAACCCTGGCCTCTACCTCACACTGCTCACCACACACCTGTTATTGCTTACCTCCCTCCTCACCACACACATGACACTGCACGTTTCCCTCACCACACACCTGTCTGCTTACCTGTCTTTCTCACCACACACGTGTTTCCGTATATATACCTCCTTCACAACACACGTATTACTTATATTTAAGAAGGGAAGAGACAGGAGGCACCAGGCTACAGGCCAGCCAGTATCACTGACAAGCATCTGACAAAAGTAATGGAGAGTGCCAGAGGAAGAGGTCCTCGAGTACCTGAAGAGGAGAAGCTTCTCAGTAAAAACCAACACGGATTCCTGGACGGTAGATCCTGTCTGGTCAACCTACTTGGGTTTCTATGATGGAAATAACTCACACTGTTTGAATTTACTGGTTTATCCCAGGTTATACACATAATTTTCACTTATGTATGCCTACAACTTTTGTGTACTTCTAGAACTATTGCACAAATTTATACTGTTGTCTATAAAAACAGTTGTCGATTTCCTGAATAAAGCTTATCCCAAACCTGTTTACCGAAATTACTACTTATGAACACAAGAGGCTTGGCAGATGATGCAGGATACCTCCAATAAAAAGCAGGGGAGCGATGAATACACAGAGAGAATTCAATAAGGATTAAAAGGCAGCCCGACTCTTCAACGCTTTCCCTTCATGCATAAGGAAAATTACCAACAAGCCCCTGGCTGTCCTCAAGAGGAAACTCAGAAAGTTCCTCAACTCAGTTCCTGATACGCCAGGCTGTGGGCCATACGTTGGGCTGCAGGCACTAAGAGCTTGATCAATCAGACCAGTAACCAGGAGGACTGATCTGGGAACGGGCTGCGGGGACAGTGACCTTCGGAAGCGAGTCCAGGTATGGAATTACTGAAGTGAGAGAGAGAGAGAGAGAGAGAGAGAGAGAGAGTGAGAGAGAGAGAGAGAGAGAGAGAGAGAGAGAGAGAGAGAGAGAGAGAGAGAGAGAGAGAGAGAGAGAGAGAGAGAGAGAGAGAGAGAGAGAGAGAGAGAGAGAGAGAAAGAGAGAGAGAGAGAGAGAGAGAGAGAGAGAGAGAGAGAGAGAGAAAGAGAGAGAGAGAGAGAGAGAGAGAGAGAGAGAGAGAGAGAGAGAGAGAGAGAGAGAGAGAGAGAGAGAGAGAGAGAGAGAGAGAGAGAGAGAGAGAGAGTTGATCAAACGAAAATGCTGGCCCACAGATGGCTCCAACGTCATCCTGTTCCCTACTTGTTTGTTTCATAACAATAAAAGTATTTGTAAGTTTCATAACAATATAAATCTTTTCAAATGAGCTGATGTAGGTAACAGTTCTTAGCTTGTCAATAAAGTTAGGAATCCTTAACCTATAAATTGCTTGTCAATAAGGCCAGGGATCCTTAACCTAACCTTGACAAACCCTGTGTAAAAGAGAGAGAGAGAGAGAGAGAGAGAGAGGAGAGAGAGGGAGAGAGAGCGAGGGAGAGAGAGGAGGAGAGAGAGAGAGAGAGAGAGAGAGAGAGAGAGAGAGAGAGAGAGAGAGAGAGAGAGAGAGAGAGAGAGAGAGAGAGAGAGAGAGAGAGAGAGAGAGAGAGAGAGAGAGAGAGAGAGAGAGAGAGAGAGAGAGAGAGAGAGAGAGTGGCTAAACTAAATTTTCTTGGACTCCAGGAAAGCATTTAACACGGTTCCACAACAGATTAATCCACGTGTAGGGGTGAAAGGTAAGCCTTCCAGTGGATCAAGGAATACTTAAAAAACAGAAGACAGTATGATAGTACGAGACGAAATAATAGGATGGGCGATTGCTCAGTTGGAGTCGAATCCTGATTTTTTTTTATTGTAGATGGTGCCAAACTATTGAGAAGAATATGAGCGGGAAACAACAGAGAGACCATCTGGGGTGACAAACATATTGTAGGTGTGGTCAAACAATTGGCTAATAAAGTTTAATTCGAATAAATAGAAGATCACTCATTTCGAGGAAGCGGTAAGGCCAGAGATACTGCAAATGTACACGAAAGAAAACGGTCTGGGAATAATCACACTGAACATATTGCTGGAGAAGCACATTATGTAAATTCTCCCATCTATGCGTGGATAGCAAATCCCAGAATAGACTTCAAATACCTTAATAAAAAAATCCTTTAGTACCATACAGAACGCATATTGGCTCATACTAGAATATGCAGCACCAGTGTAGAGCCCCTTACCACGCTCAGAAAACTGGAAAGGTTCCAAGGTTTGCAGCCAGCTTAGTCCCAGATCTGAGAAGTGTGCACTTTAAGAAGCCTGACTACCCTGGATGACAGGATTAAGGAAAACATAACTGTACGAAGATACTTAAAGGAACTAATCGAGCGGATAGCCACAGACTTTGAGCTAAGAGCACAGAGAAGTAGTAGGGACGTTACAAAGTATTTCTTTTACTCAGGATGGAAGAAGTGTAAAGAAATGATTATGCAAGTGATAGGTGCATAACAGGTTTAAGATTTTTGCGTAGAAGGGTAGATTTATTGGGCAGTGCCACTCATTCTACGAGTGAACATGCCGCCATAAAAGCAATCCAAACATTTAACTCGCTGTTGGAGATTTCAATTCCATCCCTGACCGTTTCAGGTATAATAATCACTCCCTTTAAGATTATGAGTTTATGTATCCACAATAATCACTCCCTTTACAATTTAGAGGTTCCGTAGCTACAAGAATAGTTACATTTACAGTTAAGAATCTGTGTAGATACAAGAATAATTAACTTTACAGTCAAGAATCTGAGAAGCTATATGAATCATTACTTTTACGAATTACTATTATGTAACTAAAGTAAATCCAGCTTATGTTTGCGAAATGATAACAACCTTAGTTACAACGTGCTTACACTGTTCAAATATATGTGTAATATTAACCCTATATTCTCGTAATCTGTTACACTCTAAGATATAGTGACCAAGTGTGTTCATCCTCCTCATCGTACACTTTACATCATCTTTCCTGTCATATTTCTCTAGTAGTTGCTACACCAATCTGTCATATATACTTCTCCTGCGGTTACTACACCTGCTACTCCTCAACAGCTACTTCACAACACCTGCTTCATCACAACACCTGCTAAATTACAACACCTGCTTCATCAAAACACCTGCTACATCAAAACACCTGCAACATCATAACACCTGCTTCATCACAACAACTGCTATATCACAACACCTGCTACTTCATCATAACACCTGCTTCATCACAACACCTGCTAAATTACAACACCTGCTATATCACAACACCTGCTTCATCAAAACACCTGCTACATCAAAACACCTGCTACATCATAACACCTGCTTCATCACAACAACTGCTATATCACAACACCTGCTACTTCATCACAACACCTGCTATATCACAACACCTACTACATCATAACACCTGCTTCATCACAACACCTGCTAAATTACAACACCTGCTACATCACAACACCTGCTTCATCAAAACACCTGCTACATCAAAACACCTGCTACATTATAACACCTGCTTCATCACAACACCTGCTATATCACAACACCTACTTCATCATAACACCTGCCACTTCATCATAGCACCTGCTTCATCACAACACCTGCTAAATTACAACACCTGCTACATCACAACACCTGCTTCATCAAAACACCTGCTACATCAAAACACCTGCTACATTATAACACCTGCTTCATCACAACACCTGCTATATCACAACACCTACTTCATCATAACACCTGCTACTTCATCATAGCACCTGCTTCATCACAACACCTGCTACATCACAATACCTGCTACTTCATCACAACACTTGTCACTATCATGACGCACCTGATATGGTTAAATTTTCAATTACGCAAAACATAACTTATGGTGCAATCGTGACTTACTGGCCCCGCTTTGGGCTCATAAGCAAAGAGTCCGGGTTCGATCCTGTGGCGTGTGGAGACGTTGGGTATGTTTCCTTAAACGTACTCACCGTGCAGTAATTATGTAGTTACGAACACTGTTGTGGGTCGCATCCAAGAGAAGAGGACCTAATGACCCGGACGAAAATATGTGGCGCCGCTTGACTTTCTTGATGTATCCTGGGTTACTAATACTCCGCGTTAATAAATCCCAATAAAGACTTCAAACAAGATAAGGAAAGACACCAATGGATACAAGTCACTAACTTTTTTTTGGTTATCCTAGGTAATTTACATTCTGTATGATAATTGTACTTATGTGCCTAAATAAACTCTCTTTTGAGTTAGTGTGACTTTGTAAATGGTCCAAGTCGAACCGAAATGTCTTCGTAAGCTTCTCTCTATGTGCGGATTACACTTGTATAGTTCCAGTCACGGTATTTTCCAGTCACGGTATTTTGCCTAGTTAATTATTGACGACTAGCTAAGTGTCCCCAACACAAGACGGTTACCGTTTTCTACGGTGCCTTGTCCAACAGGCAATGTTGGGCTCCTCCAAGGTAAGGCCAATTTTGATGCATCAAATGGCAAGATAAGATCCCAGACACAGAAGTGCTGACTACAGCTGGCCTGCCTAGCATCTACACCATCCTAATGCAGACACAGCTTCGCTGGGCAGGTCACGTTGCTCGCATGCCAGACCACCGGCTGCCAAAGAAACTCTTATTTGGCGAACTGCAGCATGGAAAGCGCTCTCAAGGAGGCCAAAAGAAGCGCTATAAGGACACCCTTAAGACTGCTCTGAAAGCTTTCAACATCAACCACACCATGTGGGAGCTGATAACTCAGGACAGGAATGACTGGCGAGCAGTTGTCCAGAAAGGGGCAACATCCTGCGAGGCAAGCAGAATCTCACTAGCTGAGCAGCGCAGGCAGGCGAGGAAGACCAGAGCCATCAGACCTCTCGATGCCGCCACCCTTCCCTGTCCACACTGCCAGAGAACGTTTCGTGCGCGGATTGGCCTGACAAGTCATCTGCGTACCCACCAACTTCGACCCCAGGATGACTAGATGGTCCTCGTCGAATCGACGGACAAACATGAAGGCCAATTTTAATTAGTTTTTATAGCTACACATCATAATTAACTCGTACAGGTGTCGCCTAGCAACAGATGTGATTGTTACGTGAATCTGTAAAGGAATTGTGAGAAACACCCCTAGTCAGCTTCATTATCTTTTTTAGATTATAATATAATCCAAAACAGCCGAGCTGATCTGGGCTCATAGTACCTAAGGTCTATGCTACAATTCAGGAGTGGATTCTTAAGGTTCTCGAGAGAGGCAAGTAAAGAGGAAATTCGAGTTTTTATTTTGTCGCTGAAATGCCCCGGCAAGATAGTGGCTTTCTCTGTACTTAACAAATCAAAATTGAAATCACACACTGTAAACATTGCAAAGAAATAAAATCTATCTTTTAAGCGGCTAGTTTATTGTGCACCTCATATCCATCCTGTGGACGATAGCGCAAGAGTACATGAATACACAAAAGGCCTAGGAACTAGGCCCCAAAAGGGTTTAAAGGAGTACATCTGGATTTATATGTATAGTTCACTTATCTGTTGCAATCAAATATGTCTGATGTCTTATTATCATTAATAATATATCTTGACATATCACATACGTTATTATGCTGTCTATTTCTATATTCCTCAACAAGTGGACTTAATATTAAGCACATCGTGTTCAGGATAGTGACCACAGGGCTGGCCACCTAAATTGCATTTGGTCTGATCATCATCTGTGTGTCTGCCAAACTGTCAGGAGTACTTGTAATCAAGCTTAAGCATGGCTATTACAGCATCCGTCAGTCTGTTCACATTGGAAGTTTCTCCATAAACATACTTATCTACGTTCATGTTATCATAGTGGGTCATAGATCTACTCAAGCTTATAACTACATTCCCATAACATTCAGCTTAAAGAGGAGTGTGTTCAGTAATGTGCCACAATAAGTTTTTTGAGTTCATGAGAACCAGAAAGCTGCCGGAAAAAGTGTCAGACCAGACAATTAGTGTATTCTAGTTGTAACAACAGTGATTTTATCCAGTGCCGAGCTAGAACAAGTGACTAACATTAGAGAAGAAAGTGAAATAGAAAAATATACTAAAAACAATTATTTGCTATTACAACCCAGGAATTCAAAGGCCTGTTAACCTGAGTGTAAAGGGAGCAAAATAAACAGAAATTTTTTTTATTTATATTATCCTTCACCAAGTAAGAATAGAAGTATGTACACTATATACGCTATGTACAACAACAGGTATAAGTGCACTCCACGGTAATCAAGGCAGAATAGAAGAGAGAGCAGACCGTGCTTTAACCAGCTCTAGAATGGGAATGACAAGGGCAGATAGGTGTGTGGTACCCACAACACCTCTACGATTGCCAAAACCATCTTCTCACTGGCTGGAACCAGGGTACTGATCGAACGACGGGGCCCCATCATTCGACCTTAGTACTAGTTCGTTGGTTGGAGGAGATAGCCTTTTAATGAGGGTGTGTATATGCGCCGAATAAAGGTTACGTACTCTTTGCATGCAACATTTGCAAAAAATTATACAACACCATGAACAACTAATCTTAAGACATTTGTCAAGTTAAAGCAAAATAGGATTATTTTTCCAGGCAAACTTCATCACAGAAGCTTAATGATGGTCCATCAAAGATAACACTCACCCCCCTCCCCCGTTATGAGAATACTCACCCCCCTCCTCCGTTATGAGAACACTCACCCCCCTCCTCCGTTATGAGAACACTCACCCCCCTCCCCCGTTATGAGAATACTCACCCCCCTCCTCCGTTATGAGAACACTCACCCCCCTCCTACGTTATGAGAACACTCACCCCCCTCCCCCGTTATGAGAATACTCACCCCCCTCCTCCGTTATGAGAACACTCACCCCCCTCCTCCGTTATGAGAGCACTCACCCCCCTCCTCCGTTATGAGAACACTCACCCCCCTCCTCCGTTATGAGAACACTCACCCCCCTCCTCCGTTATGAGAATACTCACCCCCCCTCCTCCGTTATGAGAACACTCACCCCCACCTCCGTTATGAGAATATTCACCCCCTCCTCCGTTATGAGAACACTCACCCCCCTCCTCCGTTATGAGAACACTCACCCCCCTCCTCCGTTATGAGAACACTCACCCCCCTCCTCCGTTATGAGAACACTCACTCCCCTCCTCCGTTATGAGAATACTCACCCCCCTCCGTTATGAGAACACTCACCCCCTCCTCCGTTATGAGAATACTCACCCCCTCCTCCGTTATGAGAACACTCACCCCCTCCTCCGTTATGAGAACACTCACCCCCCTCCTGCGTTATGAGAATACTCACCCCCCTCCTCCGTTATGAGAACACTCACCCCCCTCCTCCGTTATGAGAATACTCACCCCCCTCCTCCGTTATGAGAACACTCACCCCCCTCCTCCGTTATGAGAACACTCACCCCCTCCTCCGTTATGAGAACACTCACCCCCCTCCTTCGTTATGAGAACACTCACCCCCTCCTCCGTTATGAGAACACTCGCCCCCCTCCTACGTTATGAGAACACTAACCCCCCTCCTCCGTTATGAGAACACCCACCCCCATCCTCCGTTATGAGAACACTCACCCCCATCCTCCGTTTTGAGAACACTCACCCCCCCTCCTCCGTTATGAGAACACTCACCCCCTCCGTTATGAGAACACTCACTCCCTCCTCCGTTATGAGAACACTCACCCCCTCCTCCGTTATGAGAACACTCACCCCCTCCTCCGTTATGAGAACACTCACCCCCGTCCGTTATGAGAACACTCACCATCCTCCTCCTCCGTTATGAGAACACTCACATCCTCCTCCGTTATGAGAACACTCACCCCCCTCCTTCGTTATGAGAACACTCACTCCCCTCCTCCGTTATGAGAACACTCACCCCCTCCGTTATGAGAACACTCACCCCCATCCTCCGTTATGAGAACACTCACCCCCCTCCTCCGTTATGAGAGCACTCACCCTCTCCGTTATGAGAACACTCACTCCCCTCCTCCGTTATGAGAACACTCACCCCCTCCTCCGTTATGAGGACACTCACCCCCCTCCTACGTTATGAGAACACTCACCCCCCTCCTCCGTTATGAGAACACTCACCCCCCCTCCGTTATGAAAACACTCACCCCCTCCTCCGTTATGAGAACACTCACCCCCCTCCTGCGTTATGAGAACACTCACCTCCCTCCTCCGTTATGAGAACACTCACCCCCCTCCTCCGTTATGAGAGTACTCACCCCCTCCTTCGTTATGAGAACACTCACTCCCCTCCTCCGTTATGAGAACACTCACCCCCTCCTCCGTTATGAGGACACTCACCCCCCTCCTACGTTATGAGAACACTCACCCCCTCCTCCGTTATGAGAACACTCACCCCCCCTCCGTTATGAAAACATTCACCCCCTCCTCCGTTATGAGAACACTCGCCCCCCTCCTACGTTATGAGAACACTCACCCCCTCCTCCGTTATGAGAACACTCACCCCCTCCTACGTTATGAGAACACTCACCTCCCTCCTCCGTTATGAGAACACTCACCCCCTCCCCCGTTATTAGAACACTCACCCCCTTCTCCGTTATGAGAACACTCACCCCCTCCTCCGTTATGAGAACACTCACCCCCCTCCTCCGTTATGAGAACACTCACGCCCCTCCTACGTTATGAGAACACTTACCCCCCTCCTCCGTTATGAGAACACTCACCCCCCTCCTCCGTTATGAGAACACTCACCCCCCGTCCGTTATGAGAACACTCACCCCCTCCTCCGTTATGAGAACACTCACCCCCCTCCTACGTTATGAGAACACTCACCCCCCTCCTCCGTTATGAGAACACTCACCCCCCTCCTACGTTATGAGAACACTCACCCCCCTCCTCCGTTATGAGAACACTCACCTACCTCCTACGTTATGAGAACACTCACCCCCCTCCTACGTTATGAGAACGCTCACCCCCCTCCTCCGTTATGAGAACACTCACCTACCTCCTACGTTATGAGAACACTCACCCCCCTCCTCCGTTATGAGAACACTCACCCCCCGTCCGTTATGAGAACACTCACCCCCTCCTCCGTTATGAGAACACTCACCCCCGCCTCCGATATGAGAACACTCACCCCCCTCCTCCGTTATGAGAACACTCACCCGCCTCCTACGTTATGAGAACACTCACCCCCCTCCTCCGTTATCAGAACACTCACCCCCCTCCTACGTTATGAGAACACTCACCCCCCTCCTACGTTATGAGAACACTCACCCCCTCCTCCGTTATGAGAACACTCACCCCCCTCCCCCGTTATGAGAACACTCCCCCCCTCCTCCGTTATGAGAACACTCACCCCCTCCTCCGTTATGAGAACACTCACCTACCGCCTACGTTATGAGAACACTCACCCCCTCCTCCGTTAGGAGAACACTCACCCCCTCCTCCGTGATGAGAACACTCACCCCACTCCTCCGTTATGAGAACACTCACCCCCCTCCTACGTTATGAGAACACTCACCCCCCTCCTCCGATCTGAGAACACTCACCCCCTCCTACGTTATGAGAACACTAACCCCCTCCTACGTTATGAGAACACTCACCCCCTCCTCCGTTATGAGAACACTCACCCCCCTCCTACGTTATGAGAACACTCGCCCCCCTCCTCCGTTATGGGAACACTCATCCCCCTCCTACGTTATGAGAACACTCACCCCCTCCTCCGTTATGAGAACACTCACCTCCCTCCTCCGTTATGAGAACACTCACCCCCGCCTCCGTTATGAGAACACTCACCCCCTCCTCCGTTATGAGAACACTCACCCCTCTCCTCCGTTATGAGAACACTCACCCCCCTCCTACGTTATGAGAATACTTACCCCCCTCCTACGTTATGAGAACACTCACCCCCTCATCCGTTATGAGAACACTCACCCCCTCCTACGTTATGAGAACACTCACCCCCCTCCTCCGTTATGAGAACACTCACCTCCCTCCTCCGTTATGAGAACACTTACCCCCTCCTACGTTATGAGAACACTCACCCCTACTACGTTATGAGAACACTTACCCCCTCCTCCGTTATGAGAACACTCACCCCCCTCCTCCTTTATGAGAACACTCACCCCCTCCTCCGTTATGAGAACACTCACCTGCCTCCTACGTTATGAGAACACTCACCCCCTCCTCCGTTAGGAGAACACTCACCCCCCTCCTCCGTTATGAGAACTCACCCCTCTCCTCCGTTATGAGAACACTCACCCCTCCTACGTTATGAGAACACTCACCCCCCTCCTCCGTTATGAGAACACTCACCCCCCTCCTACGTTATGAGAACACTCACCCCCCCTCCTACTTTATGAGAACACTCACCCCTCTCCTACGTTATGAGAACACTCACCCCCTCCTACGTTATGAGAACACTCACCTCCCTCCTCCGTTATGAGAACACTCACCCCCCTCCTACGTTATGAGAACACTCACCTGCCTCATCCGTTATGAGAACACTCACCCCCCTCCTACGTCATGAGAACACTCACCCCCCTCCTACGTTATGAGAACACTCACCCCCCTCCTCCGTTATGAGAACACTCACCCCCCTCCCCAGTTATGAGAACACTCACCTCCTCCTCCGTTATGAGAACACTCACCCCCCCTTCTCCGTTATGAGAACACTCACCCCCCTCCTACGTTATGATAACACTTACCCCCCTCCTCCGTTATGAGAACACTCACCCCCTCCTCCGTTATGAGAACACTAACCCCCTCCTCCGTTATGAGAACACTCACCCCCTCCTCCGTTATGAGAACACTCACCCCTCCTACGTTATGAGAACACTCACCCCCCTCCTACGTTATGAGAACACTCACCCCCTCCGTTATGAGAACACTCACCCCCCTCCTACGTTATGAGAACACTCGCCCCCCTCCTCCGTTATGGGAACACTCATCCCCCTCCTACGTTATGAGAACACTCACCCCCTCCGCCGTTATGAGAACTCACCCCCCTCCTCCGTTATGAGAACACTCACCCCCTCCTCCGTTATGAGAACACTCACCCCCTCCTCCGTTATGAGAACACTCACCCCTCTCCTCCGTTATGAGAACACTCGCCCCCCTCCTACGTTATGAGAACACTCACCCCCCTCCTCCGTTATGAGAACACTCACCCCCCTCCTCCGTTATGAGAACACTCACCCCCTCCTACGTTATGAGAACACTCACCCCCCTCCTCCGTTATGAGAACACTCACCTCCCTCCTCCTTTATGAGAACACTCACCCCCTCCTACGTTATGAGAACACTCACCCCCTACTACGTTATGAGAACATTTACCCCCTCCTCCGTTATGAGAACACTCACCCCTCCTCCGTTATGAGAACACTGACCCCCTCCTACGTTATGAGAACACTCACCCCCTCCTACGGTATGAGAACACTCACCCCCCTCCTCCGTTATGAGAACACTCACCCCCCTCCTCCGTTATGAGAACACTCACCCCCCTCCTACGTTATGAGAACACTTACCCCCCTCCTCCGTTATGAGAACACTCACCCCCTCCTCCGTTATGAGAACACTAACCCCCTCCTCCGTTTTTATAACAATCACCCCCTCCTCCGTTATGAGAACACTCACCCCTCCTACGTTATGAGAACACTCACCCCCCCTCCTACGTTATGAGAACACTCACCCCCTCCTCCGTTATGAGAACACTCACCCCCTCCTACGTTATGAGAACACTCGCCCCCCTCCTCCGTTATGGGAACACTCATCCCCCTCCTACGTTATGAGAACACTCACCCCCTCCTCCGTTATGAGAACACTCACCCCACTCCTCCGTTATGAGAACACTCACCCCCCTCCTCCGTTATGAGAACACTCACCCCCTCCTCCGTTATGAGAACACTCACCCCTCTCCTCCGTTATGAGAACACTCACCCCCCTCCTACGTTATGAGAACACTCACCCCCCTCCTCCGTTATGTGAACACTCACCCCCCTCCTCCGTTATGAGAACACTCACCCCCTCCTACGTTATGAGAACACTCACCCCCCTCCTCCGTTATGAGAACACTCACCTCCCTCCTCCGTTATGAGAACACTCACCCCCTCCTACGTTATGAGAACACTCACCCCCTACTACGTTATGAGAATACTTACCCCCTCCGCCGAAATGAGAACACTCACCCCTCCTCCGTTATGAGAACACTCACCCCCTCCTACGTTATGAGAACACTCACCCCCTCCTACGGTATGAGAACACTCACCCCCCTCCTCCGTTATGAGAACACTCACCCCCTCCTACGTTATGAGAACACTCACCCCCTCCTACGTTATGAGAACACTCACCCCCTCCTACGTTATGAAAACACTCACCTCCCTCCTCCGTTATGAGAACACTCACCTCCCTCCTCCGTTATGAGAACACTCACCCCCCTCCTCCGTTATGAGAACTCACCTCCCCCTCCGTTATGAGAACACTCATCTCCCTCCTCCGTTATGAGAACACTCACCCCCTCCTCCGTTATGAAAACACTCACCTCCCTCCTCCGTTATGAGAACACTCACCCCCTCCTCCGTTATGAGAACACTCACCTCCCTCCTCTCTTATGAGAGCACTCACCCCCTCCTCCGTTATGAGAACACTCACCCCCTCCTCCGTTATGAGAACACTCACCTCCCTCCTCCGTTATGAGAACACTCACCCCCCTCCACCGTTATGAGAACATCCTTCCCCCTCCTCCGTTATGAGAACACTCACCCCCTCCTCCGTTATGAGAACACTCACCCCCCTCCTCCGTTAAGAGAACACTCACCTCCCTCCTCCGTTATGAGAACACTCACCCCCTCCTCCGTTATGAGAACATCCTTCCCCCTCCTCCGTTATGAGAACACTCACCCCCTCCTCCATTATGAGAACACTCATCTCCCTCCTCCGTTATGAGAACACTCACCCCCTCCTACGTTATGAGAACACTCACCCCCTACTACGTTATGAGAACACTTACCCCCTCCTCCGTTATGAGAACACTCACCCCTCCTCCGTTATGAGAACACTCACCCCCTCCTACGTTATGAGAACACTCACCCCCTCCTACGGTATGAGAACACTCACCCCCCTCCTCCGTTATGAGAACACTCACCCCCTCCTACGTTATGAGAACACTCACCCCCTCCTACGTTATGAGAACACTCACCCCCTCCTACGTTATGAAAACACTCACCTCCCTCCTCCGTTATGAGAACACTCACCTCCCTCCTCCGTTATGAGAACACTCACCCCCCTCCTCCGTTATGAGAACTCACCTCCCCCTCCGTTATGAGAACACTCATCTCCCTCCTCCGTTATGAGAACACTCACCCCCCTCCTCCGTTATGAGAACACTCACCCCCTCCTCCGTTATGAGAACACTCACCCCCCTCCTCCGTTATGAAAACACTCACCTCCCTCCTCCGTTATGAGAACACTCACCCCCTCCTCCGTTATGAGAACACTCACCCCCTCCTACGTTATGAGAACACTCACCCCCTCCTCCGTTATGAAAACACTCACCTCCCTCCTCCGTTATGAGAACACTCACCCCCTCCTCCGTTATGAGAACACTCACCTCCCTCCTCTCTTATGAGAGCACTCACCCCCTCCTCCGTTATGAGAACACTCACCCCCTCCTCCGTTATGAGAACACTCACCTCCCTCCTCCGTTATGAGAACACTCACCCCCCTCCTCCGTTATGAGAACAGCCTACCCCCTCCTCCGTTATGAGAACACTCACCCCCTCCTCCGTTATGAGAACACTCACCCCCCTCCTCCGTTAAGAGAACACCCTTCCCCCTCCTCAGTTATGAGAACACCCTCTCCCCTCCTCTGTTATGAGAACACCCTCTCCTCTCCTCTGTTATTAGAACACCCTTCCCCCTCCTCCGTTATGAGAACACCCTTCCCCCTCCTCCGTTATGAGAACACCCTTCCCCCTCCTCCGTTATGAGAACATCCATCACCCTCCTCCGTTATGAGAACACCCTCTCCCCTCTTCTGTTATGAGAACACCCTCTCCCCTCATCCGTTATGAGAACACCCTTCCCCCTCCTCCGTTATGAGAACACCCTTCCCCCTCCTCCGTTATGAGAACACCCTTCCCCCTCCTCCGTTATGAGAACACCCTTCCCCCTCCTCCGTTATGAGAACATCCATCACCCTCCTCCGTTATGAGAACACCCTCTCCCCTCTTCTGTTATGAGAACACCCTCTCCCCTCATCCGTTATGAGAACACCCTTCCCCTCCTCCGTTATGAGAACACCCTTCCCCCTCCTCCGTTATGAGAACATCCATCACCCTCCTCCGTTATGAGAACACCCTCTCCCCTCTTCTGTTATGAGAACACCCTCTCCCCTCCTCCGTTATGAGAACACCCTTCCCCCTCCTCCGTTATGAGAACACCCTTCACACTCCTCCGTTATGAGAACACCCTTCCCCCTTCTCCGTTATGAGAACACCCTTCCCCCTCCTCCGTTATGAGAACACCCTTCACCCTCCTCCGTTATGAGAACACCCTTCACCCTCCTCCGTTATGAGAACACCCTTCACCCTCCTCCGTTATGAGAACACCCTCTCCCCTCCTGCGTTAAGAGAACACCCTCTACCCTCCGCCGTTAAGAGAACACCCTTTCCCCTCCTCCGTCAAGAGAACACCCCTCCCTCCTCCATCAAGAGAACACTCTTCCCTCCTCCATCAAGAGAACACCCCTCCATCCTCCATCATGAGAACACCTCCTCCCTCCTCCACCAAGAGAACGCCTCCTCCCTCCTCCGTCAAGAGAACACCCCCTAACTCCTCAATCAAGAGAACACCCCTCCGTCCTCCATCAAGAGAACACTCTTCCTTCCTCCATCAAGAGAACACCCCTCCCTCCTAAATCAAGAGAAAACCCCTCCTTCCTCCATCAAGAGAATACTCTTCCTTCCTCCGTCAACAAAACACCCTCCCACCTCCATCAAGAGAACACCCCTCCCTCCTCCATCAAGAGAACACCCCTCCCTCTTCCGTCAAGAGAACACCTCTCCCTCCTCCTACGTCAAGAGAACACCATCCCTCCTCCATCTAGAGAACACCCTTCCCTCCTCCATCAAGAAAACACTCCTCCTCCCTCCATCAAGAGAACACCTTTCCCCTCCTCCATCAAGAGAACACCTCCCTTCTCCAGCAAGAGAACACCCTCCCTCCTCCCTCCTCCGTCAAGAGAACACTCTTCCCTCCTCCATCAAGAGAACACATTCTCCCTCCTCCATCAAAACAACACCTCCCTCCTAAGTCAAGAGAACACCCCTCCCTCCTCCATTAAGAGAACACTTCCTCCCTCCTCCATCAAGAGAACACCCCTCCCTCCTCCATTAAGAGAACACCTCCTCCCTCCTCCATCAAGAGAACACCGCCTCCCTAATCCGTCAAGAGAAACCTCCTCATTCCTCCATCAAGAGAATACCTCCTCCCTCCTCCAACAAGAGAACACCTCCTCCCTCCTCCGTCAAGAGAACACCTCCTCCCTCCTCCATCAAGAGAACACCCCTCCCTCCTCCATCAAGAGAACACCCACACTCTCCTCCATAAAGAGAACACCTCCTCCCTCCTCCAACAAGAGAACGCCCCTCCCTCCTCTGTCAAGAGAACACCCTCCCTCCTCCGTGAAGAGAACGCCCCTCCCTCCTCTGTCAAGAGAACACCCTCCCTCCTCTGTCAAGAGAACACCCTCCCTCCTCCGTGAAGAGAACGCCCCTCCCTCCTCTGTCAAGAGAACACCCTCCCTCCTCTGTCAAGAGAACACCCTCCCTCCTCTGTCAAGAGAACACCCTCCCTCCTCCGTCAAGAGAACATCCTCCCTCCTCCGTGAAGAGAACGCCCCTCCCTCCTCTGTCAAGAGAACACCCTCCCTCCTCTGTCAAGAGAACACCCCTCCCTTCTCCATCAAGAGAACACCCCTCCTTCCTCCATCAAGAGAACACCTCCTCCCTCCTCCATCAAGAGAACACCCCTCCGTCCTCCATCAAGAGAACACCCCTCCGTCCTCCATCAAGAAAACACTCTTCCCTTCTCCATCAAGAGAACACCCCTCCCTCCTCCATCAAGAGAACATCTCCTCCCTCCTCCATCAAGAGAACACCCCTCCGTCCTCCATCAAGAGAACACCCCTCCGTCCTCCATCAAGAAAACACTCTTCCCTTCTCCATCAAGAGAACACTCCTCCCTCCTCCATCAAGAGAACACCTCCTCCCTCCTCCATCAAGAGAACACACCTCCCTCCTCCATCAAGAGAACACCCACACTCTCCTCCATCAAGAGAACACCTCCTCCCTCCTCCAACAAGAGAACGCCCCTCCCTCCTCTGTCAAGAGAACACCCTCCCTCCTCCTTCAAGAGAACACCTCCTCCCTTTTCCGCCAAGAGAACACACTCCCTCCTCCGTCAAGAGAACACCTCCTCCCTCCTCCATCAAGAGAATACCTCCTCCCTCCTCCGTCAAGAGAATACCCTCCCTCCTCCGCCAAAAGAACACCCTCCCTCCTCCGTCAAGAGAACACCTATGGTGTAATTATAGGCTTCTTCCTGCGCGCACTCAGAATCTGCAGCAATGAGTTTCTTGAGAAAGAATGCACTATAATTGAACAAGTATTTTCTAAACTCCACTATCCTCGTCACTTCATCAGAGACTGCAGACGACGGGCATTAAACATCTTCAACACACCCAGAGAAGACACTGCCGAGAAGAGATACATAGTCCTCCCCACCAACTCCATTGCCAAACACGTTTCCAACATCTTTTCCAATACCTCATTCCAAGTATCTACCTCCACAACCACGACCATCAAGGACATAACCAGTAATAGACAGGACAAGCTTCCATCCTCTGCAGGGGTATAAATAATCTCTTGTAATGACTGCAGCAAATTATACGTGGGCGAAACATCAAGGGACCTCCAAACACGTATTTCAGAACACCAATACGCAAGCAGGTCTGACGATACAAGGAATGCCTGTGTACAACACCGTAATTCACACAACCATTTAATAAACTACAGAAACTCAAGGCTTATCGCCACAGAAGACAACACTCAATACCGAAGAATCCTGGAGTCATCGCTTCTCTCTATATGCGACAACTTCAACCAGAATAATGGCTTCTATAACATAGCTGAACCACTTGCCAAGAAACTTCCTCATCGCTATCCCACATAAGAGCATAGGAATGGAAGAACACTGCAGAAGGTCTGCTCACAAACTTATCCAATCTCCCTTCCAAGCTACCCAAGATTTTAGACTATAACCCCACTCGGTACATCATCAGTTAGTTTAATATCTTTATTATGCACCCCATACCCATCCTGTGGGCGGTATTCAGGTGTAGCATTCTCCACCTGACCACAGCATTCTGAAACTGACTATAAATACTCGCGTACCTTCCACCCCAGGTAGATCTGTTTGTGACTTGAAAAAGCCCACTGTGTGGACGAAACGTTGTCAATAATGGATCACATTATACTGCATATGTGTTTATATTTCCAAGAGGACACCCTCCCTCCTCCGTCAAGAGAACACCTCCTCCCTCCTCCCTCAAGAGAACACCTCTCCCGATGTATAACTTTTGCACTGTCTTTAAAACATAAATCACCTTCAATTATTGACTGAGCACAAGAAAGAACAGGTTGACTTCAAACAAAAACTACAAATAAATTATGTATAAATATAACAGTAAAAAGCTAAATAAAAATTCCTCAAAAATTGTAAACAAAATATTTCAAAACATTTTTCACACAAACTAAAAAAAAATAACTAAATTAAAAAACTGACAATAAAACAATAAAACAATAAAACTGCCAGCTGGCAAATAAGTTAGAAATGGTATTGACATCTGAATTACTTTAAAGAAATAAAAGAGAGAAGTAGTTTAAATACTCAGAATTTAGAAATTAAAGGACTGTCATTCATGGGCTCAGTGTTAAAAAGCATTTTCATTCATTTTAAGCACGAAGAAGCGCTAAACCTAAAGTGGTAATATAGCGTTTAGGGAATGGTAGACATTCAGATTCGATTCAAGTAAGGGGAAAGGGGGTTAAGTCCCATTCCTTGGATCAAGAGTCCCTCACAGACTCAAAGCAACTCCCTTGAGGGGAATGTTCACAAGCAGAAATACCACGGGTAGCGGAGACTCAAAAGTAACTTTTTTTTATAAGTATAACAATGTTAATTACTAAGATATATACCAAAAATAATCTCCATTAAACATTTAATGATATATACATTTGCATTATCAACTTCATTTTACTACGCCTTGATCAAACTTGGTCTGACAAAGAAAAATCAATTATACAAAGTCTAGCATGATTTAGGATTAACAGGGTAATAATAATGAGGTGATAGGCGACGGCTAGACTAGGCTATAACAACCACTTGCTGAAATTAACAGGAAGTTTTTACACAAGTTGCAAATTGTAACAATTCTAACTCAGTGTGTTTTCAATACAGCTGTTTATAAGGAGACAGGGTAAATGCATCAGCAAGTAAGATGAAGAATATTCTAGTGGGGGATTCTCAGATCCGATATACTGACCAGGCTTTCTGTAATACGAATAAGAAGGCAAAACAAGAGGATGCGTTTCCTGGAGCAGGTGTGGGTGATGTAATTAACAGGTTAAATAACATAGTGTCAGTTAATGAAGCACTCATTATCTGCCTCAGTGCTGGAAGTAATGATGTTTGGGAAATGCAGGTGTGAAAAGTTGCTGGCTAATTATAAGGTAGCTGTTGATCTAGGTAAGTCCAAGGAAGAGATCCCGATCATATGTAGCATTTTGTCTATAAGGGAAGAAAGCAGTGAATGGATGTCTAGGGTAATTGTGGTAAATTGCTGGCTAGATAAGTACTGCGAAGAACTTCGAATTCACCTCACTGACATGGGGTGCATCTTTCTGGTCCAAGAGTAGCAGCATTTGGTAAATCAGTTGAAGAAACCATTGCTAAATTGTCCGAGACTTTAAAATGATAGAAGAGAGAGGTAAGAGGATGTGTGGGAAACAAAGGGACTGCAGTACTAGGGGCGGACAGAGCAAAAATTGCCGAGATATGTGATACAAATAGCCGGAGTACAAGAAATAAAACAATGTCGTTCTCGTGAACCCTCTTCACTCTTATAACCTTATGCTTGAGAAAGCATGTGCTGTTTATTTAAGCCCAATTACCTGACCTAGTTTCTGAAGAAAAGTCGTCCAGAAACCGAAAGGTTCCTTCATATTTATATTTTAACAACGCAAGACAAGCCACGGGGTAGGGGGGGATCTTTAGCCTAAGTACTTTCGCACTTCTCAGTGCGTCATCAGGAGCCGTGCAATGTTGCAAGGGCAGCAACAGGAGAAATAGGTTAATTTTTTTTTCAGAGTATAGTAGCGCGGTGGCTCAGTCAGAGACTGGTGCAACCGCGCTACCAAACTCTGTAAAAACTTACCCTATTTCTCCTGTTGCTGCCCTTGCAACATTGCACGGCTCCTGATGACGCACTGAGAGTGTGAAAGTACATACATATATATATATATATATATATATATATATATATATATATATATATATATATATATATATATATATATATATATATATATATATATATATATATATATATATATATATATATATATATATATATATATATATATATATATATATATACATATATATATATATATATATATATATATATATATATATGTATATATGTATATATATATATATATATATATATATATATATATATATATATATATATATATATATATATATATATATATATATATATACACCAGTGATCAAAATTAAAACTAGATGTATAATTTTTAAGTAAAATAATAAATAATGTGTAAATACTGGCCCATGAAAGAGTTAACATGGGAGTGAAAAAACAATGTGGTCAAGTACGAGCATGAGACCTAACCCACTGCGACCTCCCGTGGGTAAATCTTTTTTACATTACGATTATTGACATTATACTAAATTCGATTTTACCTTTTAAAACAATAGCAAACCAGTTTTCAAACTCGTCACACTCGTGGCTTCTCGAAAGCCATTATCGCGAAGCTCAGGTTGGAAAATACCGGATTATTATCAGAGCCTTTACCAAAGACAGATGGAGACTAAAAAAAATAGTTACGAAAATAATATTGCTTTATAAACTATTAGCTAAGCTCGCCCTTTGGCGTTTGACCTTAAAGTTTGCTCTGGAGGGTGGAGTGGCTTTTATAAATGGTGCAAGTCTAGACCCGGCAAGGATGTCTTGGAGACCTGAGATACGGACCAGGTTCTGCTGTCGACATCTCCGAGCAGACTATAACTCTGATGGTATCAACACAGCTCCGCCATCTTGTTCCTGCTTCATATACAAGTATATTATGTTTTGCCTGTGCTTGTCTACATAACTCTGCCGGCAGCATTCCTTGCTCTCTTAATTATTTTTTGTCTATTGATTAAACATGCAGCAATTTTGTGGAGTTGTTATTCATATTTTATAATACTTGTTATATAATATATAGTAATACTTGTCTTCACATAAGCACGGACACGGACCTAGTGGCGGCGCTGAGGATGGGGGGAGACAGAGGGCCAAAGTCCCCCGTTATCTCCAACTTCTACCAAAGCCACTCCGAATAATAATAATAATAATAATAATAATAATAAAAAATAATAATAATAATAATAATAATAATAATAATAAAGCAGCTTGAGAAACTTATGTGAACTGACACAAGACTAATCCAGAAGCTGAGAGGCAAGAGCTTCCTGCAAGATCATCTCATTAAATTGAAGGAGCGCAGATCTCGGAGAGATATGTTTATAATATACAAGATATTCTGGGATATTGCTAAGACGAATAAAGACTACTACATGTGAAGGAAGAACAAAGAATAAAAGCATTACATAGAAACTGCACACCGAACTAAGCTACGGAGACGAACTTCTTTAGCGTAATGGTAAGAAAGAGGTGGAATCAACTCTGACAAAATGGTGATGGACCTGGCTAGGCATATGAATTAAAAATAATGAGGCATTCTAAAGGGCTAAGAAACTGCTACATAAGACAAACGAAGCAAAGAGGCTTTGCCTAAGAATTGGAATTCAAACTCAGGACCACTGTAAAGTTTGTATATAGTTATGATAGTCATAAAAGATGGAACACCGCCAAAATGGCTGGTGCTTACACTGTTGTTCCAGCAGCATAACCGTAATTTAGCTGATTGTAAAAACCCGTCTCACACATATGCAACTAAATTTGGATGGAGCCGTATTATTTCACTCTGTAGCAGTGACTCAATAAATTAAGGATTCCAGTTTGTCAATTACAGATGACAATTTTTCAAGGGTCTATGCCAATAAAAGAGTAAAAATGCACAAAAATCAAACAAAAAACAAATTCTGCTTCTATCCCAGAGCGAAGCCATTAAAATCTTCAACAAGCAGTTCCAATATCATTCTCATCCCATAAATTTACCAACAACAACAAAAAAAAAAAAAAAAAAAAAAAAAGTCAGTAAGTGGGAAGAGATAAGTGGTGAAACAAATGCGCAGCGGTATACCGTGCGCGCCCCTGGATGTATCTTAATTAACCACTGCATCAGAGAAGGGGAAAATACGAAAACTTCGTAAATATGCTGACTTTTTAAAGAAATATTTAAATACCTTTACCTACGAGTGAAATATAATCTTTTTAAGTATAAAATAAAAGCGTGTAAGAACTTTAAGTGATGACGGGAGATGATGGGATAAATTGATAAAAGCAAGAGTGGTAGAGGTGGGAGGCGTGGCTGCCGTCCATCACAGAGAACCATCAGTCAGAGGGTGAGTGGCAGGTGCTGAGGCGTGCAAAATTCAGTCACCTTTGTATTAGCTACGCCCACTCCGAATCACCCACAAACATGCCAACCTCTCCCTCCCCGTGCCCACTTGCTGCTTATTATACCCGCGCATCAATTTAGACATTAAATAATGGCAAAATGAACATTTGAGCGGACGTTCTAGTGTTGCTGCTGCGGCCACGGAGCACACGCAATAGCATTTTTTTTCTTTTAATTAATAAAGTTACTACAACCGCACTGTGCTGCCCCAGTGATCTATTTATGACATTTTACAAGGTTAGAGATGTGGGTGCACTTGAGTGCTAGTCGGCTCCCCGCAGTGATACATTGAAGCTGCCAGATGTTCCTTTCTCTGCCTGCCTGCCTGCCTGCCTGCCTGCCTGCCTGCCTGCCTGCCTGCCTGCCTGCCTGCCTGCCTGCCTGCCTGCCTGCCTGCCTGCCTGCCTGCCTGCCTGCCTGCCTGCCTGCCTGCCTGCCTGCCTGCCTGCCTGCCTGCCTGCCTGCCTGCCTGCCTGCCTGCCTGCCTGCCTGCCTGCCTGCCTGCCTGCCTGCCTGCCTGCCTGCCTGCCTGCCTGCCTGCCTGCCTGCCTGCCTGCCTGCCTGCCTGCCTGCCTGCCTGCCTGCCTGCCTGCCTGCCTGCCTGCCTGCCTGCCTGCCTGCCTGCCTGCCTGCCTGCCTGCCTGCCTGCCTGCCTGCCTGCCTGCCTGCCTGCCTGCCTGCCTGCCTGCCTGCCTGCCTGCCTGCCTGCCTGCCTGCCTGCCTGCCTGCCTGCCTGCCTGCCTGCCTGCCTGCCTGCCTGCCTGCCTGCCTGCCTGCCTGCCTGCCTGCCTGCCTGCCTGCCTGCCTGCCTGCCTGCCTGCCTGCCTGCCTGCCTGCCTGCCTGCCTGCCTGCCTGCCTGCCTGCCTGCCTGCCTGCCTGCCTGCCTGCCTGCCTGCCTGCCTGCCTGCCTGCCTGCCTGCCTGCCTGCCTGCCTGCCTGCCTGCCTGCCTGCCTGCCTGCCTGCCTGCCTGCCTGCCTGCCTGCCTGCCTGCCTGCCTGCCTGCCTGCCTGCCTGCCTGCCTGCCTGCCTGCCTGCCTGCCTGCCTGCCTGCCTGCCTGCCTGCCTGCCTGCCTGCCTGCCTGCCTGCCTGCCTGCCTGCCTGCCTGCCTGCCTGCCTGCCTGCCTGCCTGCCTGCCTGCCTGCCTGCCTGCCTGCCTGCCTGCCTGCCTGCCTGCCTGCCTGCCTGCCTGCCTGCCTGCCTGCCTGCCTGCCTGCCTGCCTGCCTGCCTGCCTGCCTGCCTGCCTGCCTGCCTGCCTGCCTGCCTGCCTGCCTGCCTGCCTGCCTGCCTGCCTGCCTGCCTGCCTGCCTGCCTGCCTGCCTGCCTGCCTGCCTGCCTGCCTGCCTGCCTGCCTGCCTGCCTGCCTGCCTGCCTGCCTGCCTGCCTGCCTGCCATCTCCGTCGCAGCCGCCGCTGCTGCTTCTGCCACTATTACTGCCCACTTTGTACTGATGCTAACTCGACAAATTAAACTAAGATTATTTACAAATATTTACTTACAAATACAACAATTCTAAACGCCCAGAGGATGCATAGCATTTTAAGGGTGAACTTAAAAACAGATACAAGTTAATTCATAAAATAAAATATAACTGTCTAGTTCTAATAAGGTGAGTGGTACTAGTTACTTAATTTACAATGCAAAACAATATAATTATAATTACAGGACTTAACTCCGTACAGCATCGTCTTTATCTCCAACTTATAAAACAAATTTTAAATTTTTCAGTGCTACTGTTCCATAATTTACAACAGAGTAAAGATACTCTATAACAGAGTAAGGATACTCTATAACAGTAAAGATATTCTTTAACAGAGTAAAGATACTCTATAACAGAGTAAGAATACTCTATAACAGAGTAAAGATACTCTATAACAGAGTAAGGATACTCTATAACAGAGTAAGGACACTCTATAACAGAGTAAGGATACTCTATAACAGAGTAAAGATACTCTATAACAGAGCAAAGATACTCTATAACAGAGTAAGGATATTCTATAACAGAGTAAGGATACTCTACAAGAGAGTAAAATTACTCTATAACAGAGTAAGGATTCTCTACAACAGAGTAAGGATACTCTACAACAGAGTAAAGATACTCTACAACAGTAAGGATACTCTACAACAGAGTAAGGATACTCTACAACAGAGTAAGGATACTCTATAAGAGTAAAGATACTCTACAACAGAGTAAGGATACTCTACAACAGAGTAAGGATACTCTACAAGAGTAAGGATACTCTACAACAGAGTAAGGATACTCTACAACAGAGTAAGGATACTCTAGAACATAGTAGAGATACTCCACAACAGAGTAAAGATAATCAACAACAGAGTAAGGATACTCTACAACAGAGAAAGGATACTCTACAACAGTAAGGATACTCTACAACGGAGTAAGGATACTCTACAACAGAGTAAGGATACTCTACAACAGAGTAAGGATACTCTACAACAGATTAAGGATACTATACAACAGAGTAGGGATACTCTACAACAGAGTAAGGATACTCTACAACAGAGTAAGAATACTCTACAACAGAGTAAAGATACTCTACAGCAGAGTAAGGATTCTCCATAGCAGAGTAAGGATTCTCAACAACAGAGTAAGGATACTCTATAACAGTGTAAGGATACTCTACAACAGAGTAGGGATACTCTACAACAGAGTAAGGATACTCTACAACAGAGTAAAGATACTCTACAGCAGAGTAAGGATACTCCATAACAGAGTAAGGATTCTCAACAACAGAGTAAGGATACTCTACAACAGAGTAAGGATACTCTACAACAGATTAAGGATACTCTACAACAGAGTAGGGATACTCTACAACAGAGTAAGGATACTCTACAACAGAGTAAGGATACTCTACAACAGAGTAAGGATACTATACAACAGAGTAAGGATACTCCATAACAGAGTAAGGATTCTCAACAACAGAGTAAGGGTACTCTATAACAGAGTAAGGATACTCTACAACAGAGTAAGGATACTCCACATGAGAGTAAAGATACTCTATAACAGAGTAAATATACTCTACAACAGAGTAGGGATACTCTACAACAGAGTAAGGATACTCTACAACAGAGTAAGGATACTATACAACAGAGTAAGGATACTCCATAACAGAGTAAGGATTCTCAACAACAGAGTAAGGATACTCTATAACAGAGTAAGGATACTCTACAACAGAGTAAGGATACTCCACAACAGAGTAAAGATATTCTATAATAGAGTAAGGATCCTCAACAACAGTAAGGATACTCTACAACAGTAAGGATACTCTACAACAGAGTAAGGATACTCTACAAGAGTAATGATACTCTACAACAGAGTAAGAATACTCTACAACAGAGTAAGGATACTGTACAACAGAGTAAGGATACTCTGCAACAGATTAATGATACTCTACAACAGAGTAAGGACACTCTACATCAGAGTAAGGATACTCTACAACAGAGTAATAATACTCTACAACACAGTAAGGATACTCTACAACAGAGCAAGGATACTCTACAACAGAGTAAGGATACTCGACAACAGAGTAAGGATACTCTACAACACAGTAATAATACTCTACAACACAGTAAGGATACTCTACAACAGAGCAAGGATACTCTACAACAGAGTAAGGATACTCTACAACAGAGTAAGGATACTCTACAACAGAGTAAGGATACTCTACAACAGAGTAAGGATACTCTACAACAGAGTAAGGATACTCTACAACAGAGTAAGGATACTCTACAACATAGTAAGGATACTCTACAACAGAATAAGGATACTCTACAACAGAATAAGGATACTTTACAACAGAGTAAGGATACTCTATAACAGAGTAAGGATACCCCACAACATAAAGGATATATATATACAGTATAGATTTTTAACAGTACGGTCGTCTCCCACCGAGGTAGGGTAATCCGACAAAGAAAAAACTTTCACTGTCACTCATTGTTTCTTGCCACAAGGGCGCCGACGTCACAATTCAGATGATCCTCCAAACCCCAACATCCCCACCCCAACTTCAGAATTAAGGGACTATCATTGGCATCTACAGGATTTAATTCCGGCTAACCAGTTTCCCTGAGTCCCTTCAGAATTGTTACCTTGCTTTCACTCCAACAGCATGTCAAATCATGAAAACCCATTTCCTCCACTCCTATCTTACACGCTCACTCAAGCTTGTTGCATGTCAAAGCCTCTAGCACTCAAAACCTCTTTTACTCTCCCACCTTTCCTTGGATGACCCCTACCCCTACTCTCCACCCCATATTTATACGCTCTCCTTTTCATACCATTTTTTCCAACCTCTCTAAATGTCCAAACCACCTCAACAACCCCACCTAAGCCCTCTGAAAAATACTTTTGGCGACTCTACCCAAAAATATCTGCGTAATATTCACACCTCACCCCCCCCACACCCACCCACCCACAACAACGTACGTACGTACGTACGTGTATGTATGTGTGTGTGTGTGTGTGTGTGTGTGTGTGTGTGTGTGTGTGTGTGTGTGTGTGTGTGTGTGTGTGTGTGTGTGTGTGTGTGTGTGTGTGTGTGTGGTGTGTGTGTGTGTGTGTGTGGTGTGTGTGTGTGGTGTGTGTGTGTGGTGTGTGTGTGGTGTGTGTGTGGTGTGTGTGTGGTGTGTGTGGTGTGTGTGTGTGGTGTGTGTGTGTGGTGTGTGTGTGTGGTGTGTGTGTGTGTGGTGTGTGTGTGTGGTGTGTGTGTGGTGTGTGTGTGTGGTGTGTGTGTGTGGTATGTGTGTGGTGTGGTGTGTGTGTGGTGTGTGTGTGGTGTGTGTGTGGTGTGTGTGTGGTGTGTGTGTGGTGTGTGTGTGGTGTGTGTGTGTGGTGTGTGTGGTGTGTGTGTGTGTGGTGTGTGTGTGTGGTGTGTGTGTGTGGTGTGTGTGTGTGGTATGTGTGTGTGGTATGTGTGTGTGGTGTGTGTGGTGTGTGTGTGGTGTGTGTGGTGTGTGTGTGGTGTGTGTGTGTGGTGTGTGTGTGTGGTGTGTGTGTGTGGTATGTGTGTGTGGTGTGTGTGTGGTGTGTGTGTGGTGTGTGTGTGGTGTGTGTGTGGTGTGTGTGTGGTGTGTGTGTGGTGTGTGTGGTGTGTGTGTGGTGTGTGTGTGGTGTGTGTGTGGTGTGTGTGTGGTGTGTGTGTGTGGTGTGTGTGTGTGGTGTGTGTGTGTGGTGTGTGTGTGTGGTGTGTGTGTGTGGTGTGTGTGTGTGGTGTGTGTGTGTGGTGTGTGTGTGTGGTGTGTGTGTGTGGTGTGTGTGTGTGGTGTGTGTGTGTGGTGTGTGTGTGGTGTGTGTGTGTGGTGTGTGTATGTGTGTGCGTGGTGTGTGTATGTGTGTGTGTGTGTGTTCGTGTTCAAATAATTGTGGTTGCAGGGGTCGATTCATAGCTCCTGCCCCCGTTTCTTCATTGATCGCTACTAGGTTCTCTCCCTGCTCCATGAGCTTTATCAAACTTCGTCTTAAAACTATGTATGGTTCCTGCCTCCACTACGTCACTAGCCACACTATTCCACTTCCTCACAACTCTATGACTAAAGAAATACTTCCTAACATACCTTTGACTCATCTGAGCCTTCAACTTCCAATTGTGAACCCTTGTTTCTGTGCCCCATCTCTGGAACATCCTGTCTCTGTCCACCTTGTCAATTCCTCGCAGTATTTTGTATGTCGTTATCATGTCTTCCCTAACCCTCCTGTCCTCTAGTGTCGTCAGGATTGAACCTAGGTCCCTATCACAACATTTTTGGGGGGTTTATTCAAAATAATTTATAAATTAAAATGGAAACCTGATGATATTTCGATTGTGAACTGAAGGCGCTACCAACGAGCTAGAGTTAAAAGTCCTTTAACTTAAACTACTTTTCAAGAGGCGAAAATTAGTCCAAATAAAAAGTCTTTAGAAGCAGCTATTGTAATTGAGCCTCTTTCACATTACCATCTCAGAAGCTTCACACTTACATATTTTATCCCACTTTTCATTAACTAAACATTTACAATAGTAATTATCAAGAATTAGTTCCTAAATTAAATATTGTCCAGGTCAACGAGAGGACGTGTCTTGGTTCCCAGATTTTTTTTGTGTGATTTTTTTATCAAAACTATCTTGGATGAGGTTCATCCACATAGTCTTAAAGAAATATGAAAATTAATTGAAATTAAAGATTTCACCTATAAAAAAATATACTGAGCAACCTTTGGTTGCTTAATAAATAAATGGTCAGTAGAGTTCCTTACCTAATCACTTTTTTTACATGAAGATATAAGTGAAGCGACACAAGTAGTGACACCGTCAGTACTTGACTTGGTATTTACTAGGACAAAGGAAGATACTTTTAACATGAACGTTTATCTAAATCTATTGCAAAGAGTGATTATGTTCTAATCGAAATAACCTATCCTGTTAAATATAACTTAGCAGAGGAAACTGAAAAGCTCAAACAAGAACGACTAGATTTTAAGACAGGAAAAATACAAATTACCTTTCGTAATTTGGGCTACATTACTCTTCAGAGGCAGCCTCGTCTGAGGTCCTTGTCATTGTTGGTAGCTGGTTAGGTACGGTTTGTCAGGAAACAGGACAAGTATTTCCTGACGCGGGTCTTAAGTCATATGATGACCCGCAGCTGGAGCTCTTGGTCATCTGACCAAGTCCTTCCACTGGCTTACCGGTCTACCCCTTTAAAAAAATATGGTCATGATAACCACTGTTGGTGGCGTCCACCACCAGGCTAACATAGTTCAAGACTTTCATCATATTTAACCCCGACAGCCTTACATGCAATGATTTTACTGCAGAAGTAAGATGACTAGCCACTGTACCATGTACACACACGGACGAATTCTAGTTAGTTAGATCTAAGTGGATAAATTAACATCAAGGTACCCTCCCCCCCCCCACCATCCATAAAGGAAAGCGCCCATGAAAAGTTCAACTACTGGACGTTCACATTATATTCATGGAGAAGCGTAGGGTGTCATACGGCACCCGAGGCATTTGAAGTAATAATGTTTGATCAAAGGCAAGGAAGGGTAGCTGGAAGTCTTTGGATCTAGAACCTTACAGCAACATTAAAGGAATCTTCCTTGAGGTGAGGAGCATGAAGTAACTGGATCACCACAATACAACTGGTAATATCTTACTATACCTTGAAAAAGATGAGTGCCACATATCGCAGCTGCCTCGGCGGCACATTTTCCCATAAATACACGTAGCTGTGATCTTGTGTCAGTATAGTACGAGGGTAGTATCAGCACAAACAACACACATAAATACACAACACTCTCATGGCTGCTCTCTCCCCCCTGACTCGTACGTTTGAAAATGCGTGAAATTACTGTTAAACATTTAAATGAATTATAACAAAAGATTTAACTCAATAAAACTTTATCTTGAAGAGAGACATATTACTTGAATAAAATTATGTTGCTTAATTAAATTTAAAGCCTACAGACTCCAAGAAAGTTTTCAACGTCTGTTCATCAGGCTCTATTTTTAATCCCTAAGATAGGCATTGAAGACAACTGTTAGCATAGATGCATCGAGACATATACTTCTCGGTGCATACAGCCTTGTTAAATATCACTTCAATATAAAATAATATAAACAAAATCGAATTATGAATGCTTCACATCACGTGATGTGACGTTACATGACAATGTTACGTGATGTGACGTTACATGACTTAATGTTACGTGATGTGACGTTGCATGACTTAATGTTACGTGATGTGACGTTACATGACTTAATGTTACGTGATGTGACGTTACATGACCTAATGTTACGTGATGTGACGAGGCGTAACTTGTACTGTGACGCTACGTGATGTGATGTGAGGCAAAAAAAGGCATCCTCGTATACTATAAACCCAGCCAACTCTGCCTGAGCGAACACGATACACTAGAGAGTGCGGCCTAATGGAGATCAGGATCAGCGTCGAAGATGTGAAGTGAACCAGAAGAAAGTACTCATAATTTATCACAGGGAAACTAATGCCCTAAGTTCTTCGATTAAAACACCAAACAAGACACCTACACAGCCCGTAACTAATTCGAATTTTCCTCTAATTAAATGCACCCCTTAAGAGAGCCAGGTCCCTTGATGCCAGTGAGAGGTCCTTGATCCAAGGAACTGAAGTTAATATCCCCCTCCTTGGTCGAGTACGAGACTAATAAACATTTTGTTTGTTTTTTTCCACAACATTTACTGTCTAAAACCAGCAAACCCCCCCCCCATCCCTTCAGTGTTGGTGTACCTGCTGATGCTGAGTGGCACTGCTGTGAGTGGCACTGTTATGAGTGACAGTTGTGAGTGGCACTGTTGTGAGTGGCAGTGTTGTGAGTGGCACTGCGGTGAGTAGCTCTGTTGTCAGTGGCACTGTTGTCAGTGGCACTGTTGAGTGGCACTTCTGTGAGTGGCACTGCTGTGAGTGGCACTGCTGTGAGTGGCACTGCTGTGAGTGGCACCGTTGTGAGTGGCACTGCTGTGAGTGGCACTGCTGTGAGTGGTACTGCTGTGAGTGGCACTGCTGTGAGTGGCACTGCTGTGAGTGGCAATTGTGAGTGGCACTGGTCACCCCAAAGGGTTTAGTGCTGCTCCATGAATGCAATAATAATAATAATAATAATAATAATAATAATAATAATAATAATAATAATAATAATAATAATAATAATAATAATAATAATAATAATAAAGGTATCAACGTTGAAGGTTAGATGACCTCCCCTCCAGGGAGGGGCCTTGATGATGGTGAGGGGCTCTTGATCCCAAAGGTTGAACTTGTCATCCTCTTCCTTGGACTGAACATAACTGCCTGTCATTCCTCAAGCACTGAATGACCTCTAACAGTTTAGTGCTTCCTCCTAAATGTAATGTTAATTAATATTCATCACACGAGTCATTCACAAATTATTGTTGGAAAATCAGTATTTCAAATTCAAATTTTTCTTCAGTAAAAAAAGCTTCAGCTTAGTGCCTACACAATCCAAAATCAATCAATCCCTTCCTCTAAGGGACACCATTATTTTTTAAGGTTCCATATGCATCAAAAGTGGTAGTCACCACTTATTACACGAAAACCAATTTGTTCAGTAAACTGGCAAATTAAAACTTACACAACCCAAATTTTTCAATATAAATATTGGTGTGTGCAGCTGTCCTCTAGGATCAAGTTCACATGAGCCATTCCGGGTTTTGGTGTCGTAGCGATAGTTAAAAAAAAAAAAGCCTCTTCCATTAGGCTTCCAACTTTGCATACTGGTGTATCCTATCTAGAAGATTGGAATTATTATGGAAGTGTGTAGGGGCAAATATACCAACTTTATTTATAAAACAGTGTAGTTTTCTCCGTGAAATACCTTGATTATACTTCATCTGAAAGACTTCACTCGTTAATGGCCGACGCATCTTGTGAGACAAGTGATATCTAATGTGTTCAGTCTGAGCTGGTAGACACTTATTTAGTAACAAAGAAGTGTATAGAAACACATACACACCTTGCTGTGTATATACGGAGAGATACATACCTTCGTGTATATATAGAAATACACCGGTGTGAATACTCAGATCACTCGCCGTATATACACGATACACACCTCCAAGTATATATATATATATATATATATATATATATATATATATATATATATATATATATATATATATATATCGCAAAACTCATTCTGAACGTAACGAAACAAATATATTTCATTGTGTTTGTTTATTTTTAAATATTGTAAACTTATCTAAAGTATATTTAGTTGAAGTAGGCTAAATTAAATTGCGCTTGTTATAATAAGGTTAGGTAAGTTTCCTAATTTTCCTTTGGTACAAAATTATTAATTTTTACATTAACATAAATGAAAAAATATATCTTTAAACGTATAAGAGAAATTTTTAGAAAGGACTTAAATTTTAAATGAGTTCTTGCTAATTGACCAATTTTACCTATTACAAGATGCAAAACAACCACCTCCGTGGTTGTTTTGCATGTGTGTGTGTGTGTGTGTGTACTCTACTAGTTGTAGTTCCAGGGGTTGAGTTACAGTTTCTGGCCCTGCCTCTTCACTGGCCGCTTTTAGATCGTTCTTCCTGCGCTATAAGCTTTATCATACCTCTTCTTAAAGCTATATATGGATCTAGCCTCCACTACATCACTTGTGTGTGCGTGTGTAAGTGGCACTGCTGTATGTGTGTGATATAGTGTAATGATATTGTGTTTTGTATTTGTAGACATAGTATGGTCAATAGTGGGTATCATTACACTATATCCCAAAAGAACACATTATAAAGTTATATGTGACACAGGTACCATAAAGTCAAACTTGGCGTACAGTTTACGTAGAGTGTTACAAACTTATAACTCGCTACTATACAAGTGACTTGTAGCTACTCTACTTGTAGCTTCAGGTCATCGAAGCCACCCTCACCTGCCTTCACACTTAACTTCAGTTCCACAAGCTCTCTATGACCCTACCGTATTTATTACTTTCTCATGACTATTATAATGTAATTACAGTTATAGAGCTATGATCGTGCTTGTTGCTTCTTTACTCACTTTATCAGTTATTTTTTTTGTCACAGATTCTACACACCAGATCTCCTGTCACTGTAATCATTAAGCATCAGTTATAGAGAAATATTTCCTGTTAAATGTTTTCACAAGTGCATGGCGTGAGCGAGGGCTCGAAGCCGTCGTGTTAGAGGAGCACCAGGGGTGGGGGCGGTGCCTTCAGGAGGCCAGTATCGTACGAGGTGTGAGGGCGGAGGTGGGAGCCGACGATGAAGTGTATCTAAATAATTTAGAAGTTGATCAGAGTGTGAAAATAACTTGGGAGTTATGGTAGCCAGAAATCTGCAGCTAAAACTGTAATGTTTAAGTGTGTGTAATAGCCCTTAACACACTGCCGGAGTTTACATCAAGAAGTACCAAGAGCTCAAAGGTTATTCTGCAGTTCTACACTTAATTAATGTCTAGATTTTACAGCTCAGTTTTGGTCTCCACACTCCAGTATGGTACAAGAATGAGACACAGGTGTAATATTTAAGTTTGAGTAAGACATGTACAATAGTTAAGTATCTTTATTGTTGAAAGTTTCCTCCTACATGGTTAATGTTACTGAGCTCACTCTCACCTCCGCCCACATGTGCATTATCTCCGCTCTCCACACATTACTGCATATTTTAGATGTTCGTTCCATTTGATTTTTGAGTTTTTCTGTTAGCTCGTAGTGCATTCTCAGGTCATAACCATCATGTGAAATAGTCCCTGAAATACTTTTCAGATAAGGACGTCATGATGGGCCAGTTTCCATTCAGCAACATATTTTTTCTTAATGTTTGGCCAATGATTCCTGCAGTTGGTTTCGAAATCGTTTATTGTCTGCTCGAGAAACATGTCGACACTAAGAGCGTTAAACTTTCCATTTATTCTTCGAACCTTTAATACAATTTCTAATGCGTACAAGAAGTATTTTAGTTGAATGGAAGAATGCCGTTAGAAGCACAGTGCTGAGATATTCATTCGAGCTTATCTGAATTTCAACTACAATATGGTCAAAATTCTCGAAATAATATGATAATCAATATATACATCCCATCCACAAGCATATATAGTAGACAATGTTCAAAACAAACATTTTACATCACTATTAACTTTCAAATGAGACGAAAATTATCGTCCTAAATTGACGCACAGCAGAGTAAGAATAAATTATGTAAGTCTCATTGCTAATCTACTGTCCAACAGAAAACGAAAGAAGCACTCACAAACTATGTGGCAACTGAGGCAGTCATAGTTTAGCAGAGACAATCACCATAGTACAGTACTGAAAATTACAGTTTTGCACAGACATTGAAATGGGCTGTGCAGGGTAGCCCCTTCTTGTTGCAGCTGCAAGAGTGTCTACATAGTTTTTGATAACCGCACTGTACCAGCACCTGGCACACAGCAGCAACATATAGGATGGTAATCCACTGTGGTACAAGCTTCCCTTCAGCTTTTCCAGCCTGCGGGAATGGGTCTGGTTCTTGCACTAGTGGATCATAGGCAGATACACAGTGGTGGTACAATCTTCTCTTTACTGTATAAGCCAGTGAGGAATGTTTCACAAGCCTTGATGTCCTCCTTTTTTGATTAAGAGCTGAGAACTTAGAGTCACCTTTTAGATAATCCCTGATACAGTAGACATCGAGACCAATCCATTACGGTCAGCCATTATAAAGAACCTGTGAAAGAGACATAGAATCACATTAAATACTTGAAGTTATACTAGTACAATAATACTCGCACATAGCCTACAGTATATCAGTATGGAAAATATGGACCTACATGACATAACTGACAATCTTGACCTAGTAACACCTGGTGGCGTCTAGTAACACCTGGTGGCGTCTACTAACACCTGGTGGCGTCTAGTAACACCTGGTGGCGTCTAGTAACACCTGGTGGCGTCTACTAACACCGTGGCGTCTGGTAACACCTGGTGGCGTCTAGTAACACCTGGTGGCGTCTAGTAACACCTGGTGGCGTCTAGTAACACCTGGTGGCGTCTAGTAACACCTGGTGGCGTCTAGTAACACCTGGTGGCGTCTAGTAACACCTGGTGGCGTTTAGTAACACCTGGTGGCGTTTAGTAACACCTGGTGGCGTCTAGTAACACCTGGTGGCGTCTAGTAACACCTGGTGGCGTCTGGTAACACCTGGTGGCGTCTAGTAACACCTGGTGGCGTCTAGTAACACCTGGTGGCGTCTAGTAACACCTGGTGGCGTCTAGTAACACCTGGTGGCGTCTAGTAACACCTGGTGGCGTCTAGTAACACCTGGTGGCGTCTAGTAACACCTGGTGGCGTCTAGTAACACCTGGTGGCGTCTAGAAACACCTGGTGAAGTTTAGTAACACCTGGTGGCGTCTAGTAGCACCTGGTGGCGTCTAGTAACACCTGGTGGCGTCTAGTAACACCTGGTGGCGTCTAGTAACACCTGGTGGCGTCTAGTAACACCTGGTGGCGTTTAGTAACACCTGGTGGCGTCTAGTAACACCTGGTGGCGTCTACTAACACCTGGTGGCGTCTGGTAACACCTGGTGGCGTCTAGTAACACCTGGTGGCGTCTAGTAACACCTGGTGGCGTCTAGTAACACCTGGTGGCGTCTAGTAACACCTGGTGGCGTCTAGAAACACCTGGTGAAGTTTAGTAACACCTGGTGGCGTCTAGTAGCACCTGGTGGCGTCTAGTAACACCTGGTGGCGTCTAGTAACACCTGGTGGCGTCTAGTAACACCTGGTGGCGTCTAGTAACACCTGGTGGCGTTTAGTAACACCTGGTGGCGTCTAGTAACACCTGGTGGCGTCTACTAACACCTGGTGGCGTCTGGTAACACCTGGTGGCGTCTAGTAACACCTGGTGGCGTCTAGTAACACCTGGTGGCGTCTAGTAACACCTGGTGGCGTCTAGTAACACCTGGTGGCGTCTAGAAACACCTGGTGAAGTTTAGTAACACCTGGTGGCGTCTAGTAGCACCTGGTGGCGTCTACTAACACCTGGTGGCATCTAGTAACACCTGGTGGCGTCTAGTAACACCTGGTGGCGTCTAGTAACACCTGGTGGCGTCTAGTAACACCTGGTGGCGTCTAGTAACACCTGGTGGCGTCTAGTAACACCTGGTGGCGTCTATTAGCACCTGGTGGCGTCTAGTAACACCTGGTGGCGTCTAGTAACACCTGGTGGCGTCTAGTAACACCTGGTGGCGTCTAGTAACACCTGGTGGCGTCTAGAAACACCTGGTGAAGTTTAGTAACACCTGGTGGCGTCTAGTAGCACCTGGTGGCGTCTAGTAACACCTGGTGGCGTCTAGTAACACCTGGTGGCGTCTAGTAACACCTGGTGGCGTCTAGTAACACTTGGTGGCGTCTAGTAACACCTGGTGGTGTTTAGTAACACCTGGTGGCGTCTAGTAACACCTGGTGGCGTCTACTAACACCTGGTGGCGTCTGGTAACACCTGGTGGCGTCTAGTAACACCTGGTGGCGTCTAGTAACACCTGGTGGCGTCTAGTAACACCTGGTGGCGTCTAGTAACACCTGGTGGCGTCTAGAAACACCTGGTGAAGTTTAGTAACACCTGGTGGCGTCTAGTAGCACCTGGTGGCGTCTACTAACACCTGGTGGCGTCTAGTAACACCTGGTGGCGTCTAGTAACACCTGGTGGCGTCTAGTAACACCTGGTGGCGTCTAGTAACACCTGGTGGCGTCTAGTAACACCTGGTGGCGTCTAGTAACAGTCAAACCCATCCAAACAACCAAACCAAACTATATTAAAACCAAATCATACTAAACGAAGGTTAACCTAACCTAACAGAACATTGTGTAAAGGAAAAGGACACAAGTGCAACTAATGTGTTTATCATTCATTACCTTTGAAACTTGTCATGATTTTGACCAGCTCTACCTGGAGCTCATTACCTTTGTAAATTCTCATGATTAATGTGTTTATGATTCATTACCTTTGCAATTATTCATGAGTGTGACCAGCTCTACCTGGAGCTCATTACCTTTGTAACTTGGTCATGATTATGACCAGATCTAGTTCATTACCTTTGTAACTTGCTCAGCTATCAAAACTTTGGAGTCCAGTCCCTGGACCAATTATGTACCTCTGTAATCTTTTGACTACCGCCCACAGGATGGGTATGGGGTGCATAATAAACATATTAAACTAAACTAAACTAAGTTGCACTTGTGTCCTTTTACTTTACATATTGTCGGTAATTCTACCAACTTTATAACAGAACATTACCAAACTAAACAAAATCAAACTTAACTCCTAACATTGTTAGTGTAGTGGGCGTGAACGCATAAAGCAAACTTAGGTTGTAAGTCAGAGGTCGTGCTAAGGTAGCGTCGAGTAACTATTTCCTGGGTGATCAGAAATTAAATTATTTAATCTTGCTCCACTGTATATTAACTTAGGAGGGTCATTTTGCTCTCATTTGAAAGCTAATAAAATGCTGCAAAATGTTTGTTTTGCAGCATTTTTCAATATATATTCCTATATGCCTGTGGCTGAGATGGAAATGCTGATCATCATACTTTTTACATACTTCAGGTACATTTAACAATAAAAATACTGGTGAAATCAGAGTCCTACCTGGAGGGTATTTCGGGGATCAACGCCCCCGCGGCCCGGTCCACGACCATCCTTCCCGGTGGATCAGGGTCTGATCAACCAGGCTGTTACTTCTGGCCGCACGTAGTCCAATGCACGAACCACAGCCCAGCTGATCCGGCACCGACTTTAACCTGCCACTGTTCGGATCACTCCTCTCTATAATCTTTCGTCGACGAGATCATTCCACTTTCCGACCACCCTGAGGTTGAGGAAATACTTCCTGACATCCCCGTGGTTCATCTGCTATTAACTTTAGCTGTGTCCTCGAGTTCCCGTTTCTCGCTTCTCAAACAGCCTGTCCTTGGCTACCCTACCAATTAACCTGAATATTTTGTAAATTGTTATCATCTCTTCCTTGATTTTTCCGTCCTCCAGTGTTGTTAGATTCAGTTCCGTTAGCTTCTCCTCATAGCTTACGCCCTTAGCTCAGGAACAAGCTTCGTCGCGTACTTCAGCACTTTTTCCAGTTTCTCATGTGTGGTTCCATATCAGTTTTGCATACTCCAGGATAGGCCCGACATATGTTGTATAAAGTGCTTGGATTGCTCTTTGTTGCGATTCCTGAAGTCCACTCTTTGATTTGCCAAACAAGTATTGGCTGCGGAGGTTATTTAGTTGATGTTAGCACGATGCTAACCATTAGTTTGTTGGTGAAGAGGTTAGGTGTAGCTTTAATGACCCTGGTGTAAATAACCTTCAACTCTCATTAAGTTCTTCATCATTCATACTTGGTTCCGCCCTGGCTGCCTGCTCCGCTCTAGTGCTGTATGACCTTGTGGGTTTAGTGCTTAGTTTTGGCCCATGGCTTGGTAGGCAAAGCTCTCGCTTCACACGCCGAGGGTCTGTGGTTCGATTCCCGGTAAGGGTGAAAACATTGGACGTGTTACCTCACACCTATTGTCCCTGTTCACCCATCAGTAAAATGGGTACCTGGGTGTTAGTCGACTGGTGTGGGTCGCATCCTGGGACAAAACTGACCTAATTTGCCCGAAATGTTCTGCATAAAAAAGCATTTTTCTATACAGCAGTATATCATTGATGTCAGCTATGACTGTACACCTTGTACATGTACTTTTAGAAATAAAGATTATATTATATTATATAATGCCTGGCCGCCCGACCACCCTGGTCGCCCTGGCTGCCCACCTGGCTGCCCGCCCTGGCTGCCCACCTGGCTGCCCGCCCTGGCCGCCCTGGTTGTCCACCTGGCTGCCCACCTGGCTGCCCGCCCTGGCTGCCCGCCCTGGCTGCCCGCCCTGGTCGCTCTGGCTGCCTGCCCTGGCTGCCCGCCCTGGTCGCCCTGGCTGCCCGCCCTGGTCGCCCTGGCTGCCCGCCCTGCCCGCCTGGCTGCCCGCCCTGGTCGCCCTGGCTGCACGCCCTGGTCGCTCTGGCTGCCCGCCCTGGCTGCCCGCCCTGGTCGCCCTGGCTGCCCGCCCTGCCCGCCTGGCTGGCCCGCCCGCCCGCCCTGGTCGCCCTGGCTGCCCGCCCTGCCCGGCCTGGTCGCCCTGGTCGCCCTGGTTGCCCGCCCTGGTCGCTCTGGCTGCCCGCCCTGGTCGCCCTGGCTGCCCGCCCTGGCTGCCCGCCCTGGTCGCCCTGGCTGCCCGCCCTGGTCGCCCTGGCTGCCCGCCCTGGCTGCCCGCCTTGCCCACCTGGCTGCCCGCCCTGGTCGCCCTGGCTGCCCGCCCGACGTCTATCAGCTGGTCGATTCATAACAAACATGGCGGCCATAGCCAGGCGAATTGTACCCAATGTCCACTTAGTTAACCGATTTGCTCAGTGCTCAAGGACTTTTAGAACAAACTTATCTAATGGCAGTATCAGCAGTAACCCAGGAATATATATGTATTGCACTGCTGTTGCGACATCGGTTTATTTTGGATGGAAATGGATTAGGAAGAATGCAGTGGTGGAAGCTGCCAAACCAACTCGTCGAATGGTGAGTCTTACATTTAAGGCAGCTTATTTTTAGAACATGAGAATAGTAGATCTATACTCGTAGCTTTAAACATTGACCTCTGTCTTAAATAATATTTTAAACTTAAGATTTGATTTAAGTCTCCCCGAAATGCCTAGCCATGCTAGGTGTTCTAGTGGTACACTCTGTAATTATTATTTTACTACATGTAAACCACACAATAACCAAATTCTGTAAACTCAGCATTGTAATCCTTATAGAGAATAAACTTTGAATTGAATTGAATTGATGCGAGAATGCTGCAGGAAGTTGTAGTGGTTGGAGAAGTGGCAGTTCAGTGTGGACAAATGTATGGTTCTAGTCCCGTTGAAAAAAAATAACCATGGCATTTATAACGTAAGTAATGTACATCTCAATATGAATGTGAAGGGGACCTAGGACTTATGGTTAGCAGTAATCTAGTAAAGCCAAGACAACAGTGCATGAGTGTTTGCAATAAAGCTAATAACATTCTTGGCTTCATATAAAATATAAATAATAGGAGTCACACAAGAATGAGAAAATACTGCTGTAGGCCTACTAACCCATGCTAGGCAGGTCCAACTCTCATCCACATATACCCATCCAACTTGCATGTAAAGCTACTCAAGGTTAAGATAAGATTTATTTTGGTTTTTAAACTGGAGGGTTAGCCAGTCAGTGTGTCATCGAGGACTGTCTGGGGTCCTTCAGTCTTGTCCCCCAGGATGTGATCCACACCAGTCGACTAGCACTCGGGTACCTACTTACTGATAGGTGAACAGCAACAGCAGGTGTAAGGAAATGCCCAGCATTTCCACCTGTCTAAGGGATTGAATCATGGACATTCAATGTGTGAGGTGAGAACATCACCGATGCTACTTGGGAGTTTTTTTCTGCTCTACAATTTCTTTTGCTAAACCAGTATTTCTCTACAACTTTTTTAAATGTTAAAGTCCAGGATACAAAAATCATGTACTGTATGTATACATTTCTTTTTACACCAGGAAAATGCCTAACTTTGCAGTGCTCCTCTTTCTTAGTCTTTGAGTGATTCCTCTGCTACTACTACTACGTCCACCACCACTACTTGTCTTCCTCTACTACCTCTCTTGTCCCGTCCCTGTCTGCTGGCCTATATATACCCCCTCCTTTTCTCCTTTCTGTTAGTGTGACTTTGTAAATGGTCCAAGTTAGACCGAAACGTCGTCATAAGCTCCTCTCTCATGTGTGGATTATTTGTGTATCTTTGATGTTGTTTTAATGTCATCTTTGCATCATTTATAACATTTCCGGTATATTTTTAAATGTTTGTACAGCAGTGTATTGTATATTGTAATAAACAGAATAGAGGAAATCAGCTCTAAAAGACATGATTTAGGTATGCATACTGGTTAGAGAGCCCGTCATTAGTTCAAGTCATCAGCAAATGAGTACGTTGCTGAGTGAGGAGAGGCTGTATATCAATAACAACACTGCAACTAGCCGGGGGATTGAACCCGTGTTGTTTTAGCCCACCTCATGGTGAGTGAAAATTCACAACACTCTAACCCATGATACCATACAATCCTATCCTAGGATAGGATAGGATTGTATGGTCTTGTGGGCAGTGGTGGGCCCAGCTAACTGAAAAGTTAACTTTGGTATCCGCTAATCTGCAAACTAAAAAGATGGCCGAAAAAATTAACGGAAGCTAATGTTAAATGCTAACCGCTAATCCGCTAACTAAAAAATTAGCTCCACTAATGCTAAGCCACTAAATGGCCGAAAAAATTAACAGAAGGTAATGTTAAATGCTAACCGCTAATCCGCTAACTAAAAAATTAGCTCCACTAATGCTAAGCCACTAAATGGCCGAAAAAATTAACGGAAGGTAATGTTAAATGCTAACCGCTAATCCGCTAACTAAAAAATTAGCTCCACTAACGCTAAGCCACTAAATGGCCGAAAAAATTAACGGAAGCTAATGTTAAATGCTAACCACTAACTTTTTCACATGAATTCAGATTCAGTTTAGTGTTTTGGTCTTTTACTTTTAAGATTTTTAGAACAGACGTGGAGAGCTTCCTAATAACTAACAACTGATAATGAGGTTAATGTATCATGAACTCATTAGAGAGACAAAAATCTTAGTAAATTTTGGGACTGTTATTTTAATAACTTTCTAACATGGTTAAAATTGAAAAAAACTGAAAGCCCGCAGAGTACCACCACAGAAATTGTAAACATAAAGATTTTAATGAGACAAGATTGCTGCAAAATTAAGAAAACTCGGATAAAAAGTGAAATTTTGTTAATTCTGTAGGCTAATGGAAAGGACAGTGTTGCAAATAGTACTCATCTTTAATACTCGAGTATAACTACCAGTGTTGTAAAATAACGAAGTAAAACTACTTGAGTATTGTACTTAAGTAACTTTTTCAGTATTTACTTTTTAAAAAGTACTGAAATTGCTCACTGCTTTTAATTTTACATAAGTACTGAAGTCTTTTATTACTTTTACTTTATAACAGTCTGAAAATGATACTTTACTCGTTACATCATCAGTAATTGAAAAGTAAACGCCGAGAAAAATTACTCAAGTGGACCCTCGGTTATTGGCTGTAATCCGTTCCAGAAGGTCGGCCTAAAACCGAAATGGTCAAAAAAACGAAATAATATTCCCCATAAGAATTAATGTAAATACAATTAATCCGTTCCAGACACCCAAAAATATTAACAAAAAATACATTTTTTTTTTTTAAGATTAATTATAGTTTTACATTCACAGAACATTGAGAACTAAATAAACTAAATACATGAACAATTAAATCACTATTACATACCTTTATTGAAGACTCCTTTTGGCTTATGGAAGATAGAGAGGAGGAGAGAGGGAGTTGGGGGTTAGTGTTTGGAAGGGGAATCCCCTCCGTAAGGACTTCAGGTAACAAATCCTTCTCTGGGGTTACTTCCCTCTTTGTCTTTTAATGACACTAGAACCAGCTTGAGAGTCACTGGACCCCTGTCACACAAAATTAGTCCAGAGTGCTCTGTTTTTGGTGTCTCTTAAGATTTCCCTGAAGTGGAAGAAGGTTTTGTCACTAAACATGTTGCAGATATGGCTTTTTTCAGCTTGGTCAGGGTGATACTTTTCAACAAAACTTTGCACCTCATTCCACTTTGCACACATGTCCTTAATCACTGAAGAAGGCACCTTCTCCCCTCTCTTTTCTCCCCCTCTGAAGCAATTTCCTCAACTGTAGTCTGTTGCTGTTTCAGTTGAAGATCTTGCAGCTCTTCAGCGGTTAGCTCTTCCCTGTGGTCCTCCACCAACTGTTCCACATCCTTGCCACTCACATCCAACCCCATGGACTTCCCCAGTGCCACAGTAGATTGCACAACAGGCATAGGGTCCTCAGGGTCAGCCCCCAAACCCTTCAAAATCCCTCTCTTGGACACAATCTGGCCACAATTTTCTCCAAGTAGAGTTCAAAGTCCTGGAAGCCACTCCCTGCCAAGCCTTACCTATAAGGCTAATGCAGTGAAGGATACTGAAGTGATTCCTCCAGAACTCTCTTAGGGTCAGATGAGTGTCCAAGGTCACTTCAAAGCACCTTTAAACCACTGCTTTTGTGTAGAGTTTTTTGAAGTTAGAAATGACCTGCTGGTCCATGGGCTGGATGAGAGGAGTGGTGTTAGGAGGCAAGAACTTCACTGTTATAAAACAGAAATCCATAAAGAATTGGTCTTCCAAGTCTGGAGGATGAGCAGGAGCATTGTCCGATACCAAGAGGCACTTAAGTGGCAATTTCTTTTCCAGGAGGTATTTTTTCACACTGGGGCCAAATACATCATTGACCCACTCTTTGAAAATGTGCCTTGTGACCCATGCCTTATTATTAGCTTTCCACATCACACAATTTATTCATGATGCATTGTTTTTCTTGAACACACTGGGATTTTCAGAGTGATACACCAGTAAAGGCTTCACTCTGAAATCCCCACTAGCATTAGCACAGAACAAAAGAGTAAGCCTGTCTTTCATAGGCTTGTGTCCTGGCAGTGCTTTTTCCTCCTGCGTAATGTAGGTCCTTTTTGGCATTTTCTTCCAAAAGAGGCCTGTTTCTTCACAATTAAACACTTGTTGGGGAGGAAGCCTTCAGCCTCTATGTACCCCTTGAATTCCTGCACAAATTTTTCAGCCACACATTTGTCAGAACTTGCATCCTCTCCATGCCTTACCACACTGTGTATGCCACTACGCTTCTTAAATCTCTCAAACCAGCCTTTGCTGGCCCTAAATTCACTAACAACAGCACTTGTTCCAGGCATTTTCTTTACAAGATCTGCATGCAACTGCCTTGCCTTCTCATGAATCATCGGCTCCACAACACTATCTCCCGCTAATTGTTTCTCGGTGATCGACAAAACCAACAACTTCTCCATATCTCCCATTATCGGTGACCTTTGTTTGGTTAGCACAGTTACTCCTTTCACAACATCAGCTTCCTTGATTTGTTCTTTCTTTGCCACGATAGAAGCAATTGTTGATTTGTTTTTCCCATACGTCCTGGCAAGTTCTAGCACTCGAACACAACTCTCATACTTTTCAACAACTTCTTTCTTAAATTCCATCATGTTTCTCAATTTCTTTACCAAAGGAACTTTACTAGGAACTTTCTGTGGGGCCATGGTTATTTATTTCCCAGTTGCACTTAATCGATAACCACAAAAATCAATGAATTATAGCGAAATGTTTGGATGACTGAGCAGAAGCTTCCTCACTCACCCAGAGACAAAGCCAGACTGATGCGCTTGCAGCTGGTGGCGGCGGGTTGACGCGTACCATACAGCCGATAAGTGAAATAACAGCCGATAACTGGGAGCTGAAAAACCGGCTAATAAGCGGAATGGCCAATAACTGAGGGTCCACTGTACTCAGGTAGTTTTGCTTTGTTACTTTACAGCACTGGGAAAGGTACTTTACTTTTAAACTGTCATAACTTGCAATACCCACGAAAATTGACAAGTCACGTTTACACGTAGTCAGCCATTAGCATGCCTGACTGACTGTAGGAGAAACTCATATTATAGACAGGAACAAACACATGCATCATTGAAAAGACATTGCTTTCCGACTACCAACAATGTATAATTTTTTTTTAGCAAACTTAAAGTTAGTGGAACATTATTGAGGGGAAGCTAATTGGTCTGCTAACGGTTTCTGAAGTTGGCTGAAACGCTAATCCGCTAAACAAAAAGTTAGTTCCGCTAATTAGTGGTTAGCGGATTAGTGGAACTGTGCCCACCACTGCCTGTGGGTTAGAGCGTTGTGAATTTTTGTTCACCATGAGGTGGGCTAAAACAACACGGGTTCGATCCCCTGGCTAGTCGCAGTGTTGTTATTGATTAAATGCCACTTCTTTGTGGTTACAGTACAATATATATACATATACATACATGAGGATGAGGGTCCCCATTCCAGCAATAGAGGTGGTACTTCCCTATACATACATACATATATATATTATTTTTTTTTTATTATTATCACACTGGCCGATTCCCACCAAGGCAGGGTGGCCCGAAAAAGAAAAACTTTCACCATCATTCACTCCATCACTGTCTTGCCAGAAGGGTGCTTTACATTACAGTTTTTAAACTGCAACATTAACACCCCTCCTTCAGAGTGCAGGCACTGTACTTCCCATCTCCAGGACTCAAGTCCGGCCTGCCGGTTTCCCTGAATCCCTTCATAAATGTTACTTTGCTCACACTCCAACAGCACGTCAAGTATTAAAAACCATTTGTCTCCATTCACTCCTATCAAACACGCTCACGCATGCCTGCTGGAAGTCCAAGCCCCTCGCACACAAAACCTCCTCTACCCCCTCCCTCCAACCCTTCCTAGGCCGACCCCTACCCCGCCTTCCTTCCACTACAGACTGATACACTCTTGAAGTCATTCTGTTTCGCTCCATTCTCTCTACATGTCCGAACCACCTCAACAACCCTTCCTCAGCCCTCTGGACAACAGTTTTGGTAATCCCGCACCTCCTCCTAACTTCCAAACTACGAATTCTCTGCATTATATTCACACCACACATTGCCCTCAGACATGACATCTCCACTGCCTCCAGCCTTCTCCTCGCTGCAACATTCATCACCCACGCTTCACACCCATATAAGAGCGTTGGTAAAACTATACTCTCATACATTCCCCTCTTTGCCTCCAAGGACAAAGTTCTTTGTCTCCACAGACTCCTAAGTGCACCACTCACTCTTTTTCCCTCATCAATTCTATGATTCACCTCATCTTTCATAGACCCATCCGCTGACACGTCCACTCCCAAATATCTGAATACATTCACCTCCTCCATACTCTCTCCCTCCAATCTGATATTCAATCTTTCATCACCTAATCTTTTTGTTATCCTCATAACCTTACTCTTTCCTGTATTCACCTTTAATTTTCTTCTTTTGCACACCCTACCAAATTCATCCACCAATCTCTGCAGCTTCTCTTCAGAATCTCCCAAGAGCACAGTGTCATCAGCAAAGAGCAGCTGTGACAACTCCCACTTTGTGTGTGATTCTTTATCTTTTAACTCCACGCCTCTTGCCAAGACCCTCGCATTTACTTCTCTTACAACCCCATCTATAAATATATTAAACAACCACGGTGACATCACACATCCTTGTCTAAGGCCTACTTTTACTGGGAAAAAATTTCCCTCTTTCCTACATACTCTAACTTGAGCCTCACTATCCTCGTAAAAACTCTTCACTGCTTTCAGTAACCTACCTCCTACACCATACACTTGCAACATCTGCCACATTGCCCCCCTATCCACCCTGTCATACGCCTTTTCCAAATCCATAAATGCCACAAAGACCTCTTTAGCCTTATCTAAATACTGTTCACTTATATGTTTCACTGTAAACACCTGGTCCACACACCCCCTACCTTTCCTAAAGCCTCCTTGTTCATCTGCTATCCTATTCTCCGTCTTACTCTTAATTCTTTCAATTATAACTCTACCATACACTTTACCAGGTACACTCAACAGACTTATCCCCCTATAATTTTTGCACTCTCTTTTATCCCCTTTGCCTTTATACAAAGGAACTATGCATGCTCTCTGCCAATCCCTAGGTACCTTACCCTCTTCCATACATTTATTAAATAATTGCACCAACCACTCCAAAACTATATCCCCACCTGCTTTTAACATTTCTATCTTTATCCCATCAATCCCGGCTGCCTTACCCCCTTTCATTTTACCTACTGCCTCACGAACTTCCCCCACACTCACAACTGGCTCTTCCTCACTCCTACAAGATGTTATTCCTCCTTGCCCTATACACGAAATCACAGCTTCCCTATCTTCATCAACATTTAACAATTCCTCAAAATATTCCCTCCATCTTCCCAATACCTCTAACTCTCCATTTAATAACTCTCCTCTCCTATTTTTAACTGACAAATCCATTTGTTCTCTAGGCTTTCTTAACTTGTTAATCTCACTCCAAAACTTTTTCTTATTTTCAACAAAATTTGTTGATAACATCTCACCCACTCTCTCATTTGCTCTCTTTTTACATTGCTTCACCACTCTCTTAACCTCTCTCTTTTTCTCCATATACTCTTCCCTCCTTGCATCACTTCTACTTTGTAAAAACTTCTCATATGCTAACTTTTTCTCCCTTACTACTCTCTTTACATCATCATTCCACCAATCGCTCCTCTTCCCTCCTGCACCCACTTTCCTGTAACCACAAACTTCTGCTGAACACTCTAACACTACATTTTTAAACCTACCCCATACCTCTTCGACCCCATTGCCTATGCTCTCATTAGCCCATCTATCCTCCAATAGCTGTTTATATCTTTCCCTAACTGCCTCCTCTTTTAGTTTATAAACCTTCACCTCTCTCTTCCCTGATGCTTCTATTCTCCTTGTATCCCATCTACCTTTTACTCTCAGTGTAGCTACAACTAGAAAGTGATCTGATATATCTGTGGCCCCTCTATAAACATGTACATCCTGAAGTCTACTCAACAGTCTTTTATCTACCAATACATAATCCAACAAACTACTGTCATTTCGCCCTACATCATATCGTGTATACTTATTTATCCTCTTTTTCTTAAAATATGTATTACCTATAACTAAACCCCTTTCTATACAAAGTTCAATCAAAGGGCTCCCATTATCATTTACACCTGGCACCCCAAACTTACCTACCACACCCTCTCTAAAAGTTTCTCCTACTTTAGCATTCAGGTCCCCTACCACAATTACTCTCTCACTTGGTTCAAAGGCTCCTATACATTCACTTAACATCTCCCAAAATCTCTCTCTCTCCTCTGCATTCCTCTCTTCTCCAGGTGCATACACGCTTATTATGACCCACTTCTCGCATCCAACCTTTACTTTAATCCACATAATTCTTGAATTTACACATTCATATTCTCTTTTCTCCTTCCATAACTGATCATTTAACATTACTGCTACCCCTTCCTTTGCTCTAACTCTCTCAGATACTCCAGATTTAATCCCATTTATTTCCCCCCACTGAAACTCTCCTACCCCCTTCAGCTTTGTTTCGCTTAGAGCCAGGACATCCAACTTCTTTCCATTCATAACATCAGCAATCATCTGTTTCTTGTCATCCGCACTACATCCACGCACATTTAAGCATCCCAGTTTTATAAAGTTTTTCTTCTCTTTTTTAGTAAATGTATACAGGAGAAGGGGTTACTAGCCCATTGCTCCCGGCATTTTAGTCGCCTCATACGACACGCATGGCTTACGGAGGAAAGATTCTTTTCCACTTCCCCATGGACAATAGAAGAAATAAAAAAGAACAAGAGCTATTTAGAAAAAGGAGAAAAACCTAGATGTATGTATATATATATATGCATGTGCGTGTCCGTGAAGTGTGACCAAAGTGTAAGTAGGAGTAGCAAGATATCCCTGTTATCTAGCGTGTTTATGAGACAGAAAAAGAAACCAGCAATCCTACCATCATGCAAAACAGTTACAGGTTTTTGTTTCACAGTCATCTGGCAGGACGGTAGTACTTCCCTGGGTGGTTGCTGTCTACCAACCTACTACCTTATCACACTGGCCGATTCCCACCAAGGCAGGGTGGCCCGAAAAAGAAAAACTTTCACCATCATTCACTCCATCACTGTCTTGCCAGAAGGGTGCTTTACACTACAGTTTTTAAACTGCAACATTAACACCCCTCCTTCAGAGTGCAGGCACTGTACTTCCCATCTCCAGGACTCAAGTCTGGCCTGCCGGTTTCCCTGAACCCCTTCATAAATGTTACTTTGCTCACACTCCAACAGCACGTCAAGTATTAAAAACCATTTGTCTCCATTCACTCCTATCAAACACGCTCACGCATGCCTGCTGGAAGTCCAAGCCCCTCGCACACAAAACCTCCTTTACCCCCTCCCTCCAACCTTTCCTAGGCTGACCCCTACTCCGCCTTCCTTCCACTACAGACTGATACACTCTTGAAGTTATTCTGTTTCGCTCCATTCTCTCCACATGTCCGAACCACCTCAACAACCCTTCCTCAGCCCTCTGGACAACAGTTTTGGTAATCCCGCACCTCCTCCTAACTTCCAAACTACAGATTCTCTGCATTATATTCACACCACACATTGCTCTCAGACATGACATCTCCACTGCCTCCAGCCTTCTCCTCGCTGCAACATTCATCACCCATGCTTCACACCCATATAAGAGCGTTGGTAAAACTATACTCTCATACATTCCCCTCTTTGCCTCCAAGGACAAAGTTCTTTGTCTCCACAGACTCCTAAGTGCACCACTCACCCTTTTCCCCTCATCAATTCTATGATTCACCTCATCTTTCATAGACCCATCCGCTGACACGTCCACTCCCAAATATCTGAATACATTCACCTCCTCCATACTCTCTCCCTCCAATCTGATATCCAAACTTTCATCACCTAATCTTTTTGTTATCCTCATAACCTTACTCTTTCCTGTATTCACTTTCAATTTTCTTCTTTTGCACACCCTACCAAATTCATCCACCAATCTCTGCAACTTCTCTTCAGAATCTCCCAAGAGCACAGTGTCATCAGCAAAGAGCAACTGTGACAACTCCCACTTTATGTGTGATTCTTTATCTTCTAACTCCACGCCTCTTGCCAAGACCCTCGCATTTACTTCTCTTACAACCCCATCTATAAATATGTATATTAAACAACCACGGTGACATCACACATCCTTGTCTAAGGCCTACTTTTACTGGGAAATAATTTCCCTCTTTCCTACATACTCTAACTTGAGCCTCACTATCCTCGTAAAAACTCTTCACTGCTTTCAGTAACCTACCTCCTACACCATACACCTGCAACATCTGCCACATTGCCCCCCTATCCACCCTGTCATAAGCCTTTTCCAAATCCCCCACCCTGCCTTGGTGGGAATCGGCCAGTGTGATAATACGTATAAATATAAATATAATATATACAGTGGACCCCCGGCTAACGATATTTTTTCATTCCAGAAGTATGTTCAGGTGCCAGTACTGACCGAATTTGTTCCCATAAGGAATATTGTGAAGTAGATTAGTCCATTTCAGACCCCCAAACATACACGTACAAACGCACTTACATAAATACACTTACATAATTGGTCACATTGGGAGGTGATCGTTAAGCGGGGGTCCACTGTATATATATATATACATACATACATACATACATACATACATACATACATACATACATACATACATACATATATATATATATATATATATATATATATATATATATATATATATATATATATATATATATATATATATATATATGTATGTATGTATGTATGCATGTATGTAGTGCTGAATAGGTAAAACTAGTCAATTAGCAAGAACTCATTTAAAATTAAGACCTTTCTAAAATTTTCTCTTATACGTTGAAAGATATATTTTTTTGTTTATATTAATGTAAAAATTAATAATTTTGTACCAAAAGAACCTTGGAAAACTTACCTTACCTTATTATAACAATCCCAATTTAGTTTAGCCTAATCCGACTAAATATATTTAAATCAGTTTACAATAATTTAATAATTAATCAACACAGTGAAATATATTTTTTCGTTAGGTTCAGAATGATTTTTGCAAAATTATTGCATACACAAATTTTTGATGGCCTTATTTGGCAAGAAGAGCATTGCTATTTAAGCCAAAATCACAAGTTTTACCTATTCGGCATGACATATATACATACATATACATATTATATATTCATATACATATATACATTCATATTCACATACACACACACTGAGATAGTGATTGATTTAAGAGACTATGGATTCAGTATTAATGTAACACAGCACATGCTTGTATGTACAAATGTATGTACAATGCTTGTAACACAGTATATTCAGTTTGTTCTATTGATCATTAGATACCTTACATTTTGCTTATACCTTTTTCTCAACATATGCTCTTCGATCATCTCTGGAGCTTTCTTTGTCCAAGACTAGACAGCAGGAGCTATTATCCCTGGAACTGCAAACGAATATCACCTTGGTGTGTTTGCTCACAATATGACTTTCAGCAAGACTGGAGTTTCTCATACATTTGCATAGCAGATTTTTTGCATTAGGAAGCCCACATCATTTAACGAACATTCAGTATCTATTTTTACTGCTAGGTAAGCAGGAGCAGCATGTGTGTGTGTGAACCTGTGGCAGTTACTTGGAAACCATAACTTGGTGATCAGTCAGTTTTAATTTGTTTTCAGAAGATGATGGGAATGCTAAAAAATTAACATTTATTGCACGGTAATGGTATTTTGGACAATGCTGAGTATTATAAATTTGACAAATTTATAATACCTAATTGTCACTCTTAATTAAACTTAAATCAAAATCTAAACCCAGTATGAACAAAACCTGTCCTAAGAAAAACTCAGTTAAAAGTGTAATATCAGCGAAGAAAATGTTAGCCGCCAGTAAGTACCATAAACAGGAGACAGAAATGCAAAAAATCTCGGTAATCTACAGGTCATGTTGGAGGAAGATGTCATATTCGCCATTCAGATTGTCTAATTTTGTTACAGCCTACAGCTGTTCCTTCCGATCACAGTGGATCTAGAGATGCTATGTATAGAGAAGAAGACTCGTCATCACTCTCTTGGATGAGGAAGTGTCAGTGAAGAATATTGAAGAGATGCTGGGCTATACCCCACAGCCTATCCAGAGCCTCAACAGAACTGCAAGCAGCCCACATGGAACTACTACTGTTAAGAAGGGACAACCCCATGCAGTGATACTCTTGAAGATGTAATTTATGCTAAAACTTATAATTACTGCTCAGGAATTTAAGAACAAGCGATGTTCTTGGAGAAGTGGCTGTGTGCACTCTGCAACATTGTGTGCAAAAGGCTCTGAGGAGTATGAGGGTTGGAACATGGGTGATTGAAGAAATATCGTGTTTAGTGATGAATCGTTTTTTTTGTGTCATCAGGAATGTTTCAAAGTTCGTCGTCAAAGTGGCATTTTTAAGTTTGACCCCTGCTTCACCATCAAGACGGTCAAACATTCTGCTACGGTCATAGTTTTTTGTTCTTGTTTTGGCAGTAATAGGGACCGTAGTCTCTATTCTCTTCCCAGGGGTGAGATGATGAATGGAGAGAAATACTTAATGTTTTTGATGAGCAACTTCTCACTCGTTACCATATTCATGGCATCAGCACCTCTGTTCATGGAGTTTCCTGAAGTCACAGCAAGGCCAAGGATTGAAGGAAGCTGCATGAAATCCGTTTTTAAGAGTGGCCAGGTAACGGCCCGGATCTCAGTCTGATATTGAAATCCAGGGAAGCAAAGCACTATGTCTCCAGCATCCCAAAATTAGTGGATTTCTTTAAAAAAATATGAAATTGTATGGGTCTGACTCATTGCCAGAAAATAAATGACTGTCAGAATGTAATGAAAGTCTTGGTGGTTTGAAAAAATAAGATCCTGAATAAGCTTAACTAATAAGTTACCCTCTTTGGTCACGTGAAGGGACTTGCCTCCACATTTTTGCTTCACTAGTATATTTTACACACTCATTTCCAAGTGTGCAGAAGCATAAACATCTATTCAGTACCCCTACCATGTGCAGATGCAACAGAACAGCTTTAACATTGTCTACATAGTCAGTATCGTACACATTACAACAGTAGCAGGTGCAACCTCTTGACACAGTTAACATGCACTTGAAACATGAACGGAATGAGAAGAATGTCCCGATGATGGAGCCTCCGCCATTCCCGGTGTTGAAAAATGCACAGGTTTTTGAGTGCTTCATATATAAATTTATTATAATGTTAATGTAGCATATATATATATAT
>NC_091310.1:41216707-41464207 GCF_038502225.1 Cherax quadricarinatus | reverse complement strand
CGATCGAAGACCAGGCAGAACTACAAAGGGATCTGGACAGGCTGCAGACCTGGTCCAGCAATTGGCTCCTGGAGTTCAATCCCACCAAGTGCAAAGTCATGAAGATTGGGGAAGAGCAAAGAAGACCACAGACGGAGTACAATCTAGGGGGCCAGAGACTACAAACCTCACTCGAGGAAAAAGATCTCGGGGTGAGTATAACACCAGGCACATCTCCTGAAGCGCACATCAACCAAATAACGGCTGCAGCATATGGGCGCCTAGCAAACCTCAGAACAGCATTCCGACATCTTAATAAGGAATCGTTCTGGACCCTGGCAACACTGGAGGACAGGAGAGATAGGGGGGACATGATAACGACATACAAAATACTGAGAGGAATTGACAAGGTGGACAAAGACAGGATGTTCCAGAGATGGGACACAGCAACAAGGGGACACAGTTAGAAGTTGAAGAGACAGATGAATCACAGGGATGTTAGGAAGTATTTCTTCAGCCACAGAGTAGTCAGGAAGTGGAATAGTTTGGGAAGTGATGTAGTGGAGGCAGGATCCATACATAGCTGTAAGCAGAGGTATGATAAAGCTCACGGTTCAGGGAGAGTGACCTAGTAGTGAACAGTGAAGAGGTGGGGCCAGGAGCTTGGACTCGACCCCTGCAACCTCAACTAGGTGAGTACACACACACCGAACATGTCTCCGGAAGCACACATCAACCAGATAACTGCTGCAGCATATGGGCGCCTTGCAAACCTGAGATTAGCATTCCGATACCTAAGTAAGGAATCTTTCAAGACATTGTACACCATGTACGTCAGGCCCATACTGGAGTATGCAGCACCAGTTTGGAACCCGCACCGGGTCAAGCACGTTAAGAAATTAGAGAAAGTGCAAAGGTTTGCGACAAGGTTAGTTCCAGAGCTAAGGGAAATGTCCTATGAAGAAAGGTTGAGGGAAATCAGCTTGATGACACTGGAGGACAGGAGGGATAGGGAAGACATGATAACGACATACAAAATACTGCGTGGAATAGGCAAAGTGGACAGAGATGATGTTCCTAAGAAGGGACACAGAAACAAGGGGTCACTTTTGGAAGTTGAAGACTCAGCTGAGCCAAAGTGGTGTTAGGAAGTATTTCTTCAGCCACAAAATTGTTAGGAAGTGGAATAGTCTGGCAAGCGATGTAGTGGAGGCAGGAACCATACATAGTTTTAAGACAAGGTGTGATAAAGCTCATGAAGCAGGGGGCAGAGGGAGGACCCAGTAGCAGTCAGTGAAGAGGCAGGGCCAGGAGCTGAGTCTCGACCCCTGCAACCACAATTAGGTGAGTACATTCCCCCCCAGCCTCTGAAACACACCTACCCTGCCACAAGACCATCTCTGCTGCATACATCTTCCCTTGTTGCACCAGACCCTTCCACACACCAACCCTTGCCATTCTCCCAACTCATCCACCCACCTGAATACCTACACTGTCTCAACATTTTTTTTTCTTTTTTGGGAGCACAAGAAAGCACTGGAGAGTGTACCATACTAGTTACTCATCTACACATGTGGCCCAGTTGATAGTACACTCAGCTCACATACTGAGTGCTTGTGATTCAATCACTTCCTGGCACTGGTGGAAACATTGGTCATGTATCCTTACACCTGCTGCCCCTGTTCACCTAACAGTTAGTAGGTCCTTGGGTGTTAGATGACTGTTATGGGTTGCATCCCAGGGAGGTAGTAGTATGAGCCAAGGTAGGGTATCAGCTCCTAGCCTGTAAAATCGATGTTTAAAACAGAGTGAGAGTAAAAAGGCAAGTGTGTATGTGAATATACCAATCTACCAGTATTACTGTTTTCATGGGAAAGTGCTAAACCCTTAGGGGTCTGACTGCATGGTGAACAGGAGATAATCAGGTTTGCTCCAATTCTATGGATCAAGAGCCCTGCACCAGCATAAATGCACCCTCTTGAAGGGTAGAGTAATATAGCTCATAAAGAGTAGGGAGAGAGAGATAGAGGATTATTATTATTAATTTGTGCATGGGGCTCAACAACAATTAACCATCTCAGACCATTAATTACCCAACAAAAGGCTGCAGTTAGAATGATAACAAATTCTCACTACAGGCAGCACACTCCACCAATATTCAAAACACTCAACCTACTCACCATACAAAACATCCATACTTATTATTGCACCTATTACATACATAGAACACTTAACTCTGATATTAACCCTCCCCTCAAACATCTCCTTGCCAACCTCAACAGAACACATGACCATAACACAAGGCACAGATCACTCTTTGATGTTCCTCGTGTCCATCTCACGCTATGCAAAAACTCAATGCACATAAAAGGCCCTAAAATCTGGAATTCATTACCTGTAAATATAAAAGAAACACTACCTGTTTATAAATTCAAGTCTCTTCTCAAAGATCACTTACTCACCCAAAACCAAATAAATACTGAATAACTGAACCTTATAAATTGTATATCTTAAATGTTTCTCACAATTATATCACATAAATGTTAAACCTAAAACCCAATCTAACTTTATTATTTTTTAAATACACTACCTAACAGAATACTCCATTCGACTGAATGTACAGCAATGCATGCAACCATATGACCTGTCTTTGTAATACTCATTTGTGCTTTATAGTTATCTGTTTACAATAATGTTTTATCACTGATTTCATCATTGCTTAGTTAATCTTAAGTTAATTTTAAGCCAGCCCGTAATGCTATGCATATAAGTGGCTTTGGCATGCTGCTCTTACCTGTATTTTTTTGTACCTCTGTATGTATGCTAAAATTACTAAATAAATAAATAAATAAATAAATAAATAAATTATAATCAAGGGGGAAGCGCTAAACCCGGAGGATTATACAACGCCTGGGGGGGGGGATGTGGAAGGCATTCAGGCTTAATTCAGGGAACTGGAGCACAGATCCAATTCCCTAAATCAAGAGCCCCTCACCAACATCAAGGAACCTTCCTTGAGGGGAGAGAGATAGAGGAAGGGGTAAAAGTAGTTATGTCATTAGTGAGCAAGAGTGACAAGAGGAATCTCTCAAGGATCAGTACTTCAACTTTTGCTGTTCCTAATAACCATAAATGATCTGGAGGAAATCCAGTTCTATGTATCACTGCTGATATGAAAATAATGAGAAGGAAAATTAGAGAGGTCAAAAAGAGACTTCAAGATGGCTTGAACAGACAGCAAACATGGTTAGACAATTCTCTACTGGAATTCAGTGCAGTTAAGTGCAAAGTATTAAAAACAGTGGAATGAGAAAGAAGACAGGAAATGTTATACAACCTTGGAGGAGAGTTGTTACAAATATCACAAGGAGAAAGAAACAAGAATGAGTTACACTGAGCATTTTATAACACACATTAACCATGTAACTGACCACACATGCAAGGCTAATCTACAAAAGAACTATCTTCAGGATTATTAAGGGCTCAGGCTTTGTACACCAGACTTTTTTCTGGGGTATGCAACACCAGCATGGAACCTGCTGATTATGCATGTTAAGAGCTCCAGAAGATCCTGAGTTTCACTTTTAGTCTGGTACCAACACTAAGGGGCCTTGACAGTGAGAAGAGATGTGAGGAGCTCAAATGAACAGACTAACAAGCTTACTCTCAATGTTGACAAAACCTATTTCATTCAGTTTGGAAAAAGAGCTACAAATGTTCCACTTAACATAACAATAAATGGATCACCTGTCACAAGACTCACAGAGGGAAAATTCTTAGGAATCTACCTTGACAGTAGCCTCAAATTTCAGACACACATACATCAAATCTCTAAGAAAATCTCAAAGACTGTAGGCATACTATCAAAGATACGGTACTATGTTCCACAACCAGATCTCCTTGCCCTGTATCACTCACTCATTTACCCCTATCTTACCTATGGAATTTGTGCAAGGGGTTCAACAACAATAAACCATCTCAGACCACTAATAACCCAGCAAAAGGCTGCAGTCAGAATGATGATAAATTCCCACTCCAGACAGCATATTCCACCAATATTCAAAAGTCTAAACTTACTCACCATAGAGAACATCCATACCTATTATTGTGCCAACTACATACATAGAATACTACACTCAAACATAAACCCTCCACTCAAAATTCTCCTTGCCAACCTTAACAGGACACACGACCATTACACAAAACACAGATCACTCTATGATGTTCCTCATGTCCATCTCACACTGTGTAAAAACTCTATGCACATAAAGGGCCCAAAAATATGGAATTCATTGCCAGTGAATACCAAAGGAACCCTGTCTGTATATCAATTCAAGACTCTTCTTAAAAGCCACCTACTCACCCAAAACTAAATACTCCATACTTAACTTTACCAACAAAGCTACGAAATCACTCTCCACTGCCTCAAATTATAATTGCTCACTGTGTTACTCCTCCAGCCTCAGAACCCCAAAAGTAAATACTCAGAGTACAATAAATTCTCATATTTTAATGCAAATATTTTAATGCAAATTTTGAATAACATATATTTAACCCTTTGAGGGTCCGTCCCGTAGATCTACGGCTTTACGTTCAGGGTCCAAACCGTAGATCTACGTCATGAGCTCAGCTCACTCTGATAAACTGTGAGTGGTACATTTGGGCCTAGATATGAGAGAATACATCTATGTGGTATGTGTGCACCACATAAAACAGATCCTGCAGCACGCTGTGTATAATGAGAGAAAAAACTGAAATCATGATTTTTCGATTAAAACAGTGACTTTGCAGTGTTTTTTCGTATGTTTTTTATAGGTCTATTTGTGATTTCTTGGTCTCATTTGATAGAATGGAAGACATATTACAGAAATAGAGATGATTTTGATTGGTTTTCGCACTGGAAATGGCTTGAAACTAAGCTCAAAGTAGCAGAAATGTTAAATTTTTGCCGATATTCAAGAGTAAACAAACGACCTCACACGTCTAATACACGCCAGCTGGTGGGTCTAATATGCATTCACATATATGGTGATGATATTTATACAATTATTACAGTATTGAATAACAGTAAATCTTCTATTTTTTGGTGTGAATAAAAATTCAATATGTGAATAAAAAATCAAAATGGAATTTATTTGTAAAGCCTCAAAATGTAACTAATGAACAGAGGAAATGTTAGTTTAGTTCCAGGAATACCTACATTGTTTATTCTGGACCCTATTTTGAAATTGGAATATTTTGAACTTTTTGTTAAATTGGCCAAATTAACAATTTCCGATCACTTTAATTTGTAGTTGAAACAGTTGACTTGGCGATTTCTTGTGCTCAATCGATAGAATAGAAGTAATACTAGTGAAATAGCTAAGAATTTGGTTGACTGGAATAATGTAATTGGCCTAAAATGGGAGTCAAAGTCGGCAAAATCGCCGATTCGTAAATATCGCTGACACATCAAAATTCGCGAGAGCATAATTTCGTCAATTTTCCATCAAATTTCGTACTTTTTGTTTTATTACCTTCACAAAAAGATTCTCTACCATTTCATAAGAAAAAATAAAAAAAATTTTTTTTTGAAAATTCTTGGACACTGGGGCACCACTTCAGATATGGGCCTTGGACCCTGAAGGGGTTAACATAAGTACGTATAACCTATTGTATAATTAGTGCAACCTGATCAAACTACATTTTGTATGTCTAGTGTTAAGTAATCAACAATCTGTTAAGTTTAGACTACCCATAATGGCACGGCATGATAATGGCTCTCTTTGAACAACAAATCATTGTAAACCCTCACTGTAGACTACTTATGTATGTATAAATACTTCTTACAATATATCAACTACATTGTAAGCTTGTAAAGAAAAAATCTGAATTTAAATCTAGAAGAGGGATGGCCCGAAATGCCTCAGCATGACAGTGGCTTTCTTTGCATTTCCAAATCAGTATTGAAATTACTCATTGCAAACTATACATGGAAATAGACTTTATAACATGTCAGTCACACGTGGTAAATTTTGCAAAGAAATAAAAATTTGAATTTGGGGATATTAATATGACCTACAAAATACTCAGGTGATTAGACAGTGGATAGGGAAAGGCTATTTAAATGAAAGGAAAGCCATGTGATATGTATGGTAGCTAAAGAAGCTGTTAGAGGCACTGGGAATTTAAGAAAAGCCTTTTCAGTCTCAGGGTACTGAGGAAGTGGGAAGAACTAGATATGAAGGTAGTTAAATACCATACCTAATTTTATGTGTAAGCATGATAAGGCACTAGAGGCCTAGAATCAGTAAAGCTGGTGGTTAATTGTTAAAAAGCTGGGGCAAGGAGCTACAAATCAACCCCAGCAAAGTTGGCCAAGTGAGTTCTTGTTTACTCTATATTCCCAAAACTAACTCTTGTACACCTACAGCAACACATTTTAATGAGTATAATTGTACCATCACAGACAGATGAACCATCCTTAAGAGGTCTCAAACTGAACCATCGAGAACGTCGTTTTATCAAATTTGCCTCAGCGGAGTACCAAGGGCAACTCTATATGACCCCACAGGACTTCATAGAATCTGTCACTGATTCAGAACCCAGGCGTGAGTTTTTAGAAAATTTGTTATGTTGTTGGGTGACAGCATGGTATTAACACATTGATTATTGGTGTTACAATGATAGCATTACAATGAATACTTTTTCCAACCTATGAACTCCTAAGCATTGCTTGTATTGTATTTGTGGCTCATATAAGTGAAGGCAATATGAACTTTTTTTTCCACTTGCCTGGTTAAAAATGTAAAGTTTAAATGTTAGAAGATTTAACTGCTTTTAAAAATACTGCAGCTCTGAATAAATCTCACAGATGTATTAGTAATTACTAAATTTATTAATTTTAATGCAAATTTATTCATAGCAAAAACATATAAATATAGTTTAAATGTTGATATACGTATATTCCTTATGAAAGCTTGCTTTAATTAAAGTTTATGAAGTATCAGATCCAAAATTGATAAGTACAGTGAAGCGCCAGACTTCATCCAGTGCGGATATCGTACAATTCAGATTTCAACCACTTTTTTGGGTGAAATTTTACTCTGGGTTTTGTACCTTCGCTTGGAGATCATCTGTACCAGATGCGTTTGCCTGGGCCACTCATACGTTCGTGATACTAATACTGATACTAATACGTAATAATAATAATCACTCTTGGGCACAGTAAATGTCTTATTTTAGGTTACTATAGACATTTTTATTAATCCATCTATGATATTTTCTTCAAAATTATATAAGAAACACGTTACATAGCATATAAACATGCAATGTTTATATGCTGTGGAGGTGTGCTAGTCAGGCAGATGGAAAACAGTACATTTTCTCTGGTCCAGCATCAGAGAAAACATGTATGAATGTGCATTGGCACAGTCACCGCCCTTGATATATAATGCTTTTGTTTACAATTCTCAGCATGAATTATTCATTACTTCTTCCTTTGTTTATGATGGCATCTAAAGGTAGTTGTTAGAAATGATTAAACTCGGTGAACATGGTATGTCGATGGTAATAATATGGCTCTGGGTTGCATTAAATATTGTGTAGCTAGGATGTGGAAGAGTTGTTGGAGAAATATCACCCTAACAAAGCTGTTGCAAGGCATGCTTCATGGTCCAGTTACTCAAGCTGGTCCTAGTGCTAGTAAAAGACAAAGAAGAGAAGTAACCCCGGATAGGGCTTTGATGACTCACGAAATCATAATGACACGATTGCAAACAAACCATACCACGGGAGGGATTTGAACCCGCGGTCAGAGAGTCTCAAAACTCCAGACCGTCGCGTTAGCCACTGGACCAGCTAGCCACAATAAGATTCATCCAACTAGGTATATTTCTACACCATAGGAAGGTTAGCATAGGCACCACTGTGACCACAAATGCAAGTTTTTACAGACGAATCTCCAGCTAGCGTGGCCGTGACGAATTCTAGCTCAAGTCCCCTCACTGCCGTCAACATGACTCACGAAATCGTAATGACATGATTGCAAACAAACCATACCACGGGCGGGATTTGAACCCGCGGTCAGAGAGTCTCAAAACTCCAGACCGTCACGTTAGCCACTGGACCAGCTAGCCACAATAAGATTCGTCCAACTAGGTATATTTCTACACCATAGGAAGGTTAGCATAGGCACCACTGTGACCACAAATGCAAGTTTTTACAGACGAATCTCCAAGTAGCGTGGCCGTGACGAACTCTAGCTCAAGTCCCCTCACTGCCGTCAACATGACTCACGAAATCATAATGACACAATTGCAAACAAACCATACCACGGGCGGGATTTGAACCCACGGTCAGAGAGTTCGTCACGGCCACGCTAACTGGAGATTCGTCTGTAAAAACTTGCATTTGTGGTCACAGTGGTGCCTATGCTAACCTTCCTATGGTGTAGAAATATACCTAGTTGGACGAATCTTATTGTGGCTAGCTGGTCCAGTGGCTAACGCGACGGTCTGGAGTTTTGAGACTCTCTGACTGCTGGTTCAAATCCCGCCCGTGGTATGGTTTTTTAGGGCTTTGATACCTGAAGTTTTTATGGAGGGGGATTCCCCTTCCAAACAATAACCTCTCCTCCCTCTTCCCTCCTCACCATCTTCCATACACCAGTAAGTCTCTTCAATAAAGGTAAAAGTGATTTAAATGTTCATTTATCCATTAAAATCAGTCATTTATATATATTTCTCATTGTTTTCTGTATGTAAAACTATAGTTATTCTCTGTAAAATGTATTTTTTGTTAATATTTTTGGGTGTCTGGAGCAGATTAATTGGATTTACATTATTTCTCATGGGAACTATTACTTCGGTTTTCATCCATTTTGGATTTTGACCGACTTTCTGGAACAGAATAAGGATGAAAACTGGGGTTCCGTTGTACTGTAGTTCTTAATATTTAATGGTTTTGAATTTTAATTTATGGATATGTAAATTGGTTGGTTTGATAATGTTATATTTACTAGATATCCTCTCTGCAGCACGTATGAAGCGAAGGATACTACATGAGAGAGATCTTGACCAATTTGCCCAGGAAACTCCTGTTCTGTCTAAGGGCTCACCAGATATGTTCAGAAATATATTTGACAGAGGTGAGTGATATTATCAGTCTTCTTGACTTTATTTTATTTTAACACTGTACTTATTCTTCAGGAAGTATAGGTGCACACATTTACAGTGAAGTTTATACAGGGTATTTGAAAATGCTCTTTCAGATGGGTTTGGATAAAGAGATTTATTTATTTTTTATTTTGCAGGTACTATATCTTACACAGAATACTTATTTTTGCTTTCCATTCTCACAAGTAAGTAATGATGGATTTGTATTCTTTATTTGAGATGTAGAGTATATTATTGATAATATATCATGATTAATAATATAAGCTTTTTTCTGACTAATGCCATTTTTAGTAAAATAAATGAATTTGTTGGCAGAGCCTCAAACAGGATTTCGCATTGCATTTAACATGTTCGACACAGATGGTAATGAACGTGTTGACAAAGAAGAGTTCCTTGTGGTGAGTTTATATTTACAATTTATTCATAGATAAAATTCTTGTAATAGCTGCTTCTATCTTTTGATACACTAATCATTATGGATAAATTATTATTGTTTGTTATCTATATGAGTTTTCATATTTACATTAAATTATGTGTATTTTTATTACAGCACTGTATAACCTTTTGTGAGAGGTGCCTTAATGCCAATTAAGGGCTCTTGATCTGATCAAACCTGACTGCTTCCCATCCCTCATATGCTGTGTGACACTTACTAGTTTATGTTTAGGAAATCTTACCTACTTTATAGATGCATATTAAAGGAGTGTATTTATATACAGTAACTTATTTGACAACTTAGCAGTTACAATTTAAAATTATATTGTAGGGGGAACAGTTTTAAAATGTGGTTTTGTTATTAACTCAGTGTGGCTTGTCTTCAAAAGTTCACTGCTTTGACAGTATCCAAGTTGTGTACATAATGTGTGGCTTGTTGGTTTTAAGAAAAACAACACTGCAACACTTGTTGTCAATGTTAAAGTATTAAGAGAAGTGATGAGGATTCTTGAGTGACACTGCAACACTTGTTGAACTTTTAACAGCATTGAGCTTTTAACAGCATTGTCAGATTTTTCTCTCTTTTTCTCTCCTACCTTTCTCTTTGTTCAGCCTTACTCTACCTACTTGTTACTTTTCTTCTTTCCTCTTCCTCCTATTTTCTTTTTTCATTCCAATTCTATCTCCTTTTTTTCCATCTCTCATTTCCCTCCCTCTCTCCCTCTGCCTCTCTTTCTCCTTCTCCCCTCTTCTCCTTCCTCTTTACCCTTCCCACCCTTCCCTTTTCTTCACCCTTCCTTCCTTCCTGTCCCTCACCCTTCCTTTACTCCTCATCCCTCTCTCTCTCTCCCTTACTCCTCACCCCTGTCTCTACCTTACTCCTCCTTCCACCTTACTCCTCCCACTACCTTACTCCTTCCACCTTACTCCTCCCACTACCTTACTCCTCCCACTACCTTACTCCTTCCACCTTACTCCTCTCTCCAACTTTCCCCTTCCTCCAACTTTCCCCTTCCTCCAACTTTCCCCTCCCTCCAACTTTCTCCCTCCCTCCATCTTACCTTCTCCTTCCTCTTTTGTCTTCCTCCTCCTCCCTCAACTTTTTTTTTCTTTTCTTCCATCTCTTGTCCCTATACATCTGATTCCATATATACTACAGAGGCCGCCTAATATCCTGCTCTTATAGACACACCAGTCTGCAGAGTATCCCTGTAAAATGTTTATGATGTTTCTAACACGAGTTTCAAAAAGTTTCAAACCACAGTATCCAGTATTTTTAAATATACTTTCTTGTGCTATGTTGCATAGAATGCAGGAAGATGTTTCATCTGAGATAGATTATACAGGAGATTAATCTGCTCATTAACTCAGGAATGTGAAACTTTCTATGATCTAAACTGTTATCTTAAAATAAAACTTCTACCTTTTCAGTTTGAATATTCATTTTCTTATTTAGGTTATAATTCTGGTGTATTCTACTCAGGAAAATCTGGCATTATGTATACCTCCAATTTTCATATTAATATACAGTAGTGAATTAAGCCTTGTTTGGGTTTGTTTATATGACAGGACAAATGATCTTTTTAAGTAATAGCAGAAGTTTTTTTTTAGTTAATTACGGTTTCATGCATATTTTTTTATTAATGATTTTTCCTTTTCAGCATATCCAACTTATTTACTGGTTGCTTTATTATAGCATCTGTAAGTAATTTATTGAGCATCAGATAACAATATACTGATATTTACATTACTGTATCACCAGTGAGTGGGATTAGTAATAAGCACCTATACCTGACTCCAGGTTTTATGATGAACACACATCAGTAAGTAGTGTCAGTAATAGATACCTACTTCAGGTTTTATGATGTTCACACATGTAATAGATTGTAATTCCTCTGTATATATATATTTTGTATACTTAAAGCATGGCATGTTTAACTTACTATATGCTCCTGTTCTTCTTCAGGGTATTTTAACTTTAATTGATTTTCTATATTTAAAAGTGGATGAGTATAACCCAAATAGACTCTGGTCGTCACAACCTAGGGATTGATGACACCATCTTGTGTAACAGTTAATGGAGATGATCACTGCTGGTGTATTCCGGGCCTATGCCTCTTGGGTATCTGATACATCCCAGGATGGTAACATGGACTCCAGTAAGGCCAAGAAGCTTCAAGACACAAGGCAGGTCGTAAGTGAGCTGCTCGTGGGCCGGTCAGCCAACAACAATCGTTTGGGGGTAATATAGATGCAGATATTGTGTGTGCCGCCTGTCGCCGGTGCCTCGCTCCATTCTTCGCCTATAAATAATCTATCTTTGGAAGTCTTCATTGTGCAATGTGCTGGGTGATAACTCGTGATAAAGTTATCGTCTGAAATTGTTCCCTATAATTTTGTACATCAGTCACATTCTTTTGCTAATACATAAATACCGGTACCTTATTTTACCACAAAGTGAGCAAGAGAAGAAATATTCATCATAATGGTAGTCTAAATTGACACGTTCCTTTTGCATCAGCTTTATATTCTATTCATTCATTGAAGGCAGGTGCTGATAAATTCACCCCTTTTAGCCAGTATTGCAACTTGTTATGTATTTGTAAAATATTGTATTTAGTAAATCTTTTATTTAATTGCATACTTTGTCTGTAGTCCAGTAAATATGTGCTTGGGACCTTGTGGTAGAATGAGGTGAGGTGCGTTTGCCTGTAGCCAATCATAGCCCATATTGCCTTAAAAATGTGTTGCGAGTTGATGCCTAAGATTCTTGCAGACTTAATGTAACAGAACTCACCACTCACTACAAGGAGAGAGGACAACATTTCTACATTGTGTATACATCATTGCAATATACAGTACTCTTAATAAAAAGCAAGTTAATCTATATCTGTTTTAAACAAAATTTTATTTTGTATTTTTGGTTTTGTGTGAACAATGACTAATACTTTGTGAAGTGGCAGTATCGTTACTAATAAGTCTGGGGCAGTGTAAAACTATTCAAATAATAAAAAGAAAAATTTTCTTCTTTCAACAAACCGGCCATATCCCACTGAAGCAGGGTGGCCCAAAGGAAAAAGCTAAAGTTTCTCTTTTTAAATTTAGTAATACATACAGGAGAAGGGGTTACTAGCCCCTTGCTCCCAGCATTTTAGTCGCCTCTTATGACACGCATGGCGTACGGAGGAAGAATTCTCTTCCACTTCCCCGTGGAGATAAGAGGAAATAAACAAGAACAAGAACTAGGGATTTGGGATATTGGCAATTTGGAAGGACTTCTGAACTGTCGTATCTGAGCGCTTCTGCAAAGACAGTGATTGTGTTTGAGCGAGGTGTAAGTGTTGAATGATGATGAAAGTATTTTCTTTTTGGGGATTTTCTTTCTTTTTGGGTTGCTCTCCCATTGTGGGAGACGACCGACGTGTTGAAAAAGAAAAAAAAGAACTAGTAAGGAAATAGAAGAAAACCCAGAGGGGCATGTGTATATACATGCTTGTCTATGATGTGCAGTGTGACTTAAGTGTAAGTAGAAGTAGCAAGATGTACCTAAAATCTTGCATGCTTATGAGACAAAAAAGACATCAGCAATCCTACCATATGTAAAACAATTACAAGCTTCCATTTCACATTCACTTGGCAGGGTGGTAGTACCTCCCTGGGCAGTTGCTGTCTACCAACCTACTACCTAGGAAGAATAATTTTCTTCTTTCAACACACCGGCTGTATCCCACCAAGGCGGGGTGGCCCAAAAAGAAAAACAAAAGTTTCTCTTTTTAAATTTAGTAATTTATATGGGAGAAGGGGTTACCAGCCCCTTGCTCCCAGCATTTTAGTCGCCTCTTACAACACACATGGCTTATGGAGGAAGAATTCTGTTCCACCTCCCCATGGAGATAAGAGGAAATAAACAAGAACAAGAACTAGAAAGAAAATAGAAGAAAACCCAGAGGGGTGTGTATATATATATATGCTCGTATATGTATGTGTAGTGTGACCTAAGTGTAAGTAGAAGTAGCAAGACATACCTGAAATCTTGCATGTTTATGAGACAGGCAAAAGACACCAGCAATCCTTCCATCATGTAAAACAATTACAGGCTTTCGTTTTACACTCACTTGGCAGGACGGTAGTACCTCCCTGGGTGGTTGCTGTCTACCAACCTACTACCTAGGAAGAAGAATTTTACCTGTAATAAATACAATACATATAGGTAGTAGGTTGGTAGACAGCAACTGCCCAGGGACGTACTACCGTCCTGCCAAGCGAGTGTAAAACGAAAGCTTGTAATTGCTTTACGTGATGGTAGGATTGCTGGTGTCTTTTTTTTCTGTCTCATAAACATGCAAGATTTCAGGTATGTCTTGTTACTTCTACTTACACTTAGGTCACACTACACATGCATGTGCAAGTGTATGTATACACACCCCTCTGGGATTTCTTTTATTTTCTTACTAGTTCTTTTTTTTTCTTAACACATCGGCCAATTCCCACCAAGGCAGGGTGGCCTGAAAAAGAAAAACTTTCATCATCATTCACTACATCACTGTCTTGCCAGAGGGGTGCTTTACACTACAGTTATAAAACTGCAACATTAACACCCCCCTTCAGAGTAGAGACACTGTACTTCCTATCTCCAGGACTCAAGTCCGGCCTGCTGGTTTCCCTGAATCCCTTCGTAAATGTTACTTTGCTCACACTCCAACAGCATGTCAAGTATTAAAAACCATTTGTCCCCATCCACTCCTATCAAATACGCTCACACATGCTTGCTGGAAGTCCAAGCTCCTCACACACAAAACTCCTTTACCCCCTCTCTCCAACCCTTTCTAGGCTGACCCCTACCCCATCTTCCCTCCACTACAGATTTATACACTCTTAAAGTCATTCTGTTTTTCCATTCTCTCTACATGTGATTGAAGGCATTAGATTGTAAATCTAAATAGAAGTGAGACTTTCTTATCAACTAAGGGTAAGATTTAAAAGATTTTTACTTTTTTTTTGACAGCTTTGAAGGATGTTAGTTTAAATTAACTTAAAATCTTAGATAACTAAAAGTATAGATGGGATAAAAAGACCAAATAAATTAATGGAAGATCACTCCAAACCACCTCAACAACCCCTCCTCAACCCTCTTGATAATAGTTTTGGTAATCCCACACCTTCTCCTAATTTCCGAACTACGAATTCTCTGCATTATATTCACACCACACATTGCCCTCAGACGTGACATCTTCACTGCCTCCAGCCTCCTCCTTGTTGCAACATTCATCACCCATGCTTCAATGCTTCACACCTATACAGGAGTGTTGGTACAACTATACTCTCATACATTCCCCTCTTTGCTTTCATGGACAAAGTTCTTTGTCTCCACAGACTCCTAAGGGAACCACTCACCCTTTTTCCCTCGTCAATTCTATGATTCACCTCATCCTTCATAGACCCATCTGCTGACATGTCCACCCCTAAATATCTGAATTCATTCACATATTTAGGAGTGGACATGTCAGCAGATGGGTCTATGAAGGATGAGGTGAATCACAGAGTTGATGAGGTGAAAAGGGTGAGTAGTGCACTTAGGAGTCTGTGGAGACAAAGAACTTTGTCCATGAAAGAGGGGAATGTATGAGAGTATAGGTGTACTACTTCTTGTTCTTGTTTATTTTCTCTTATCTCCATGGGCAAGTGAAACAGAATTCTTCCTCCGTAAGCCATGCGTATTGTAAGAGGCGACTAAAATGCCGGGAGCAAGGGGCTAGTAACCCCTTCTCCTGTACATATTACTAAATGTAAAAGGAGAAACTTCCGTTTTTCCTTTTGGGCCACCCCACCTCGGTGGGATATGGCCAGTGTGTTGAAAGAAAGAAAATACAGTACAGGGTGCACATGATTCTTAGTAAATCATTAGAATACCTCTGTGGAAGGTAGCTCATCCTCACCATCTTGTGAAACCACTGGGGCAGATAATGCCTGGATCTTAATTAATTAACCTTTACCAGGCACTCACTGAAACTGTTGAGAAATCAGAATTATGTTATTATAGACTTATAGTATAACCCTTTCTGAGGTACATGTACTCTTAAAGTTTTTTACATTTTAAATATCTTCTAGAAAATCCCAAAAATGAAGAGTTGCTGAAATGCTTATTACCTGTAAAAGGTAAACAGTTTCTTAAATATAAGAGATAATCATAATGAACACAGGTTTTGTTCCTGAAAACTGCGCTACCAATGAATCCCAGGATTTATTGATTGAAAACTTAGGAAAATTAGTGTTGTATTCCTCAGTCCTCCAAGAGAGCCATAAGAAATTTTTTTTATATCATAATGCTTCAGAAAATAATAGTTTCTGAACTCTATTGAGGTTCAGACTGTGAAAAAGAGGAGTTCAACCTCTCCTCACTTAGCGACGGAGTTTTGTTCCTAAGACCACATTGGTAAATAAATTCATTGCTAAATGAGGAGCATGCTATAATAGTACTGGGTTTGTGTCAGTGATCTTTGATATTGTTTTAATGTCACCTTTGCACCATTTATAATATTTGTGATACGTTTTTAAATGTTTATACAGTAGTGTACTGTATATTGTAATAAGCAGAATAGAGGAAATCAGCTCTAATATTCATTATTTAGGTATGCATACTGGTCAGAGAGCCCATCATAAGTCTGAGTCGTCGGTAAAGGAGTATGTCACTAAGTGAGGAGAGGCTGTACATGTAGTTAAAAAAAGGTTACAGTAAAACTCCAGTTTTCGTCCGGTCCGAATATCATACAGTTCGGATTTTTACCACTTTTTTGGCAAATTTTTACTACAGGTTTCATACATCGACTCGGAAATCATCCGTATCAGATGGGTTCGCCCGCCCGGGCCGCTGCCACTTAACTCAGTTTGCCTCCGTCACTTGTCGAGTGAACAATATTCCATGCGTTCATCCATTGTTTTTGGTGCTGGTTTATTGAGTGCAACTGCAAAATAAGCCACCATGGGGCCAAAGAATGTTTAGAGTGTCAGCCCTTTGGCAAAGGTGAGAAACATGATAGAATTCAAGTAAGAGCTTGTATCAAAATACAGAAGTAGCGTATGTGTGGCCGAGCTTGCCAGGATGTATGGGAAGTCCTAATCGACAATCTTGGTGAAGAAAATAAAAATCAAGAAAGCTGATATTGCTAAAGGGGTAAATATGCTAATGAAACAGAGATCACAAACAATCAAAGATGTGGAGAAGTTGTTGTTGGTGTGGATAAACAAAAAACAGTTAGTGGGAGATAGTGTTGTGGAGGGGATAATTTGTGAAAAGGCAAGGCGGTTGCATGCGGATCTCATAAAAAAAATGCCTGGAACAAGTGCTCCTGTTAGTGAATTTAAGGCCAACAAAGGCTGGTTCAACAGATTCAAGAAGGGAAGTGGCATACACAGTGTGGTAAGGCATGGCAAGGCTGCAAGTTCAGAAAAATGTGTGGCTGAAGAATTCATTGATGAATTCAAGGAGTACATAGAGGCTGAAGGATTCTTCCCCCAACAAGTGTTCAGTTGTGATGTAACAGGCCTCTTTTGGAAGAAAATGCCAAAGAGGACCTACATCACACAGGAGGAAGAGCCACTGCCAGGACACAAGTCTATGAAGGATAGGCTAACTCTTTTGTTCTGTGGTAATGCTAGTGGGGATTTCAAAGTGAAGCTGGTCCTAGTGCCAGTAAAAGACAAAGAAGGGAGGTAACCCTGAATAGGGCTTTGATACCTAAAGTCCTTATGGAAGGGGATTTCCCTTCCAAACAATACCCTCTCCTCTCTCCCCTCCTCCCCTTCTTCCATATGCCAACAAGAGTCTTCAATAAAGGTCTGTAATACTGATTTAAATGTTCATTTATCCATTAAAATTAGTGCTTTATATTTATTTCTTATTGTTTTCTGTATGTAAAATTATAATTATTGTCTATAAAAAATTTTTTTTTTATATTTTTAGATGTCTGGAACAGATTAATTGGATTATCATTATTTCTTATGAGAAATATTGCTTCAGTTATCGTCCATTTCGGATTTCGACCGACCTTCTGGAACGGATTAAGGGCGAAAACCGGGGTGCCACTGTACCTTAAGACAGGTTGCTGATCTTTAACATCCTGAAGTATGTGGAGAGCGTGGCTGTGGCCCTGATGGGCTGAGATTGATGGTTGGGGTTCATATGATGATGAAGGTTGGGAATCATGAGATGTTGATGCAGCTTCATCAGTTGATTGTTGCAGTAGATTACTCGTATGTTTTGTCATATGCCACTGGTTTGTTTTACCTTCCAGTTCTTTATACAGCCCACTGCACATTCTAAACCTGATAAATGTTCACTTATTTTTAGGCTGTCTTTTCTCCTCACACACTGTTTTATAGTATGATGAGGCTTTTTTCCTAATAATAAGACCATCAAGTGGAACACCTTTCTTTGTTTGCTTTTCAATCCACACAAAGGACAAAAAGACAGTACTGTGGCTGGAACAATACACAAATAACCCGCACATAGGAGAGATGACCTTACAACGATGTTTTGGTCCGACTTGGACCGAAACGCCATCGTAAGCTCCTCTCTCCTATGTGTGGGTTATTTGTGTATTCAATCCACACATTAAACATTATTTAGATGGCCAATGTGTCAAAAAAAATATTTAGTAAACTTTCTGTTTTAGCTATATTAACCTAGCCCTCATTCTTTTCACTGTGTCACACTGAGGATTACTCATTGCGCAAGCCTTTATCTTTGTCTCTTCTCGAATTGAACAAGTTGTTGATTCTCTATTGCTGAACATGCATGCCATCTCCATGATGCATGCACCACTCTTCAGCTTCTCAATTACCTCTGTTTTTTTTAAATAGGCATAGTTTCATGCTGAATTTTCTTCTTTGATTCTCCAGCCTCACCTGAGCTTCATTTTGATACCATGATAAATATCCAGAGATGAGATGGGGTAATGAAATTGAGCAAAAGCTGACCTGTGTGGGAGGTTGTTGTCTAGGATGGTTTTTATAGTTTTATTAGCTGTTTCTTAGTATCATTTGATAAAAAGAAAGACTCAAAATCAGCTTCAAAGTAGTGGAAATATTCGATTTTTGCTAATTTTTTCTGAGGATGGATAAGGCTCTCCTACACCCCCAAGTCTGTTTTATGGGTTTTTACTAGGTCTGATTCATTTATTGGGACACTGTTAACCATGATCAGTTATTGCTGGTTATGTGTGTTTTATTATCCAAGAAGTAGGATAAATCTTATTTTTTGCAAGATAATGGATTCAAAATGGAAGGCACGTGTAATGTAAGAGAAGCCTGGGGATATTATTAACGAACAGAGGAAGTGTTCTTTTAGTGTCTGGAATATCTACAGGAACCCTGGCCTCAATGATGTAGTTCTGTGTGACGGTTAATTAAACAAAAGTAGTCACAATGTGAAAAATATCAACATTGTTTAATTCACAATACTGAATATATATAGATAAAATTTTGAGATAATGCCATTGATGTTACAATATTAATAGTCATCCATGTCTTTGTTTTTTGTTATTTAATAGTAATGAGAGAGGCCCAGTATAGCCCTCTATTTCTTTACAAAATTTACTTATAAATTATACATCAAAGTTTTGAATAAATTTCAAGGCAGCTGTGCCTATTCACAAGAAGCACATGTACTGTATGTGCATATGTATACATATGCAAGATTAAATAAGTATATATAAGCAAATTTTTTTTTTTTCAACAAGTCGGCCGTCTCCCACCGAGGCAGGGTGACCCAAAAAAGAAAGAAAATCCCCAAAAAGAAAATACTTTCATCATCATTCAACACTTTCACCTCACTCACACATAATCACTGTTTTTGCAGAGGTGCTCAGAATACAACAGTTTAGAAGTATATACGTATAAAGATACACAACATATCCCTCCAAACTGCCAATATCCTAAACCCCTCCTTTAAAGGTCAAGCATTGCACTTCCCATTTCCAGGACTCAAGTCTGACTCTATAAAATAACTGGTTTCCCAGAATCCCTTCACTAAATATTACCCTGCTCACACTCCAACAGCTCGTCAGGTCCCAAATACCATTCATCTCCATTCACTCCTATCTAACACGTTCATGCACGCTTGCTGGAAGTCCAAGCCCCTTGCCCACAAAACCTCCTTTACCCCCTCCCTCCAACCTTTTCGAGGACGACCCCTACCCCGCCTTCCTTCCCCTATAGATTTATATGCTTTCCATGTCATTCTACTTTGATCCATTCTCTTTAAATGACCAAACCACCTCAACAACCCCTCTTCAGCCCTCTGACTAATACTTTTATTAACTCCACACCTTCTCCTAATTTTCACACCGAATTTTCTGCATAATATTCACACCACACATTGCCCTTATTCAGGGCATCTCCACTGCCTCCAACCACCTCCTCGCTGCAGCATTTACAACCCAAGCTTCACACCCATATATGAGTGTTGGTACTACTATACTTACATTCCCTTCTTTGTCTCCATAGATAACGTTTTTTTTGTCTCCACATATACCTCAACGCACCACTCGCCTTTTTTCCTTCATCATTTCTGTGATTAACCTCATCCTTCATAAATCCATCCGCTGACACGTCAACTCCCAAATATCTGAAAACATTCACTTCTTCCATACTCCTCCTCCCCAATTTGATATCCAATATTTCTTTATCTAAATCATTTGATACCCTCATCACCTTACTCTTTTCTATGTTCACTTTCAACTTTCTACCTTTACACACACTCCCAAATTCGTCCACTAACCTTTGCAATTTTTCTTTAGAATCTCCCATAAGCATAGTATCATCAGCAAAAAGTAACTGTGTCAATTCCCATTTTGTATTTGATTCCTCATAATTTAATCCCACCCCTCTCCTGAACACCCTAGCATTTATTTCTTTTACAACCCCATCTATAAATACATTAAACAACCATGGTGACATTGCACATCCCTGTCTAAGACGTACTTTTACCGGGAAGTAGTCTCCCTCTCTTCTACAAACCCTAACCTGAGCCTCACTATCCTCAAAAAAACTCTTTACAGCATTTAGTAACTTACCACCTATTCCATATACTTGTAACATCTGCCACATTGCTCCCCTATCCACTCTGTCATATGCCTTTTCTAAATCCATAAATGCAATAAAAACTTCCCTACCTTTATCTAAATACTGTTCACATATATGTTTCAATGTAAACACTTGATCTACACATCCCCTACCCACTCTAAAACCTCCTTGCTCATTCACAATCCTACATTCTGTCTTGCCTTTAATTCTTTCAATAATAACCCTACTGTACACTTTTCCTGGTATACTCAGTAAACTTATTCCTCTATAATTTTTACAATCTCTTTTGTCCCCCTTCCCTTTATATAAAGAGACTATATATGCTCTCTGCCAATCCCTAGGTACCTTCCCCTCTTTCATATAATTTATTAAACAAAAATACCAACTACTCCAACACTATATCCACCCCCCTGCTTTTAACATTTCTGTCATGATCCCATCAGTTCCAGCTGCTTTACCCCCTTTCATTCTACGTAATGCCTCACGCACCTCCCCCACACTCACATCCTGCTCCTCTTCACTCCTACAAGATGGTATACCTCCCTGGCCAATGCATGAAATTACCGCCTCCCTTTCTTCATCGACATTTAAAAGTTCCTCAAAACATTCTCGCCATCTACCCAATACCCCCATCTCCCCATCTACTAACCCTCTTCTCTTTTTTTAACTGACATATCCATTCGTTCCCTAGGCTTTCTTAACTTGTTTAACTCGCTCCAAAAATTTTTCTTATTTTCAATAAAATTACTGTCTAAATATTGAAATATGCATTTACATACAAGTACATACTGACACCCATCACACTTAAGTTCATTGTACATCCCAGTACTATATTTAGTACAGGTACAACCCCCCGATCACACAATAAAGCTTGTTTTTGTGTACAAATACATTCATGACAGACTACACAAGGCTGTTTTACTTTAATGTGCTTCCATTCCAATCCTCATGTAATAGCAAAATTCACATGCACATTTCATCAAACTAAAAGAAAGTCTCATTAACAGTCAGATATCTGAGTAAACATTTCATCCTCCTCACAGGTAGTCTATGATGGAGGCTTAGTCTGTCCATTCAAGGAGCCATGCTGGTTTTATATTTTAACAAGTTCAGAAAAAAGAAGAAAAAAATTTGTTTAAAAATTTTTGCATTTACAGAATACTGTAGCCAAGATATTCTCTAAGTGTTTTAAACGCACAGCCAGTGACTTGGCTGAACTCATTACATGTTACATTTAGACATTTAAGTCCATTTAAAGTCTGTTCCTGTTTTCCCTTTTAATACCTAATTTTCTAGGACTATTGTGTATCCACAGAACATCTGTTGAGTGCACAATAAATTAGTCACTTTAGTGGCAAAATCTTAATCTAAGTTGTCCCAGCAGATGTCTCTAGAATAGTAAATTATGTCCCATCAAATGTCTGTATAATAATATGAGTTATGTCCAATCAGGTGCCTGTAGGGTAATATGAATTATGTCCCTTCAGATAGGTCTCTAGAATAATGAGTTATCTCATCAGATGCCACTAGAATAATATAAGTTATAATGTCTCATTAGATGCCTCTAGAATAATATAAGTTACAATGTCCCACTAGATATCTCTTGGAATAATTTAAGTTATAATGTCCCATTAGATGATTGGATAAATATTAATTGTATACCTTGGATGGCTCTGAACTAATATTAGTTATGTCCCTTGGATGTGTCTGAATTAATGTGAGTTATATCCTATTAGATTTCCAGATTAATATCAGTTATGTAATCACCTTTTATTACATTTTGTTATTTATACTTCATAACCTTCTGAGGAAGCTTTTCTTTACCATTCACAAAGATTATTTTTTATTTTGTTTAAAAATGTTCCAATGGCCTGAGCACCAACTAGTGTGTGCTCAGTGCACAGACAACCTGTGTATGTCCTGACTCAGTACCCAGACAACTTGTGCATGCCCTGATGGATGTGATAGGCCTCTGTCATAAACAGTGATCATCTTACGTGAGGAAGATGTGCATTTCAAATGTCAGAATAGTCGTAGTATTGGCAATGCAGTACAGTACTGTATTTCCATGTCTGTATGTGTTTTAAATTTGCAAACTCTTGCCATGTTGTCTGTTGTATCCAGTATAGTGTTGTGAGTTCTGTAAAACAGTTTTGCTAAACTTGTGTGACAATTTGTAGTTGAACTTGTGGGAGTAATGTCACAGTGGCTTGTCCCTAGTCTAAGGATTTTTTTTATTAGCATAAATATAGTATTTAATAATAATAGTCTTGTAGTGATTTAACATATAACTGTAATGTGACACATAACTAGTAATGCTTTAGAAATTACTGTAATGTAGTGTTCATGTAGTGCCATGTTGGTAATGAATATGAAACAGTGAAGAAACAAACAGTAAAGTGTAAAAAATAAAACACTTTTAATTTTAGCAGCAAATATGTAATGTTGCTGTTTTGCAGGAAGATTTTAGCAAATATTATTTGAACTATTTCTGTCAGCCGAATTTAATAGGAACATTATTTATTGCAGTAGGGTATGTTTACATGAACTGTAAGCTTGCATATGCATGGGTATAGCAAGGAAGCAACTCTTGCAACAGTATTTATACTCTGTCTTAGCTAAAGGTAAATATTTGATTTACTACATTGTTGAAAAGTGAATAAAGAAATATCCTAAACAAAATACTATTTTAATTATCGAAGAACTGAGATTTTTGCATTCATTGTGTCTAATATTTTATCCTATGTATTGAGTGTGGTATTTAAGGCTTATAAATTTTTCATATTTTATGACTGCTAATGCGTGTGTACTGCCACTGAAGCTTAATGCTCAATTGCATGCCTGCATTTTAATTTTTCTTTGTATGTTTTGCTGCTTAAAATTTTTACATATAAAAACTTTTTTTTTTTCAGAATTTAGGATACCTCCTGATATTAGGCTTCAGTGCCACACATATATATCAATATAAATTTATAGGAACTTAAGATTGTGTCAAGTGTTGACATAATTTAGTAAAATCCATTAGATCTAAGTATGATGATAGTTTTTTCACTGTTTTATTGTGTAATGTATTATTAAAAATAATAATTATGCAAATAATTGTAAAAATTAACAAAGAATGAGAATTGTTTGTGAAGTAATGATTGTTTAAGTTGAGTTGTACTAACATAGTAGTGAATGAGATATTAGTATATGTTATTCTCTTATATCTTGTATATGTCTCTTGTATGATAGTACTTTTTCCTCCATGATCAGCTGGTACTGAAAGGTATAAACTCAAATTAATTTCTGTAAGGAATAATTTTTTACATGTAAATATTTAATATGAGGGAGAGCATGTGAAGTAAAAAAGATTATCATTTTCATAGTGTAGGTCAAAGTTGGTAATAAGGAAAAGACTATATATAATGTTTTGTACCAAATGCTTGTGGACATTAATTTTGTTGTATCTTGTCCCTGAATAATGACCAAGTACAACTGCATAGTTCATTGTGTTAGTTTTAAGGCTGTTAGCTGGTTTGGTTAGGAGTTAGTAACTTACGTAGGTGTCTTGAGAATTGAGAATTCTGTGGTACAGTTTTCAAATTTGAATAATTAATGAACATTATTTTAAACTAAGTGAGAGAGGGTCTTGATTGTTTTAGTCTCTTGTATTTACACTAGTACATATCTCAGGTTACTAGAGTGTAGGGTTGAGGTGACATGGTTATAGCTTATATGCTTCTTGGCCATTTACTTTGGTAGACAAGGACTTATTTTTGTCACATAGGAGGGAACAGAACTGAATAAACAAACCTTATTAAAATTAGGACTTATTAATGTAAGGGTAGGGAACAAGTGTAATAAACTGGGTGAAGAGGTAGTGAAAGCATTCTCCATACATGCATTTAAAAATAGAAAAGATTGAGAGCTCAAGGGGCTGTGAACTACCTTTGCCAGCTGTTTGAATTAAAAAGAGTTGGGACCAGGAGTTGGAGCTTCACCCCAGCAGGCACTGGTCACAGGACGCGTGTGTGCACACATGCACATGCATGAGCGGACAAATGACAAGCCAGATAATAGCTCCCAGAACTAAAAAACAAACAATATAATATATGAAGAAATGCTAAAAATGTTCAAAAAATCTTTTATTGACCAATAGAGAAAAAAAGAAATGTGATAATCATATAGTATAAGGTCATAGAAGGATACCATCAACAGGGGACAGACTAGGCCACAATTGTAAACTGAAAATATTGGTGTGACAAGATACATGTCATTTTTTTCTTTCTAGTTGTAGAAAAATAGAATGGTATACAAGAGCAAATACTAAGTGCTACAACTACTAAAAAAATTATAATTTAAACATGGAAGATGGGCTATCACAATCACAGGTCTGCTTCTGTAACTACAAATAGGTAGCCTCTCTCACTGAGGATAACATCATTGATAGGCATCTTTGCAAGCATGATTATAGCCTTGAAGAGAAAAACCCTGTATATAAATTCATTGCAGTTGGTAAAGCAGGTGCAAACACATCACATAAGGGACAGCACAAGCGTAGCTTTGCACATGTAACTATTCGTTGGAAATATCTTGCATACAGTTATGCACAGATTTATGGATATGTAAGTATATTTACCCATATGACTGTTGAGGATAGGAAGCTTTAGTCTTATTGAGGGAAATCTCATTAAAACTAACCAAGAGACTGATCATTCCCAGGTTATAACTCTTAGTAGCTGACTTACACATACTGATGGATGAACAGTAGCATTCTCTCACTCTGCCCTTTGGTTGGGATTACCTGTTTGAGTGTGGAGATAAACTTTTGCTCTTGGTCCCAAATCTTTACTTTCAACCTGACACAATTGAGCCGTATCATATGTATTACTGAATGGCATCTGCTTCTGCAGTGTCACTGTAGCCAACAGCACTGAACATTGTGCTGCAGTAAAATCTAGTTTAATATAGCAGCAACCTTCCAAAAAGATGAATTGTACAGTGTATGAAATTTGCTGAGAGAGGAAAGTGCTTGAATGATTTTAGACATTTTAAGTGAAATTGTGTATGGTTTTATATTGAATGTGCAGGTGAAGTTTCATGAAATTTTATGATTTAGAATTGAGATTTCATATAATGTTTGATGAATTCAAGGGATATTATAAATCGTAATTACAAATAATGTAGGTCAAGCAATGGGGGTCTAAAATGTCATGATGTCTGGAAAGAACTATGATCAAGCAAACTGTGTATGTGTTTTTTCAGTAATGTTAAGAATGATTTGATTATTTTTGTTTTTGTAAGTAGTGGAAGTACAGTACAGTAGTTAGTGATAGTAGGTAGTTTCATGTATCAGGTCATTAATCTATCAGATGTAAAATTCTTTTGATGTTATTTGCATCCATTAATTTTAAATGTTCTTCACTTGGAGTTATGTTGGATTATGTGATACAGTACTTACTTTTTTGTGATTTGAGTGTTTGTTTAAGAAAGATTTTGAGTTCATTGTCTTGTTGTGTGAAGTTAATGCTGGAGACAATAGATTATAAATTTGATACAGAAAAGCAGTTGTGCAAAACCACTGATGTTTAAAAGAATAAGACAAGTGTATCAGAAATTTTAGAGAGAGAAACCAAGTAATTATTTGGCATTGCAGCTAGAGAAGATCTTCAGTACTGCCCGAAGAGATCGTCTAAATCGAGCCCTGGAGGGGGCTGTTAAGTCAAGTACCACAGGTAAGATACTATCCTAAGTCAGATCTTAATGATGGGTAATACAGTGGAGTTGCTGCAGTTTCTTATATGTCTCTCTCTCTCCTTAGCCTCCATGTGTATCCCATTTGGGTAGCTTGTATTGGTAATGACTGGATATGTGATAGTTATTCATGATTGTCTTACTTTATCTGTTAATATTTTTTTATTCTTATGCATTACAGGTTAGCCAGATTTAAATCCTGGAATTGGGAAATACAGTGCTTGCACTCTGAAAGAGGGCTGGGGATGGTGTAGTTGGGTTATCTGAATTGTAATATCGGCATGCTTCTGGCAAGACAGTGATTGAATGAGTGACAGTGAAAGTGTTTCCTTCTTTGTTGAGTCACCCTAGCTTGGTGGGAGATAGTTGGAGTGTTAAAAAATGTAATCACAGTACTGAAAGAAAATGTTTATATTGATTTTTTAAGTGTAATTTAGAGTTAAAATACTAATCCTGTGTATTTCAAATGAAGTTTTTTGTCTTTGTAGTATGTACCATATTTTTCCTTTAAATATAAATGGCCCTTGCAGGTGAAGATGTTGAAGTATTGGAAGATGAGCTACAAAAGAGTCATGTAGTGGACACCACGCTCTTACTCCACTTCTTTGGACGCAAGGGCAAGCAAGACCTTAAGTTTGAAGAATTTAAGATGTAAGTGCCTTACTGAAGTGTATTTGTCATGACAAGATACAGTACAAGGAAAAGGCAGGTGAAATTTATTGGTTCACAAAACTTGTAATCAAAACTAAACTGGGTATGTGTGTATTGTGTTGAGTTTATATAAAATAAGTAGTTATCTGGAGTGCATCTGGACCCTGAGAGTCTATTTGTTGTATTGTTTACTGTAACTTTTACCATTGTATCTGTTTTAGCTTAGTTAACCTTAAGTTAATTTTAAGCTTGCCCATAATGCTCTGCATACAAGGGGCTTTTCTCATGTACACCCAACTACTATAATTCCTTGTACAACTATGTATCATGTCTTAATAAACTATCTATCTATCTGTCTGTGCACCTCTGGCAAGACAGTGATAGTGTGAATAATGGGGAAAGTGTTTCTTTTTCAGGTCACCCTGCCTTGGTGGGAGATGACCAGCTTGTTAAAAAAAAAAGTCTAGTTATGATAGAGTTGGTTTATTTATCATATGTTTGCTGTATTTGTATTATGTTAACTATGTTAAATATAAAGTGACAATTTTGTATAGTTCATTGTCTGTCTGGTTGAATTGTTGCTTCCTGTATCAGTATTGTGCAGCTCACATTTAGTTTATAAAAAAGAAAACCCCCATGTAAGATAGTTATTTGCCAGACATTGTTTGTTATGCACAAGATATTTTATTATGAATATACATAAACTAAACACCAAATTTGTTTAATATAGGAGGGCCCTGCCCTACAGTGCTTCACTTTATGGTGTTTCATTAATGCAGCAGTTTTTAATTATACCCATTCTTTATTTATTCAGACTTCATTCAGTACATTTATTCACCATTCACTATAAACTAAGGATGAAAATATTATAAGGTAAGTATTATATGTACTGTATATGCATTTTTTAGACCTGGCTCTCTTGCTTACTTAGTGTATGGTAGTGTAAACATGTTATTAAGTTTTATATGCACTTGAAAATGAAAAAAGGTTAAGTTTCACTTTACAGCAATAACCCAGAACCTAACCTGCTACATGTATAAGCAGGGCCTGCCTGTATGCCAGTAAATTTAGCTAATTTGAAAAATTGAAGTCTTTTGCCCTAAGTCACTTGAAAGTAATTTGAAGTGTTCCTTATGTGACAGTCTTTATGCAGTTCTTTATAACTAGTGTTTCATACTGTAACTTATTTTGTTTCTTTCCAAAGGGGACAGAAAAAATCAGTGTTATCAGTATAGAGTAAAATTTCCTAATGATAGTAATTATTAGTGGGGATAATAAATTGTAAAATGCAAATGTTTAAATTTTTTTTTTTTAAACAGGTTTATGGAAAACCTTCAAACTGAGGTCTTGGAAATTGAGTTTAATGAATTTTCAAAGGGACTGCCAGCTATCACAGAGTTAGATTTTGCCAAAATCTTGCTTCGTTACACCTACCTTCAGTCTGACCAGTAGGTATATTATGTTACTTTTAACATATCTTGTAAACAAAAATGGTTTAAAATCCCTATTTTGATCATTTTTATTTTGTATAAAATTGTTTTATATGTTTAGGTTTGACTGTTTGCTGTCATGTGAATATAATGTGTAGAGTTGAATATAATTTCTTTTAATCCCTTTACTGTCCTAACGTAGTTTTACGTTTTCCCTGCCAGCATTTCAAATATTTTAAAAAATAAAGAGAGCAGTTTTCTGTGTAATAAGATAAAAAAAAAATTTGGGCCAGTACTTACTGAGATATAAGGCCGCGAAGTTGGCACTGGATGGTCACGTGACAGCCACATGGAGTACTGCCGCTTGCAGAAATATTGCAGATACATATATCGTTTTTCCCGTTTTTTTCTTAGTTTTTATGACGTGATAATTATGTTTTATAGTAGATTTTTTTATTTCAAAGCCAGTTGCTGTTCAAACACAAATTTTAGGTACAGAAATAATACTCATACTGTCACAGTCGCACCTATTTCAGTCATACTATTGTCTGCAGCTACAACTTTAACTCGCCTAGCAACGTACAGTGGTCCCTCGCTTTTCGTAGTTCTCGGCAATCGTAAATTTCGCCAATCATAGGGGTATTTTCGTATAAACATGGACTCGCTTTTCATAGGTTGACTCGCGAATAGTAGTTCGTCCGGGACACGTGTGCACGGTGTGAGCCGGGGCGGCCTCCCTACCCAGTCAGTCTGGCATTGTTTACCAGTGAGTGAAGGTCCCCTCAAGTGCTCCTACGAAATATTTCATAATATTCCACTCATTTTAGTGCTTGCAATTACTAATTAAGCTACCATGGCTCCAAAGAAAGCTCCTAGTGCCAAGCCTGTGGTAAAGAAGGTGAGAAATATGTACAGTGACAAAGTCTTGGGCCATTTTCGGGAAGTGTTAAAGAGACGCCAGAAACAGAGCTCTCTCCACAGTTACTTTGCGAGACAGGACTAGAGTGACTCTCAAGGTGGTCCTAGTGGCATTAAGAAACAGAGAAGAGAAGCAACCCCAGAGAAGCAATTGGTACCTGAGGTGTCGCTGGAAGGGGATTCCCCTTCCAAACTGTAAACAATCCAATCTCTCTCCTCTTCCAGTCTCCCATACACTAAGAAGAATCTCCAATAAAGGTAAGTGTTATGCTGTTAATGTTTCATTCATCATTTCCCATTGTATTGTTTTTGTACTATATGTATATTTCATGTAAAAAATTTTTTTGTTTTAATACTTCTGGGTGTCAGGAACGGATTAATTGTATTTACATTATTTCTTATGGGGAAAACTGATTCGCAAATCGTAAATTTTGTTTATAGTAACGGCTCCAGGAACGGATTAATTACGAAAAACGAGGGACCACTGTACTCGTTTACCAATGACTCAGACGTACAATGGGCTCTCTGACCAGTATGCATACCTAAATAATGTATATTAAAATTGATTTCCTCTATTCTGTTTATTACAATATACAGTACACTGCTGTATAAACATTTAAAAGTATACCATAAATGTTATAAATGGAGCAAAGGTGACATGAAAACAATATCAAAGATGGTTGACGCAAACCCACTACCATTACAATATGCTCCTCACTTAGCGACGAATTCGTTTACCAACGTGTTCTTAGGAATGGAACTCCATCATTAAGTAAGGAGAGTCTGTATATGCAAGTTTCTTAAAGGTCCCAGCAATGTTTTTAAAAGTCTTGGATTATATGAAACTCCATGAAGCACAGATTCATACAGAGTGCCGGCCCTATATTGCTGACACATGAATCATGTGTTCTTTCGCTCTTGGGGTCGCCTTGTGGTGTGAGCACACACACTACACTTTTTCTGAGGATATTTCTTTTTTAGGGTAAAAGGTAGCTGTGTCAGGAAGTGACAGTTAGTGAGGATTTGCTCTGGCACTTCCTCTGGATGTGGCTGAGGGATGTCGCTTTAAGGGGCAGGTACAAGTGTGACATTATACTTTTGTACTATCTGTTTTATGACATTGAAGGTGAATTCTGCATAGTAAAGTCATTTCCCAGTCTTTATTTGATACATATTAATGGTATTAACCATTGCAGTGTCTACAAAGTGGAGGAATACTTTCATGTACCACTTGCGACTCCTATGCTTACAATCAACGAACCCTATTTGCATGTCACACTCATCAACTAGTCACATATTGTTTGTATAGTTGACAACAGCAGCTGGCTTTACAATGCATTCATTGGCGTCCCTGTTCACTTTGTACCATCTCATGTCTGTGGATGGTTGACAGCAGTGTCATGTCCTGGTGTCACTGGCCTGAAACGCTTGCATTGCACCATCAACACTGCTTCCATTGAACCTTGGCATATGTTTTCCGTGTCTTCTCACTGTTTCACGTATATCAGTACAGTCTCTCCTCACTTAGCGACGTACTCGTTTACCAACGACTCAGACTTACGACGGGCTCTCTGACCAGTATGCATACCTAAATAATGTATATTAGAGCTGATTTCTTCTTTTCTGTTTATAACAACATACAGTACACTACTGTATAAACATTTAAAAGAATATACTAACAATGTTATATATGATGCAAGGGTGACATTAAAGCAATATCAAAGATGGTTGACATAATCCCACTATCATTATAGCATATTCCTCATTTAGCAATAATTTCGTTTACCAATGTGGTATTAGGAACGGAACTCTGTTGTTAAGTGAGAGGCTGCATTATTCACATGGAGGAAATCAGTGAGCATAGAGCTTGTATACCAGTTGTCTGTGAAGAATGTATGACCCTTGCCATGGTATGATTCCATCATCTCATGAACAACATCACCAGAAATGCCCAACATTCGCCTGGTATCGTCGAGTATGTTACTTCTATGCAGACAATGACATCCAATACTGTGCCACTTTCACAATCAAACAACAAAAGTTTTATACCACAGTGATTACGTTTTCTCGGTACATATATTGTTTGAAAGACAGTCGTCCCTTGAACAGAATCAAGGACTCGTCGACAACAATGTTCCTGAAGGGATAAAAGTAAGCACTGAATTTTTACTTCAGATACATAAACACATACAGAATTTTGTATAGTAGATCATTTCTGTTGGGTCTGTTACTGTCTGAGAGGTGCAGCATTCATAGCAACAGCATGAATCTGTTGCAGGGAGGTCACAGAAGACTGGAGTACTGAGGAAGTAGTCTGTGGACCAGTACTGTGCTATAATGTTCCTATATGTATGAGATATAAGCATGACAGTGCCAAGCAATGAATACATTTTGCTCATAGTTGTATCTTTCCACCTGTGCAGCTGTGACGATTCCGCAGCTTTTATGTTGTCCATTATATAGCAGTAGCAATTGTTTATGTGGGTTATGATCAGGTTCATGTTGGAGAAGTCAAAGCATAGTTGGAAATACTCTTAACTCTATGGACTCATCCATGATAGGACATTCTGGGAGGATGCCATTTCCATTGCCATGGCACAAATTTTGTAATGTACATTCTTTCCAATTCCATGCATGGTCTGATGGTGCATCATGGACCTGTGGCATGAAACATGGTGGAGGGACAGGAGTGGAGGTGGCACATGGTGGACTGAGTGCTGGTCGGCCCTTTGTCTATCCGCCCAGCACGCCATGTGGCCCAGGCACCATGCCACCCCCCTCCTCCTCCTCCCTTGCATATCCCCTTCATGATTAGTATCACTATCAGTGGCTGGAGTTTTTGATCATGACCTCCTGTGGCCCTTGGGGATTGCATATGGCACACTGCCTGAACAGAGGCAATGATGCCTAAAGGTACACTTCACTGGGGAATAATGTATATCTCTGTCACTTGAAGAATCTCCTAAGGGCATAAAATCAATCTTAGTCACTTACATCACTTTCACTATCATCATCATCATCATCAAAACTATGAGAAAATGTTAATTTTGCTAGACCCTCAGCCCAGTACCTCTGGGTGCTGAGCTGAGGGTCTGGTGTGGCCATACTGGCCACTCCGGAGGTGCTAGGCTGAGGGTTTGGTGTGGCTACTGCCCATGCTGGCCACCCCAGATGTGATGGGCTGAAGGTTATCTGGGTTATCATCAATATTTACAGTATTTCCTCAATCATTTGTGGCCACATGTCTTAGATCCACTAAACTTCAGTTCTTTATCACTTCCTCGAATAAGAGTGTTGATACAACGGGTCGTGAGTGAATCCTGGGGGTTTGCCGTGATGTTGACCCAAGCTGATGCTGAAACTAACTGGTGCTCCCATGTGGTACTGTGGGGTCCCTGATTTTTTTTTTTAATGCTGCACACATTGAATGCGCCAACGCGTTCTCTCATGTCTAGGCCTCTCAGACCTATTGTGCCAAATTTGAAGGCAGGAAAAAATGATACATCGCTTTACATTTGGAGCGCTAGTGGTAAGAATGTAGAACTACATTTGGGCAGTTAAAGGATTAATATATTTAACTTTAAATATTCTCTACTCACTTTTCTGTATACTGTACAGTATAATTTTTACTGGTCATCTGTGACTTACAAGTGATTATATTGGTCAACTATATCTCTGGTTCTGTGAATTTTGGGATGGTTTACTAATTTTATTTTTTCAAAATTATTAAATTTGATCACCTGAATTTAACTACCAATATAATGTGAGACTTTCTGTTGTGATTCAGGCCCACAAAGCGGATGTCCAGGTGATAGTAAATACTTGCATATTTCTCTAATAATTACACCCCACAGTTGCACTCTGGATACTAAGTCCTCAGCCTTCATAGACAGTAACTTCAGATCTGCAGTAGTTTTTTGTAACAAGTTTACAGTATACTGTATTCATTATTGGATGAATTTTACTCGTATTTCTGGAAGTGTTTTTTTTTTTATGGAAAAAGAATACCGTATATTTTTTTCCAGTTTAAAGTTCCAACAAGAGTGCACAAGGGCTTCAGAATGTTTACAGTGAGATTCTTCATCTTGTCAGGCTTCAAGTTATGTTATGGGATGTTGTTATTAATGCTGTGCCTCTTATTGATGTTCAGTTAATATATACAGAATGCAATAATGTGAAAAACTAAATTTATATTTTCTTGAGTTTAAAGTACTTTAAAGGAACTCCTGCAATTAAGCTTTCTTACAGAGTATCTGAAAAGATTATGAAGTTCTTGTAACATAGTTTTCATGTTAATTCTTAAGTATAACATTTCCAGAAATATAATTTCTGCTTGTGTTGTAGAGAGAGTAAATCGTAAGTGATATTAAATGTACTCAAGTACAGTATCATCCCACAGTACACACACTTCCACAAAATTGTTTATGGCAAAATTTAATCTCACAAAAAACTGTATTATGAGCTACAACTGAAACAAATCTAATGACCACAGACTTTTTTTTTTTTTTCTCTCTCAAAGATTTGTCCACTATTAGTCCCATTTTGGGAGGTAATTATAGTTAAACTTTTTTTTTTATCCATTTTCTTCTGGTATTCCTAATGAGGGATATCTTTTATGAATAATTAAAGTGGATAATAATGAATAAAAAGTTACTATGTGAGTGAATGTAGCTGACTGCAAACTGTTTTGTGATCTAAACTTTGCCTTATATAGTCATACCTCTTTAATTTGAAGTACTTAGGTAATAGGGTTTAAATTTAGGATTATTGATTTTTCTAGTCCCATGAATTTTTCCAAGCATAACCTTCCCTTCCCTTTCTCGTAATTCATTCGGTAGTTACATTTATGTGTCAAGTTGTGAATTAGAAAATTAGATGAAGGGACAAAAATAAAGAAATTGTAGAAAAAAAAGTAGCACAGTTATTCATATAAATAGTAATTGATTTATTACCAATCAGTATGTTATTTCACCTAGTTATTTTGGCAGAATACAAATGGTCATGATACCATTGGAAACTAAGGCTAAAGTAGTATCATTAAAATAATTTAATTGTGGGACATACAGTACCTGCCCTCTGAAGGTGGGCTTGGGATGTTGTGGTTTGAAGGATCGTCTGAATTATAGGTCAGTGAAGTTCTGGCAAGACAGTGAATGAGTGAGTAACAAAGTGTTTTCTTCTTTGTCGGGTCACCCTAACTCATTGACAGACAACTGGGGTGTAATTTTTTTTTTTTTCTCAACAAGTCGGCCGTCTCCCACCGAGGCAGGGTGACCCAAAAAAGAAAGAAAATCCCCAAAAAGAAAATACTTTCATCATCATTCAACACTCACACATAATCACTGTTTTTGCAGAGGTGCTCAGAATACAACAGTTTAGAAGCATATACGTATAAAGATACACAACATATCCCTCCAAACTGCCAATATCCCAAACCCCTCATTTAAAGTGCAGGCATTGTACTTCCCATTTCCAGGACTCAAGTCCGACTATATGAAAATAACCGGTTTCCCTGAATCCCTTCACTAAATATTACCCTGCTCACACTCCAACAGGTCGTCAGGTCCCAAGTACCATTTGTCTCCATTCACTCCTATCTAACACGCTCACGCACGCTTGCTGGAAGTCCAAGCCCCTCGCCCACAAAACCTCCTTTACCCCCTCTCTCCAACCCTTTTGAGGGCGACCCCTACCCCGCCTTCCTTCCCCTATAGATTTATATGCTTTCCATGTCATTCTACTTTGATCCATTCTCTCTAAATGACCAAACCACCTCAACAACCCCTCTTCTGCCCTCTGACTAATACTTTTATTAACTCCACACCTTTTCCTAATTTCCACACTCCGAAGTTTCTGCATAATATTTACACCACACATTGCCCTTAGACAGGACATCTCCACTGCCTCCAACCGTCTCCTCGCTGCTGCATTTACCACCCAAGCTTCACACCCATATAAGAGTGTTGATACTACTATACTTTCATACATTCCCTTCTTTGCCTCCACATATACCTCAACGCACCACGTTTTTTGACTCCACATATACCTCAATGCACCACTCACCTTTTTCCTTCATCAATTCTATGATTAACCTCATCCTTCATAAATCCATCCGCCGACACGTCAACTCCCAAGTATCTGAAAACATTCACTTCTTCCTTACTCCTCCTCCCCAATTTGATATCCAATTTTTCTTTATCTAAATCATTTGATACCCTCATCACCTTACTCTTTCTATGTTCACTTTCAACTTTCTACCTTTACACACATTCCCAAACTCATCCACTAACCTTTGCAATTTTTCTTTAGAATTTCCCATAAGCACAGTATCATCAGCAAAAAGTAACTGTGTCAATTCCCATTTTGAATTTGATTCCCCATAATTTAATCCCACCCCTCTCCCAAACACCCTAGCATTTACTTCTTTTACAACCCCATCTATAAATATATTAAACAGCCATGGTGACATTACACATCCCTGTCTAAGACCTACTTTTACCGGGAAGTAGTCTCCTTCTCTTCTACACACCCTAACCTGAGCCTCACCATCCTCATAAAAACTCTTTACAGCATTTAGTAACTTACCACCTATTCCATATACTTGCAACATCTGCCACATTGCTCCTCTATCCACTCTATCATATGCCTTTTCTAAATCCATAAATGCAATAAAAACTTCCCTACCTTTATCTAAATACTGTTCACATATATGCTTCAATGTAAACACTTGGTCTACACATCCCCTACCCACTCTGAAACCTCCTTCCTCATCCGCAATCCTACATTCTGTCTTACCTCTAATTCTTTCAATAATAACCCTACCGTACACTTTTCCTGGTATACTCAGTAAACTTATTCCTCTATAATTTTTACAATCTCTTTTGTCCCCCTTCCCTTTATATAAAGAGACTATACATGCTCTCTGCCAATCCCTAGGTACCTTCCCCTCTTTCATACATTTATTAAACAAAAGTACCAACCACTCCAACACTATATCCCCCCCCCCTCTGCTTTTAACATTTCTGTCATGATCCCATCAGTTCCAGCTGCTTTACCCCCTTTCATTCTACGTAATGCTTCACATACCTCCCCCACACTTACATTCTGCTCTTCTTCACTCCTAAAAGATGGTATACCTCCCTGACCAGTGCATGAAATTACTGCCTCTGTTTCTTCCTTAACATTTAAAAGTTCCTCAAAATGTTCTCGCCATCTACCTAATACCTCCATCTCCCCATCTACTAACTCCCCTACTCTGTTTTTAACTGACAAATCCATACTTTCCCTAGGCTTTCTTAACTTGTTTAACTCACTCCAAAATTTTTTCTTATTTTCATTAAAATTTCTTGACAGTGCCTCTCCCACTCTATCATCTGCTCTCCTTTTGCACTCTCTCACCACTCTCTTCACCTTTCTTTTACTCTCCATATACTCTGCTCTTCTTATAACACTTCTGCTTTGTAAAAACCTCTCATTATAATAATAATAATAGAAATATTTATTATAATTGTTTAGTATTTGAAGAATTATATTTAACCCTTAAACTGTCCAAACGTAGATCTATGTTTTTTCAACATTTGAAAGTATGTAAAAAAAGTAGATTTTTTTTTTTACATTTGAAAACGTGTAAAAAAACTTTGATTATGTGTGAGTGAGGTGAAAGTGTTGAATGATTATGAACATATTTTCTTTTTGGGGATTTTCTTTCTCTTTGGGTCACCCTGCCTCAGTGGGAGACGGCCGACTTGTTGAAAAAAAAATTATTTTTGAAAATATGTAAAAAAATGTAGATCTACTTTTGGAACACTACGCATGTGAACGTAGATCTGCTTGGACAGTTTAAGGGTTAAAGCTCCCTTTATGCTGGAGAAGGACTCTTGATCCAAGGAATCCAAGCTGCCTTCCTCTTCCTTGGATTAAATCTGATTAATCACCATTCTCCAGGCACTCTATGACACCTATGGGTTTAATGCTTCCTGATGGGTATAATAATAATAAGGTAAACAGTGGAATGAGGAACTTAGTGGTAATTCAGAGAAACTACAAGCAGAAGTGTTAATTTATTAAGTATGAAGAATTAAGTAAAAGCAGCATAATACACAAATAACCCACAAGAAGGAACATTTCAGTCTGACTTTCTCTTTAACTAGTTAATGGTCCAAGTCGGATCGAAACGTCATTATAAATTTGTCTCGTAAGTACAGGTAATTTGTGTGTTATTCCAGTTTTAGTATTGTGTCTCTTGATATTTTTAAAACACCCCTTTAACCCGTAAACGGTCCAAACGTATATATACGTTTTTTCAACATTTGAAAGTATGTAAAAAAAGTAGATCTTCTTTTTGTTTTTCTACATTTGAAAATGTGTAAAAAAAACTTAGATCTACTTTTGTAGCACTACACATGTGAACGTAAATCTGCTTGGACCGTTTACGGGTTAAAATATAAAAGCATCCTGGGTTCAAGTCAGGTAGTGGCAAGGTCAGTGAGGATTAAAGTTTGGTGATACTAGAAGGTAGAGCTGGGATATGGAAAACAGGGCAAAACTAATGTGGTATGTCTTCAAGCTGCCAATATTCATCTAGCTGAAATCGTAGAACAGAACATGGAAGTGTATACATTAGCAGAATTCTTGCACACACTATCCAGGCTCAACACAAAACAAAATTCTTCAAACTAACATCTAGATCCCAGCCCTGTCTTCCTCTGGTATCACTTGATTTGTGTTCCCACTGACCCCCTCCACCACCTGACCTGCCTGCCCTCAGGATGCATGTATACTTTGAAAAACGGAGTTTTTGCTTATTTCTTTGTACCTGATAAAGCCCCAGTGTGAGTGAAATGTCATATAATAAAGGTTTGCTCTGGTAAACGTCTTTGAATTATTTTATCAGAGTTGATATTGCAAATCTTGGATTGTAGTGATTTCATATAATACAGAGTAGAATAAATAGTTAAAAAAAATTAAAATACAATAAAAACACATTAAAAACATAAAAAATGTATACATATGTGTAGTTTTGCCGTCTTGTTGTGTGGCAGCATTGCTACTGGTTCTCATTCAAAACTAGGGTGCTGCCATATGCATTTTTGCCCATGCTGCAATCATGTGCTTGCTTTGCCTTTTGCTATTATTTTTGTGATTATTCCTTTACTGTGTCTGTGTTAGCCATGGGTCCTAAGAATGATAGTGTAAGTAATTCCAAATGTAATATGGTTACAATGGAAGATAAATTAAATATGATTAAAAAGTATGAAAAAGGTGAAAAGGTGTTGGTGATAATGCATGCCTTAGGGTTGCTTAGGTGTTTTTGGTCATACTTAAGGCATTTCTTAGGACAAACCACAAGATAAATAACATAATTTTTAATTGTGTTCATTATTCTTTAAAAAAATGACTAAAATGTGTTTTTAGTGTTCTTTCAGGTTTAGTGATAGTTATATTATTTCTTGAGTTATTTACGCTAGTTTTATGGTGTTTGTCATTATTTTAAGGCATTTTTAAGGTATTACGTCTGGATTACATAAAAAACTGGGCTACGTCACAGCTTTTGGAACCAATTAATGACATGGGGTGGTGTATGACTGTACAGTGGACCCTCGAATTTTGTAATTAATCTGTTCCAGAGAGTGTGACGAAAGTTGAAATTTACGAATGGCGAAACCATTTTCCCCATAAGAAATAATGCAAATCCAATTAATCTGCTCCAGACACCCAACAGTATTAACAAAAAAAAATTTTTTTTACATTCATTCTAGATTTACATACAGAAAAGAATGTGCACGGACGCTGGGAGGCCACTCATATGTGTTACAAATGAGTGACGAATGGTGAGGCAAATTACGAACCACTAGGCTATATTTTGATGAAAAAAGTTGTGAAATTTACGAAGCACGAGGCTTGTGAAACTCGAGGGTCCACTGTATTTATTTTCTACCCTTTCCTACAGTTTTTTTAACTCACTGTCTCCTACTGAGGTAGGGTAACCCAAAAAAGAAGGAACACTTTCACTCAGTTACTCAATCTGTTACTGTCTTGCCAGAGGCATGCCAACACTACATCTCAGGGGCCCCTCCAAACTGCAGCATCTCCACCCCTTCTTCAGAGTGCAGGTACTGTATTTACTACCTCCAGGACTCTAAGTTCAGCTGACTGATTTCCCTGAATCTCTTTTATTTATCCTGATATTTAAGTAGGGGCTTGGACATCCAGTAGCCTTGTGTGAGCTCATTAGATAGGAATGAGTAGAGGCAAGTGGTGTTTAGGATTTGACATACTGTTGGAGTGTGAGCAAAGTAACATTTTTTTTAAGTGATTCAGGGAAACTGATTAGCCGGACTTGAGTCCTGCACTCTGAAGGAAGGATGTGAATATTGCAATTTTGAGGGCCATCTGAATTGTGATGCCAGGACCCCTCTGGCAAGACAGTGATTGAATAAGTGACAGTGAAAACAATTACTGTGTCAGGCCACCCTGCCTTGGTGGGAGACAGTCGAATTATTAAAAAAAAAAAGTTTTGTTTCTAAATATTACATACTGTTTTTTCTGTTGCGTGTAAGCTTGTTTGTTGTCATCCAGTAAATATTTGTTCAAGTTTATTTTTTCTTGTTTAGGAGAGCCAGGTCAGGGTTTGAAATAATGAATGTGTTGTCATCTAAAAATAGTACTGGTTTGAATTACTTGGTGGTGGTTGGTAGCCTACTCATACAAAGCAGCAATTGTATATAGTCCATAAAATGAGCTTTGACTTTTGCTAATAAAAGAATTCAGTTATCAGCTTACAAGCTGAAGAATGTACATCTATGAGTAAGGAATATTTAAGAGTGGTATACAGCAGAGTCAGTGGTGGTGCAAATTGAGGCTTCATGAGACTACAGTATAGAAAAACCATTGTATCATATGGATAGTTGTTTCAGAAGTGTCACTTACTAAGTGCCACATCTGTGTTACTTATTGTTTTCTGACATTATCTTGCATTTATGCTGTGCATGTATCAGCTAAAACTCACACGGTAAAATGTAAGTATTGGCTTGAATATAGAAAATGTTTTATTAAGATTGTATTTTTTTTTTACTGAAATGTTGCCAGGATCAAATTATTTATCAACTGGAAAAGTTTTGGTGGCTTGAGTTTTGGATTAAAGAGGTGTGACTGTAATTTAAAGACAAGACTGACTCTCACTTTGCTGAATTTACTATGATGTGACAGGCAGTGCTCATCAGTCTTGTGCTGAATATATTAAGAGGTTCGTGCAGCTTGTATCACATGACAGCCAGTCTCACTTTGCACAGCCTTTTAGCTACACTAATGAGTGCTGGTAATTATGATAAAATTAATATAAGCAATTCAACATCTTAGTACTGTAGTACTGTATACAAATTAAGTGTAAAATTACATCTACAAGGGAGTACCTGTATTTTATTATATGGTAAGGGCTTTGAATATGATTTCCTTATCTGGCTACTATAGTTGCATTATATACTTAATTTTTATTCAGATATAATTTAATATCAGTAATCCTTTGTGGCTGTTAATATAGTGAAACCTCTGTTATTTGCACATTTCTTTTTCTAGACAAAGGCAGATAGTTGATTTTAACTGATAGTTGAGTTCCACCATGCTTGAGACCTGTGTAGCTTAGAACGGATGACTAATCAATATAGGTAGCAAGTAAAAAAAAATTCCAAAGTTATATTATGAAATATAAGAAAAACTTGCACATTACATTGCTTACTGTTGCTGAGAATGTCTGCCTGGAGTGGTTTCACTGAGAACTATATATGGTGCTGTTATATTAGCTTAAATATGAAGTTTTCTACAGATCTGAGTGATTTGAAATAAACACACAACTCTACAAATAAACCCATAATATATAGTAGGAATATGCCTCCCCGCCTCGGTGTGATACAGCCAGTGCGTTGAAAGATGATGATGTATTATAGCTTGCAAGATATGGTACAAGTTCCACAGGGGTCAGTGTTGAGCCCTTTGTTATTCACAATACACTGTATACATAAACAACACAGATGAGGGAACAAAAAACGACATAGCAAGTTTCATGCTTGTCGTAAGAGGCGACTAAAATGCCGGGAGCAAGGGGCTAGTAATCCCTTTTCCTGTATACATTACTAAATTTAAAGAGAAGCTTGTGTTTTTCTTTTTAGGTCACCCCTGCCTCAGTGGAATATGGGTGGTTTGTTGAAAAAAAGAAATAAGCAAGTTTGTCGATGACACCAAAATTTTTTTATTTTTATTATTAGCACACTGGCCGATTCCCACCAAGGCAGGGTGGCCCGAAAAAGAAAAACTTTCACCATCATTCACTCCATCACTGTCTTGCAAGACAGTGATGACACCAAAATAGGCTGATTAATTCTGACGAGGACACTAGACCGCTTCAGGAAGATCTGAATAGATTAATGCAGTGGTTGGAGAAGTGGCAAATGCAGTTTAATGTAGACAAATGCAAAGTTTTAATCCTTGAGAAAAAGAAAATAACCATGGAAGTTTTAACCCTTTTGGGGGTCAGTCCTGTAATATGGCTTTGAATCCAGGGTCGATCCTGTCATACTACGCTAAAATTCTAGCGGCTTCCAGTCTCGCGAGAGAAAGCTGGTAGGCCTACATATGATAGAATAGGTCTGTGTGGTCAGTGTGCACAGTATAAAAAAATCCTGCAGCACACAGTGAATAATGAGAAAAAAAAACTGTGACCGTGTTTTTGTTTTTTTTATGGTTGTATTCTCCTATTTTTGGTCTTATTTGATAGAATGGAAGATATATTCTGTAAACCATTCAAAATCATCTCTATGGAAATAGAGATGATTTTGAATGGTTTACAGAATAAAAGTACAGTAGCCTGAAATTGAGCTAAAAGTAGCGGGAATGTTAAATTATTGCCAATGGTTAAGATTGAGTAAATCACGGCGTACGTCCAATACACGTCAACTGGCTGGTCTAATGTGCACTCATGAATGCACTGACATTATTTATAATATTATTACCATTATGCAGTAGTCTGCATAAGAGTAAATCTTTTATTTTTTGTGTGAATAAAAATTCAAAATGGAAAGCATGCATAATATAAGAGGTGCCCAGAGACGTGACTGATGAACAGAGAAAATGTTATCTTGTACCAGGAATGACTGTATTGTTTATTTTGGGCCCTAATTTGAAATTGCCATTTCTTTAATTTTGTGTGAAATTGGCCCAATTACCAATTTCTGATGACTTTATTGGGTAGTTTAAATAGGTAAGTGGTCAGTTTCTTGTACTCAGTCAATAGAATGGAAGATATACTAGCAAAATAGCTAAGAATTTGGTCAACTGGAACAAAATTTGAACTCAGATAATGTGAAAAAGAAATTTATGTTTATGTACTACAGTTAATTTTATGCATTTATGATTTAGTATTGCATCTTTACCTTTGTTTACATTTCTCTAAACTACAAATTGTACCATGTATGATCTGTAATTGTTTGTGTGCGTAAGTTTTGATAAATTTTATCTTTTTTATAATAGATTTGCGTATATTTTATGGTAGTAAATGATAAAATGGACTAGTATATACATATATTTTATGCGTTCATGACATACCTATCTTTTTCTTAATATTTTTTATATTTCTGGGCTATGCGGTTCGTCTTGAGTTTTTTTCAAATTGTTGCAAATCCCCAAAGAATTTACAAGTACTATATGTATTTATTGAAAAAATCCGTGATAAGTGGACCTGCTCAGTTCAAACCCGTGTTGTTCAAGGGTCAACGGCATATTGTTGGTTAGGCCTCATTTTGATAGTGCTGCACAGTTCTGGCTATCGTATTACAATGAATGAACATAAATACTCTGTAAAATGTACAGAGAAGGATGACAAAGTTGATCTCGTATATCAGAAATCTCTCCTACAAGGATAGAATGAGGGCACTGAATCTTCACACTCTAGAAAGTTGCAAAATAAGGGGGCATATGATTAAGGGCTAAAAATGGAAGTCAGGGATAAATAAAGGGGATATAAATTACATGCTAAAAATATCTAACCAAGACAAGACTCTCAGCACCTGGTTCAAGTTTAAAAAAAAATTAGATTTAGAAAGTACATAGGAAAGCATTGGTTTGGTAATGGAGGTGTGTATGAGTGGAACTAACTCCCGATTAGCTTCATTGAAGCAAAAACCTTGTGTAGCTTAAAAACAGATTAGACAAATACAAGAGTGGGTGTGGGTGAGTGAGAATTGGGCCTGCTTAGCATGGACCAGTGGGCCTGCTGCAGTGCTCTTTCTTATGTATGTGTGTGTCAGAGAAACTGGTCTGTAGTTTAAGGGCTCCTGTCTGTACTGACACTGTCCTCCAGTGTCATCAGGTTGAATTTTCTTAACTTTTCATAGGACATACCCCTTTGCTCTAGAACTAGATGCAAACTTATGCACTTTCTCTAATTTCTTGACATGCTTCGCCAGGTGAGAGTTCCATACTGGTGCTGTATACTCCAATATGGGCCTCATATGGTTTACAATCTCTTGCATGACGCTTTACTTAGATGTTGAAACATTATTCTTGGGGTTGCCAAATGCCCATATGCTGTAGCAGTTATTTGGTTGATGTGTGCCTCAGGGGATGTGCTTGTTATGATACTCACCCTAAGAGTGAGTTGAGTTTTGTAACCTCTGACCTTTTAGGCTGTACCCCATCAATGGTCTTCTTTGTCCTTCCCCAAGCTTCATAACTTTGTACTTGCTCGAGTTAAACTCCAGGAGCCATTTGTCAGACCAGGCTTGCAGCCTGTCCAGATTTCCTTGAAGGCTTACCTGATTCTCATCCACTTGTATTCTCCTCATTAGTTTCACATCGTCTGCAAACAGGGACATCTCTGACCCTATCCCTTCCATCATGTCGTGTGTGTGTGTATGTGCATGTGCGTGCACTAGTGTGTGCATGCGTGTGTGCATATGTATGCATGTATGTATGTATGTACATTCTTAATTGTGGTTGCAGGGGTCAAGTCTCAGCTTGTTTATTGCTAGAAGAGTGTCAGTCATGAATTGCCATTATTCACTCTTAAAACTAACTTATAATTCATGGTTATTAAAAGGATTTGATTTATTATAGGTATGAAATGTACCTCGAGAGATTGCTTGATCGTATTCCTGAGGGTAAAGGCATCACATTTAATGAGTTCAAGTCCTTCTGTCAATTCCTTAACACCTTGGATGATTTTGCTATTGCAATGCGAATGTATACTTTAGCTGACCAGCCCATTTCTCAAGGTAAGTTAATAAAGCCATTTTATATATTTTATGAACATTTAGCTGCAGAAATGTTTGGAGCAACACACAACAAATAAGTGGTGCAGAAAAGAAGTACTGTCATCTCCGAAAATTTGCAGGGCGTTACATCCCACAGCTGCCATGAATCTTAAGATTATTCAGTAATATAATTTGAGTCCATGCTGGTAATAAATTTTGTTCCAGACTTTTTTTTTTTTTTTTAGTTTCAAAGAGCATACCTCTCTTTCACTGTAATGTGGTTAATATTGACATTCATAATGTCCTGAAGGAAGAGACATTGGAAAGACACTGAGAGCATTTTGAATGAAATTCTATGCTTAGTTATCAGTTTAGTGGTGGTGGAGTTGGATAAAATAGTTAATGTGAGAAAACCTGTAAATAATTTTATCTGTTCATAGGCCACTTATCAGTAAAAATATTGGATAATTGAATCCTGCAAATAAGGAACCCCGAGGATTTTGGGGGATGAGTATACACATGTAACATATGGTACGGCTGTTCGAGGAAAAATTATAGCAATGTGATGTAATGAAAATCCTTGAAAGTTACCAAAATGAGATCGAATAAAATGTACCATATCTTCATGTATGCTAACTTGTAAATTAGATACTGTATGTAGAGTAAATAAATGAAAGAAATAATTATTGCACCAATACTTATTTGTATTTACATATTTAAGTTTAAAGAAGAGATTATTGTTTAACTTGTTCTACATTTCTATTGCTGAATATATCTCGCCTGATTTTCTGGCTTAATTGTATGTGTTTACAGTAGTTTTAATTCTTCTCCCCTTGTTCTAGATCATTCTCTGGTAGTAGGTCTGTTCTTGTCTGCCTTGTCTAGGGCCCATAGTACATTGCATGTCATTCCCACATTCCTCCTTGTTCTTTAATTTTCGAGGGTTAAGAGATTAGTTTATGCAGTCTCTCCTCATAACTGTCCTGTCAGCTCACTCACTTGTATTCATGCATAGCTTTAAATTTTCTTAATTTTTCTTTTATGTTTAGCTAAAAGGGGTTCCCCACTGGTGCTGTGTATACTGTCCTACCATATGCCTCTGGTAGTACTTTTGTTTATGCACATTTTAGAACAGGATTTTTTCTGAGGCTCTGTTGGTAAAGTTTTTTTGTGATATAAGAATTTCTTTTCCTCTTAGGTTAAATGGAAGTAAAACTACCCCCAGGTTGGTGGGTGACCACTGGTAGTTGGTGGTTAGAGGAACTTTTGATTGAATACACATCTGTGGGATTGCTTATTAATGGTTATAGGAGCAGAGCTATTCTTGTGGAACCTTGGCTTTGGTCTTTAATCTACTAATTCTTAATAAAATCAGTGACTGTAGTAATTACTGCTACCCCTTTCATCTTATATGTGTGAGTGCAAGGATTTTATTCATAATTGTGTGCCAGGTAAGTCTGTGCAGGAGTTTAGGGCAGGTGATCCATTCACTTCTGTAAGTCTGATAATCCATGCATTTGGGTAAGTGTGGTGATCTATGCACTTGTGTAAGTGTGGTGATCTGTACATTTGTGTAAGGCTGGTGTTCCTTGCCTATAAGAAACAGTATATACATAATAAACAGATGGAATAAATTATTTAATCTGATTATTTACCTTTACCACTTGGTATTTGTCATAGTTTTCATAAATCTAAATTTAACATTACAGAGGAATTCCATCGTGCAGTTAAAATCTGCACGGGAGCAGAGCTAAGTCCACATATTGTTGACACGGTTTTCAAGATTTTTGATGATGACGGAGATGGACAGTTGAGTTACAAAGAGTTCATTGCTATAATGCGAGACCGTCTCCATCGTGGCTTTAAGGTATGGCCCATAAAATTTTCACCTCAGATTAGTAAAATGTTCCTTTGTATTGGTTGGCATGATATTGCTTTTGTAATAACAGTGAAAGTGACACTGCTACCTCAGTTTTTTCTCCATAAATGTAATACAGGTACTCCTCACTTAACGACTGAGTTCTGTTCCTAAGAGTAGGTCAGTAAGTGAATTGGTTGTTAAGCGAGGAGCTGCTCCTTACTGATATTTCAAGCATACTGTACTGGTAGTGGGTTTATCAACCATCTTTAGATATTGTTTTAATGTCACCTTTGCACCATTTATAACATTTTTAGTATATTAAAATAGAACTAGACATTAACCTGTAAACAGTCCAGGCAGATCTACATTTACATGTGTAGTGCTACAAAATTAGATCTACGTTTTTTTTACATATTTTCAAATATAACAAAAAAAAAGTAGATCAAAGTTTTTTTTACACATTTTCAAATGTAAAAAACAAAAAGAAGATCCAAACGTATATATACGTTTGGACCGTTTACGGGTTAAAAAACAATAAAAAAGTAAAATACTCATACAGTACACTGGTAAGAGAGCTGGTCGTAAGTCTGAGCGGTCGTCAAACAGGTAGGTTGTTAAGTAAGGAGTACCTGTACTCTCATTTTTTTTTAATTACTGCACTGCATTACTGTATTATAGATCTGCTCAGGCTTCTAAATGCCCACACCACTCACCCTCACACCCACACCACACCCCTCATACTTACACCACACCCCTCATACTTACACCACACCCCTCATACTTACACCACACCCCTTGCACCCGCACCACACCCCTCATATCCACACTACACCCCTCACACCCACACCACACCTTTCACTCCCACACCCCTCACTCCTCACACTCACACCACACCCCTCACACCCATACCACCCCTTCATGCCCATACCACCCCTTCACACCCACACCACCCCTTCACACCCACACTACCCCCCTCACACCCACACCATGCCCTCACACCCACACCATACCTTCATGCCCACACTACACCCTCACCACACCCTCACACCCACACCACACCCTCACACCATTCCCTCACACCCACACCACACCCTCACACCATTCCCTCACACCCACACCACACCCTCACACCATTCCCTCACACCCACACCACACCCTCACACCATTCCCTCACACCCACACCACACCCTCACACCATTCCCTCACACCCACACCACTCCCTCACACCCACACCACACCCTCACACCATTCCCTCACACCCACACCACACCCTCACACCATTCCCTCACACCCACACCACACCCTCACACCATTCCCTCACACCACACCACACCCTCACACCATTCCCTCACACCCACACCACACCCTTACACCATGCCCTCACACCCACATCCCTTACACCCACACCCCTCACACCCACACCCCTCACACCTACACCCCTCACACCGACACCCCTCACACCCACACCCCTCACACCCACACCCCTCACACCTACACCCCACACACCCACACCCCTCACACCCACACCCCTCACACCCACACCCCTCACACCCACACCCCTCACACCCACACCCCTCACACCCACACCCCTCACACCCACACACCTACACCCTCACACCCACACCCACACCCGCACACCCTCACACCCACACCCTCACACCCACACCCTCACACCCACACCCTCACACCCATACCCCCTCACACCCACACCCTCACACCCACACCCTCACACCCACACCCTCACACCCATACCACTCCCTCACACCCACACCAATACACATGCTTTAAGAGTAATTATTTCTCTGGTACATAAGTTGTAGGAACTTTCATTTTTTTAAATCAGTAGGCACTCAAAAGTATTTTTTTATTTGTGTCACACTAATTAATTGTTTTTAATATTGCATGAGACTTAGTTGAAATACTGAAGCTGTGTTCATCTGTGATAGTTTCTTCTGCTTGAGGTGTTTTGTTACATTTCTTTTCTTAACACAAATGTTGCTAATAAGCTAGAAATACTGAGACTCATTTGTACTTGGTGAATGTGCATGGCAAAGATTATTGCCTCTGGCTTTCACTGAAGCATTTTTTAACCCTTAAACTTTCCAAACATAGATCTACGTTTGCATGTGTAGCGCTCCAAACATAGATCAACGTTTTATTTTTCATTTCTTCAAATTTGGCACAATAGGCTTGAGTTGCCTAGACATGAAAGAATGGGTCTGTGCACTCAGTGTACGCACTGTTAAAAAAATCTGGGAGCACCTAGTACCTTGTGGGAGCACCAGTTCAATTGAGCACCAGCTAGAGCAAATAGCTTGGCAAACACCAGGGATTCACTGATGCCATGTCGCATTAACACTCCCATTTTAAGAGGAAAGTAAAAATAGGTTAGATAAATACATGAGTGAGTGTGGGTGCATGTGAGATGAACCTGACTAGCTTGTGCTGCTAGGTCTGATGTCATGCTCCTTCCTTCAGTGGATGTGACCTGACTAGGTGGGTCATTGGTCTAAGCCAGGGGGAAGAGGGTGACATGTACCTCCCTTGCATGGGCCAGTAGGCCTGCTGCAGTGTTCCTTCTTTCTTATGTATTTAGCAGGCTGGCCAGCTGGCTTGCTTTGGCTGTCTCTCTGTCTATAGTGTGCACCCCCGGCTTACGATATTATTTCATTCCAGAAGTATGTTCAGGTGACATTACTGAACAAATTTGTTCCCATAAGGATTATTGTGAATTAGATTAGTCCATTTCAGACCCCCAAACATACACGTACAAACGCACTTACGTAAATACACTTACATAATTGGTCGCATTGGGAGCTGATCGTAAAGCGGGGGTCCACTGTATATCTATCTGTCTATATATCTGTCTATCTATATGTCTGTCTGTCTATATCTCTATCTATATCTCTGTCTCACATGTACACATAAGTACAGTTATTATACATGGTGTAAATTACCTAGGATAATCCAAAAATTCCAGGCAAAGATAGACAGACAGATAGGTAGATAGACAGAAACATGTTTGTGTGTATCAGTGAAAACAAATAAAGCCAGGGTTTCCTCAAGCACTCATTTATCAGATGTCACCGAGCTGATAACAAATGTCATAACATGCTTCTTCAAGGAGTTTGATATCCTATACTCCAGGCAGACAGAAAGACAGATAAGCAGAGACAGACAGACAGACAAGCAGAGACAGACAGACAGGCAGGCAGATAGACAGACAGACAGAGAGACAAGACATGTTTGTGTGTAACAGTGATAACAAATACAGCGAGGGTTAGCTGGAGGAGTGGGCATTTATCAAATGTCACTGGGCTGTCAACAGTATAGGGATGCCTTTCATAACAACATGCTTCAAGGTATATGCCAGGGTATCTAATACATTGCTGGGACCTATAAATACTTTGTATATATTTCTAAACAATAGTAAATAACTCAAGCAGGTGTAAATGTTCACCTGTCAATGTGATTGTGTCTATTTGAGCACTATTTCTGTACCTAATATTAGTGTCAGAACAAAGATTGGCTATGAAATTACAAGAACTATTATAAATTGTAATTATCAGAACATAAAAAATATATAAATTAAAATAAAAATGAGAAAAAAAGGTATATCGGCAACACTTCTGCAAGCAGCAGGAGTCGATGTTGATGACAGGTGAGCATCCAGAGCCAACTTCACGGTCTTATATCTCGGTAAGTACTGACCCTAAATTTTTTTTTTATTTCTATAACATGTAGAAAAATGTGCTCTTCATTTTAAAAGAAAAAAAAATTTTATTTTTCAAAATATTCAGAGCACCACACGAGTGAACGTAGATCTACATTTGGACAGTTTAAGGGTTAAAACTATTTGGTATCTGTATACGGTGTTTTTTTTTTTTTAAGAGTGAATGTCAGTGTTACATGCACATTATATCGATTTAATTATAGATAACTTTTAACGTAAACAAAATTTATGTGTAATCAAATACACTAGAGTACTGTATATTAGAAAAAATAAATACAGTAATGTGAAAAGGTCATACAATTGTCCCTAAAATTTATAGGCTTCCTTTTTTCAAAGATTATAGTTATTCAGTATTTTTGCTTCTGTGTGACCCATGGATATCGTGTTATTCAACAGTTTTCTGACTCATTGGCTTTCCCATTCCCAAATCTCCTATTTTTGACATTATTTCTTTTGATTGTCAATATTAATCAGATTAGTGTGATATATTAAAATGATAGGGCCTAAGAAACACAAAAGAATCCAAATCTGAAAGCAATTTGTTACGCAGACTTAATTCTTTTATTATTTACAGTCTTGAGTTTCAATGGACCTATAGGAATATAATATGTGAATGTGTTGGGACAACTGTATTATATTTTCAGAGGTGTCATTAACTGTAGACAGTGCACTTCGTCAGCACCTTGTTATTTATTTTATTTTCCTAATCTATGTATTAAACCCCTTCTAATTTTTGAGAAACCATGTTCACCATGCAAATGAGGAACAGAAACCAATTCATTATGTATAGTAGTAATATCCTGGAATATTAAGATGTTTGCTTAATTAATATTTACTAATCAAAAGACAATTGATGGGTTGTTTTGTTCCTTTTTTTTTTTTACCTGAGTGCAGTATTAATATTTGAAGTATGAAATGTCTTAACATTGTGGCTTCCATGATTATCCCTCAGCACACATCCCGCAGCGAGGGTTGGGATGCGTTCAAACAGTGTGTCAAGAGTGAAATGAAGGCTGTGGTCTGAAGAGGAATTTATCAAAAATTGAGGTGGTTTTTCTTTTCATAAACAAAATATAGTAATAATTGCATAGTAAAACCTCCTTATTTTTCTTAATGTATTGTTTTTTTCATGTCATTTATTGTTATGATTCTATTATCTTTTTCTCTTTTGCCTTCATTACTTTTCTGTTCTTTCCTGGCATATGCCATTGAATACTTGCATAACTTCGTTACCTTCTTTCTGTCTTTAATAATGACTATTGTTTATAATGACATCAAGTACTGTTATCTATTGCCATTTTGTATTAATGATAAAGATCTCTGCGGATTTTGAATCATGGCTTAATCCTAGTGAACGTATTGTACATTTGATAGCATATCCTTTTTTTATATTAATCTTACAATAATTATTTAGAAATTTTGTGAATGTTTCATATTTTTATTATTATTGTGTTCATGAAATTTCTAGATAAATTATTTCTTTCAGCAACAGCAATCAAGAGAAGGTTGGGAGGGTTTTAAGGCATGTGTGAAAGATGCCATGAATACTGATCAACCTCAGCAGCCAAGTCTCACATAAGAGAATTAAAATTATCATGAACTGTTTTGAAATGTATTAAGCATCTGAAACTTGGTGTAGTAGAGTTGTCAGCCAGACATGCCTCACCTAGTTTTACTTTAGAATCTCAGTATCTGTACAGAACAATTGTTATTGGCTGAAATTTATTGCTCGTGAGTTCTAATTATGTATCCCCTACCATGCAAGAATCTTATGACTTTTTTTTTTTATCTCCCCACTACTTCAGCTTTCATTAAATAAGTTTAGAATGTCTTTTCTCTTTAATTTAAAATTTCCTGTACTTGATTATTTTCCTAAGGTGTAGGGTTGTATTGTAATTTGGTAGTGTAGCATCTTGGTGGACAATTTCATAGCTAATTATCTGTTCAGGGTTGAAGGAGGGCTGTCCAGTTAACCTGGCAGTTAACAAGAAAGTCTGGCTCCAGGCCAGACTGGTGGTATGAATCCTTGAAGCTGGTTACAGGAAGGGCAATGCAGCATTATCATATAAGCAGACCTTTACCAATCTTGTTGCACATATTTTCCCTTGATCCCAGTATATATATCTCCAGTAGTTTTAGTTGAAATTCAGGGCTCAGAAAACCTCTTACCAGAGACAATTTTGTTTTAATTAATTGTAATTTCCAGGCGAGTGTTAGTTTTTATGAATACTGTAAATCTCAAAAACTTTATTAAAAAATCTAATATTATTGACATGCCATTTTTTATAATATTGTCTTACACTGTATCAATATCTAACTGACCAATCTGTGAGATCTTTTTTATCCTCTTGAACTCTTTATTTTTATATTTTTGTTCTTATATTTTTTTATACTGGATATGCATTCACAGATTAGGCAGTTAGCTGAAAATTTTCCTAAATCAGTGGCAAGATAATTTTTAATAAATTTGGTAATATACTATTTTTTAATGTGGGGCTTACATCCCTGAAAAATTGGCACCTTATAACATGTAGCTTCATATGAAGGGAAGAACAAATGGGTAAAATAGGCTTACATTTCAGACACCTCCAGATTTGTCAATTAAATTGGTTTTGCTGTTCTGCTAGGGGTCATTATCAGTGCATGTGAAAAGTTTAGGGAAGCTTAATGTGGGTTTACTGGACCAAGTTGAATTTAGTGAGGTTAATCAGTTGATACACACTATACATGTCAGCAAGATAAAAATAAGTCACATTTTCTTATAAGATGTACCATATAAGAACTTGCCAAAGTTATACCAAAATATCATATACCAAAGATAAATGCAGTTGAAGAACCTCAAAACAAACAAAAATGTTAATGCAAAAATATAGGAGGCAGCATTAGCTGGGCCTATCAACATGTCAACAACACACAAAAACACATTTCCTTACCAAACTGTAAGAAACATATTAACACTCATCACACTTATAACAGACAAACATTTATTGAACTAAAACTGAAACTGAATGCCTTTGAATAATAACCAAGAAAAAACAAAACATTTATTGTTGTGGGAGACTGTGTCTGGGAAATGTGGGGGAGCTGCTGACTCTGGCTTTGTCTGCCAGTAATCAAATCAAATCAAATCAAGTTTATTCTCTATAAGGGTTATAATGTGGGGTTTACAGGATTTGGATATTGTGTGGTTTACATGTTATAAAATACTAATTACAGAGGGAGCCACTAGGCCACCTAGCAAGGCATTTCGGGCAGACTTAGATTAATTCTTAACATTAAATCCTTACAGATTATGGTATTAAGGCTAAGTGACTACATCATAATTTGTGAGTTTAGCAATGTGAATGCTTTTGTTTTGGCACAATACAACGTGTCTATATTGGAGTATCATAGGCAAACTTATGACTAGTTAGGATTTTTTATTTTAAGATTAAGATTAGTATTTCTGTGTTTATAGTCAGTGGACGAGTGAGTGTAATTGTGAACCACCAGGTAGTTATCATGTAGTTAGTTGTCGGGGTGGATCAGGGAGATAAGATGTTTTCTAACAGTAGTTTTGAAAGTGATGAGTGTGTCTGCAGTTCTAGAGTTTTCAGGTAGGGTGTTCCAGATTTTAGGTCCTTTGAAATACATTGAATTTTTGTAAAGGTTTAGTCGGACACGGGGAATGTCATAGAGATGTTTGTGTCTGGTGTTATGCCTGTGGATCCTGTCACAACTATCAAGAAAGCGTTTTAGGTCAAGGTTAATATTGGAATTTAAGGTCCTGTAGATATAGATTGCACAGTAGTAAGTGTGGATGTTCTGAACAGGGAGTAAGTTTAGATCTATGAAGAGTGGGGGGGGGGGGGTGTTGCCAGGGATGGGATTTAGTGATTATTCTTACTGCGGCTTTTTGTTGGGTTATTATTGGCTTTAGGTATGTTGCTGCAGTTGAACCCCAAGCACAGATAGCATAGGTGAGGTATGGATATGTAAGTGAATGGTATAGTGTGAGAAGGGCAGTTTGCAGCACGTAGTATTGTATCTTGGTGAGACTGCATATTTCTATAACTCTTCAGTACATATCTGAATTGTATGCATAATTTTTGTTTTGTATGGTCAATACATCAGTAGTGAATAATGTTTTGTTTAGTGAAAGAGAAAATAACACCACACTCATGGGCCAAACTCAAGTCAGAGTTAGAAGGGAAATCGTACGCCTCACCTCCGTACTCAAAATATTACAAGGGCAGATACTGGCATGACACTTGTCCCATACAGCTTCATATTCATCTTGTTTGAATACTTGTTCACCCTTTATTATCAGTCACCATATTGAACAAATAGAAATATAGATCGAGTAGATATATCAGTGTTAAAGGAACAGTGTAATTATGATTATACATATACAGTATTGAACCCGTAATGACACGATTGCAAACAAACCATACCCCGGCCGGGATTGAACCCGCAGTCATAGAGTCTCAAAACTCCAGCCCGTCGCGTTAGCCACTAGACCAGCTAGCCACAATAAGATTCGTCCAACTAGGTATATTTCTACACCATTATTATTTCTACTTCCTATGGTGTAGAAATATACCTAGTTGGACGAATCTTATTGTGGCTAGCTGGTCTAGTGGCTAATGCGACGGGCTGGAGTTTTGAGACTCTATGACCGCGGGTTCAATCCCGGCCGGGGTATGGTCAGTATTGAACTCTTTGTGGATATTTTATGTTTCACTGAATATTCTCTTTAAAATTTTTATTTATGTTCATATTTAATTAAACTCATTAGTTATATAAATTTTGGAAGCCATTTGCTAGGTAAGAAAAATGCTGTGTAGTGAATATGACTTGCTCTCACTTAGCAAGAATGGTGGGAGGCTTGGGCTTGAGGTTCTGTTTGTGATCCTGTGAACAGATTTGAGAAAATGTGCAGTTGTATAATTATATTTATTCAGTTGTGTTTACACAAAATTCACCCCATGGGAGGTCATGGTATATGAGGCTTTATGGTATTTCAAAAATTTATTTATTTTTTTAAATAAAGAGAACATTAAAATTGGCTAAATTTTGATTTCACAATTTTTTTTTGTAACTGAGACTATTCTGCACATCCCCTATCCTGAAGGAATATGTACAGTATAGTGAATTTAGTAAAGAAGCTTATTTGTTGTTACTCCATTGCACCAAGATTTTAAACCCCTGTAAAAAAAAATTTATAATTTCATTTTCAAAAAACTTCTATAATGACATTTACAGCTTGCAATATTCAGCATATTTCCCAATTTCAGAGAATGTTTGTGGTGAGTTTGGTAAAGATTCTCTTATCACTCATTGTCAATATTTCCTTTATAAGCTAGGATGGATGTTTCTGTAGATTATATTCAAAATGTCCAGCCACCTTTTTTTATGGTATGATAATCAGTGACCACATTTCAGAGAAAGAGGCCATATAGTGATTTTAATTATACAATTATTTAGTAATGAAGCTTGAATGATGTTTGGAGCCTACCTCTTCAGGCTTTGATTGAAATGGGGCACTGTAGTTCACAGATGGACAATAAGTAATCAGAAATGTACCAAGCTTGCTTCATTCATTCTTTGAGGTAGGATGGGCTCATTGAATATTGGTGGCTTGATAAATATATCTTATTGCTGATTTTCTAATTTAGTTTTATCATGTTTTAAGCTGCCATTTCTGAAGTAGTAAGATGATAATTTTATATACAACAGTCATTACCCATTTAATTAAATTTTGTGTAATGTAATTTTGTATGAAAACATTAGATACATTAAGGAACAAATGATATAACAGTCTTCTCAGTATTTAAAAACAAATGTGTTTGTAGCTTGGCTAAGGCCATGCACTCCTGCTGGGATAAACGCAAATAGCCGGGCTTGCATGCTAATTAGATGATTGCAACATCTGTACCTATTTGTAATTACAGGTGCAGTTAATCATGTGGTGTCCTGTCTTTAGTGTTTAGTTTGTTACACTGTATAACTTTCAGGTTTCTAGTAGTTGTAGCACATACTGTCTCTTCTTGGATCCCAGTCATGTAGTCCATCACACTTTGTAAATACTATATATTATATTCATAGGAAAGTACTAAACCAGTGAGGCTTATCAGTATCTTGGGAATAAGATATTATCAGATTTAATACAAAAATGAAAAAGATAGCTCAAATTTCTTAGATTGACAGCCCTTCACTAGCATCAGGTGTCTTGCCTATGAAGAAATAGTGTTCTTTTTTGGGCACTGCTTTTTCCTTTATGTACAACTGTGGCATCTCATTCTCCTTGTTGATATTGATAAAGAGATCTTCATCTATTTTATCATATTTTATATGTTACTTATTATCCTCCTATCAACCATTTAGGGTATTTTCTGTGTTTTCACTCTTCATGACTTATATTTCTTACCTCTGGAAGCCATTTTGTGGTATTTGTAGACTTCCTTGTTTTTCTGTTTCTTTAGAAATAAAGAGGCCACATTTGTAAATATCCCACTGTTCATACTTTGACATGCTTTTCCTGATGGAGACACTACACAATTGTTGAATATTTACATGTTGAATAGTGTTTTGGCATGTGAAACCTGTTTAAAAGTTTGCCAGTGAGCATGCATTTTTGCAAGACAGCATCTAGGTGATGGCCTGGTGACAGTCTCATCTTTAATTTTAGATTCAACTTCAACACTCAGGATTTTATTTTCAGATGTTCTGGTGTCTGAAAATTTTCCAGATCTGCTTACTAACCACTGAACTACCATAAACTGTGAAGCTCCACCTGAACTGTGGGAGACCCCTAATTCATTCTTTACTTCATTCATATGAAGGTATAGAAGATTGTGTTTGCCATCCTCCACAGCACAGTTGAAACATTGTGGTTATCTAGTTCTAATTTTTTAATGTGGTTGCAACATGGTAGACCTTGAAACTCACTAAGACCTCAATTTGATTTCTTCATTTACTCTAAATTTCAGATTTTTGTTTTATGCCATTGAAAACAAACTTCAGTCATGGCCAAGAGTGACTAGTGTACACTGTACATTGAGTCCTATAGGAAAATTAGATGAAGTGATATTGGATGTGTTCTTCTAGAGCTAAACAAGTAATTTATTCTTAATCATGTAAATAATTAGTGTGTACAGAGGATACACCTTTATTACATAGGATTTATACAGTAGGCTTGTATTGGTTTATGACAGCATTTCTGGCAAACCTCATTGAACCTCTTGGTTCTTGGGTTTTAATTCTCTTAACCCTTCTTATTAGTATGAGAGTGGTAAGCTCCCAGACCCAGGTTCAGATTACTTATGAATTTCATACCCACGAAAGTGTTTGGGATAGGTTAATCATGGTGTAGGTATTTGAGTATTAGAGATAGTAAACAAGAAAGTACAGTGTACCAGCATTGAAATGATATTCCTTAGTCCTATTGGAGCCATACTGTTTTCTGGTTCTGATTGGTAGAGTATTAGGTTTCAAGCCTGTCTACTGCATCTAGTTTTTCTTATCTGATCATGATACAAAGATCAGTATTAACGTTTTTGCATGAGACATCACTAGTTACTTGTCAGGCATATTAGACATGGAGTTGCATTGATTTAAAAATTAAAATGAAGGAGTTCTGCCATGAGGCAGAAAGGCTAGAAGTCAGCAGAAAGAGTCCCTTGAAGGGAGGCACTAAATACTGGTGAACGGGTCTTGATCTAAGGATTTGGAGCTGCTTTGATCCTATAGATTTAGTGCTTGCCCTTGATTGTATAAGAATAATAAATAATAATAATAATAGTGTAAGTAATAAGCTTATGTTATTAAGTGAAGACTATTATTATTGCACAACCCTGTTCGACCCATATGAGTTTAACATTTTTTTAATAGTAATTATAGTAATAGTAATGCATTCATGGCCAGGTTTAGTGCTTTGTCTGATTATATTATTATTGTTAATGCATTCATGGGGAAGATTAGTAAACTTGTAGGGGTCATACAGCACCTGGGGAATGAGAGGCAGTCAAATTTAATCTAGGGCTATGGAAAGTGGCTCTTAATTTTTTAGATCAGGAACCCTCTGGTGGGGCACTGAGGGGTAAAAAATGATCAGTCTATGTTAAATAGGACTATTCTAGGTTGTCATCATAACATGTCACATTTTTTATACCTCTAATCCCTCCAGGGATTAGAGATATAAAAAATGCGACATGTTATGATTCCAAGATTTGGAGTTAACCTTAGCGAACAGGCAGACTCAGTTGGTGGTTCAGACCCAATTTCATGTGGGGATATTCATTTCTTGGACTATTTTTTAAGGAATCGCACAACTTTGCAACTGCTGTCAATAATGATGGTTTGAGTTGGCCCACAGTAAATTATTTTGTCAAACCACATCTGGGTTTTTGGCCATCTTCCCACCACTGTCATATTTGGGAATCTACATTCTCCTGCCTACATATTGGCTAAACTCATAGACACCTCATGGAAAAACACCCAGCACTGCTCTGTGAGGATTGCCAGGTTGTGTTATCAGTTCACCATATGACTTACGAAATCGTAATGACACGATTGCAAACAAACCATACCACGGGCAGGGATAGAACCCACGATCAGAGAGTCGGTCTGGAGTTTTGAGACTCTGATTGCGGGTTCTATCCCCGCCCGTGGTATGGTCAGTTCACCATATCTTAATAGATTGTCCTGTTTGTCAGTGGGCTTGCTTAAATCATTTCCCAATGTCTCCAACACCCCAACATAGTCACTCTAACTAACCTCGCTGAAAGTCCTACCTTTGATGCGGACACTCTCTAGACTTAAATAACAAAAAAAGGCGCAATGTCGTGACTGGAACAATACACAAATAACCTGTACATAAAAGAGAGGAGATTATGACGATGTTTCGGTCTGACAGTGTGACTTTGTAAATGGTCCAAGTCGGACTGAAACATTGTCGTAATCTTCTCTCTTCCATGTGCAGGCTATTTGTGTAACTCTAGACTTGTGAATAGAATCTACTTATTGCACCAACTTAATTTTATTTTTTGCACACTACTTCCCCACTAACTCTTACCCTCACACACTCCTGGTCTCCTTTTCATAGTTTCATTCCTAACCTCCTTGTATTTCTCCATTAGCACATTCCTTCCTTCAGCAGTGTGACCTTTCAGGTTTAGCGAGTAGTTTGATTATACTATTGGAGCTACTTGTCCTTTCTTCAAATTGAATCTATTTACTGTTCATTATTCCAGGAGCTGCATGACTTCCCTGCAGGTTTTGCACCTCCCCATGAATTGATGATAATACAGTCATCTGTATACCAAACATTTTATATTTATATTTTATGAATTCTATTAAAACGGTGAAGTTTGATTGTTAAGTAACATTGATTATGTTATGTATTTGGAGCATCATGAGTTTATAGATGAATGGTTAACTGTTTATGGCTTATATAGACCAACTGGTGGATAATTAACTTGAAAAATATTTACAATTATGAGATGGCATGGTTTAGCTCTTGGAAGTTGGTTATAGTGAAGTGGTGAACCCAGAAGTGTTGGAAAAAAGACATAGCAACCACAGATCTTTTATTAAATAGTGGGTTTAGCACTTCTTTTTTTATAATCAAGTGACCCTAGTAGGTTTAGCACTTTGTTTTGATTATAATAATAATCAACTACAAGTAACTTAAGTACATTACTTAAGAAAACCTCTTGTAGGTAATACGTATTTGATGAAAGGTCTGCCTTTGCTGTATTTTTTTTTTTTTAACCATCTCAACACAGTACAGTGTACTGGTATAAAGTTTTTGTGGGTTTTCACATCATATCCTGTGTTGGGAGAGATTTTTTACTATATAATGATATAATTCATGAGTTTATCATATAGTTTAACAATACAAAGTCAGGCAGTCACATCCAATATGACTGATAAGTGTACTTTAGCTGACTTTTGTTACATGACTGCAAAACCTCAATAGAAGCCTTGGAAAATGCCATTGTGGAATTTGGTTCCTGCAAGTACTTTAGTACAGAAATTGGAAAAGGCTAGAATATAATTTAACTCGAATGTTCAATATAGAACTAGTCTTTCTGTCTTAAAGTTAAGAAATACATATAACTGATTATTTTATAGGTTACCATTAACAGAAATTTCTTCTGTTGCTATTCAACTTCTGTAAAAACAACTGTGTTTTAAAGAATGCAAGTGAGGTACAGTATTCAACTTCCTAATTTATTCCAAGAGTATTTTCCATTCATTTTATTATCAGAGTTTCTGCTTTTGCTTGGTTTTCATTTATTCTTGTAGTTATGGTTAAGTTATGGGTTTTAATGTACAGTACAGCACATTAAGAATATTTTTCTAGTCATCTTTGGATATTTGTTTTTACCCTTAACAGATTTCTCATACATTGCAAGTGACAATAACAGCATTCAGCATTAAATTATTTTGTCAGTATTGTCCATATTGTAGTCATCAACATGCAGAACTGATGTAGAATTAGGATCCAAGTCAACATATCACCTTTGTAAGTTGAACTTCTATTTAAAAATGGGATAAAAATCAGTGTTGAATTTCTCAAGGAATTTTTAGACTTGGGCTTGACATGGATGAATTGTCCCTCCATGGGTAGCCCACAGCATGAAAAAAACATTGATGCCATCTCCCACTAACCACCTCACCTCCATTTTCTTTCCACTCAGCTTAGGGTCTGTCACCAACAGCACGAGTGATCGCATAATGGGGTTCAATTAGTGAACAAAGGACTGAACTTCTGTCACTGTGGGCTTAGTGCTTCACAAAAAAAATTCTACTTGACTAAACATCTATGTTAAAAGCATAACTGGTAGATTTAATCTACCAGTTATGCTTTTTCATCTCAAGATGAAAAATTCCAGGAAAACAAAGCACAGTATTACTTAATTGATATTTTTTGTAATTGAAAAAATTCAAGTTCAGCAATTAAGCCAAAAATAAAATTTTGGGGGATTAATAATGTCTCTTGATAGCTGATAACAAAGAATATAAATGCTTCATTAAGAGAAACAATAGTGATTGAACTGTAGTGTAGTTTAAGAAATCAAGTTATCATGGCATGTAAGGTGTCACTTGCTTTTTGTTATATAACTCTGAATTTTTTTTTATCCCATAGCATTTATTGTTAAGGAACTTTTTAGTATATATATATATATATAAGTTTTGTAATTCTTTAGCTCTCATACTGTATTTATCATCTAGATAATTTACTTAGGAAACTAAACCCAAATCATTATTTTCAATTTGTAGCTCATGTTACTGTGTATTGAGCAAACCCCATAGCTATGCAATACAATGTTGTACCAGTCATACAGGAACAACTTAGTTGTAGCTAGATGTTTGAGAGCAATCTCTCTTAAAACTTATTTCTCATGAATTCTCTTAAAGAATTTCATTGTTAATATTGTCATCTTGTACATATGTTACAACTGTAACACTATTTTGTACTTGATTTGTTACTACATTGAATAATTGCAATATAGAGAATCCTAGTAGAAGTTATTCTAAAGTTGTTAATTTTTGCAATATATGTACAGTTTATGATTTAAGTTTTGTTATGTAATACAAATGTTATTTTTATTAATCCCTAATTACTACTATTATTGTATTTATTTCCTGGAGGGATGTCCCTTGATGTTGGTAAGGGGCTTTTGATCCAAGGAATTGGATTTGTTTTGCACTTTCTTGGATTGAACCTGATTGCCTCCCATTTCTCAAGCGCTGTATGACCCCTACAGGTTTAGCGCTTCCCTTAAATATAATGATGTAATATTTAAGCAAGTAAAAAGCTAACGAAGGTATTAAAATCTTTGGACTTGAAAACTCGAATGTAGATGAAGTGGTTATACCAGTATACCAGCTTTGACTCCTCAAGGAAGGTTCCTTGATTCTAGTAAAGGGGGGTGGGTCTTAATGCATGGAATCTAACCTCTTCTTTTTTTTAATGAACCTAATTGCCTCCCATTCCCTAGGTATTGTATGGCCCTTACAGATTTAGCACTTTTCCCTAAATATAATATAGCACTGAATTATTATTATTATAATCAAAAAGAAACACTGAAGATTATTATTATTATAATCAAGGGGGAAGCGCTAAACCCAGAGGATTATACAGCGCCTGGGGGGAGGGGGGAATGTGGAAGGCATTCAGGCTTAATTCGGGGAACTGGAGCACAGATCCAATTCCCTAAATCAAGAGCCCCTCACCAACATCAAGGAACCTCCCTTGAGGGGTAAACACTGAAGAGTAAATTACTGGTGATTGTTGGTCATTTCTGCATACGTAATAGAGTGAAAAATTAACAGAAATAATATTATTATAATCAAAAAGAAGCGCTAAGCCACAAGGGCTATACAGCGCTGCAGGGGAGGGAAGAAAGCGAGGGTATTGGGCGGCAGAAGGGAGGAGGGATGATCAGCAGGTTACAGAAAACAGCGGGGCAGGGGATAGTACGGGGGTAGAGGGTAGCATAAGATTGAGGTAGAAAGGGCTGAAGGTATCAGAATTTGTGAAGTAAGTCAGTTGTTGTCAAAAAGTCAATGAGAGAGTCCAGTTGAAAGGTGGGTCCATCAGCGAGAAGGGAAGGTAAAGAGAGAGCAGCGGAGCGAAGACGACGACGGAGGTAAATTCTGCGTGCTCGTTGATAAAGTGGGCAGTCCAACAGAATGTGGCTGACTGATAATGGAGCCTGGCAATTCTGAGAGAGAGGAGCAGGGCGCCTCTCCATGAGATATCCATGAGCAAGACGAGTATGGCCAATGCGAAGACGGGAGAGAGTAGTCTCCCAACCTCGACACTGGTGATAAGAAGACGGCCAGTAACCTATACTCGGTTTAATGGATTAAAGTTTGTTACCGAGCATAGTAGACCAGCGTTGTTGCCAACGGGTGTGAAGGTGGGAAGATATTGCAGCAAAATAGTCCGTAAATGGAATACCTCTACGTGAAACTGGTAGGTCATGTATGTACTGCTGACCGCGCAGCAGTGTCTGCCTGTTCATTGCCCTGTACATCAACATGACCAACAAAAAACAATATCTTTATGCTTGGTAAAGATGCGGCGTAGCCAAAGTTGGATACGGAGGACTAAGGGGTGAGGTGTATCAAATTTCTGTATAGCCTGTAAAGCGCTAAGGGAGTCTGAGACAACCACAAATGATGACACAGGCATAGATGCAATACGGATAAGTGCTGCAAGAATGGCATACAATTCAGCAGTAAAAATACTAGCCGAAGATAGTAAATGCCCTCGTATGACGCTGTCTGGAAAAACTGCTGCGAATCCTACGCCGTCAGAAGACTTGGAGCCATCTGTGTACACAGCAATGGCATGAGAATGAGAGTGGAAGTGGTCAAGAAAAAGAGAGCGGGAAGCGACCATAGACAGTTGGGCTTTCGAGCAAGGGAGAGAGAAAGAACAGACTCGAACAGCTGGAACTTCCCAGGGAGGTAGGGAAAAGCGAGATGCTACATGAACATAGAAAGGTGGTAATTGAAGAGAAGACAAGCGAATGAAGGCGATGAGAGAAGGGACGGAGTAAACAGGGGCGGTGAACAAATAATAAATTTCTACTAATATCAGTGACCATTCTATAAATGGAAGGATTGCGGAGATCATGAGAGCGTACATAGTAGCGAAGGCAATAGGCATCATGGCGATCGGATAAGGATGGAACGTTCGCTTCTGCATAGAGGCTCTCAACAGGGGAAGAGCGAAAAGCACCAAGGCATAAACGTAATCCTTGGTGATGAATGGGGTTAAGGCTAGAGAGAGTAGCAGGAGATGCCACTGAATAGATCTGGTCACCATAATCAAGTTTCAATAAAATGAGGGTGGAATGTAGGCGAAGGAGGGTTCGACGATCAGCTCCCCATGAAAGATGAGCAAGGATTTTAAGAAGGTTCAGCCAGCTGTGACAAGTTGCCTTCAGAGAGGTAATGTGAGGTTTCCAGGATAACCTACGGTCAAAGAGGAGGCCCAGAAACTTGACTGTATCACATTCAGGGATACGGGAGCCACAGAGGTACAAAGGATGATTGGAGATGACAGAGCATCTAGTGAAAGTAATTTGGTGGGTTTTAGTGCTGGAAAATTTAAACCCATGTGTGGTGGCCCAATTGGAAACACGGTTGACTGCATGCTGGAGAGAAACTGTAATGAGGTGACAGTCAGCGCCTGCACAGGCAATAGCGAAGTCATCAACATAGAGTGATGACCAAATATTTGATGGAAGACTAGAGGCCAAATCATTAATAGCAAGGAGAAAAAGTGTTGTCCTCAGAACACATCCCTGGGGGACACCTTCAGCTTGGACAAAGTCTGGGGAAAGCACATTATTAACCCGAACACGGAAATGTCTATCAGTTAAAAAGTTCTTAAGGAAGGATGGTGGATTGCCTTGGAGGCCTAAGGAGTGAGCTTGGGCCAAAATATTATACCTCCAAGTTGTGTCATATGCCTTCTCAAGGTCAAAAAATATGGCAATGACTGAGTGGTTATTCGTAAAGGCATCATGAACATACGTATCCAAGCGTAGTAAGGGGTCTATGGTAGAACGTCCCTTACGAAAGCCATATTGACAAGTGGAGAGGCTGTTGTGTCTCTAAATACCACACTAAATGTCTATTTACCAGGCGTTCCATCACTTTGCAAACTGCACTGGTAAGAGCAATGGGACGATAGTGGGAGGCTTCATGTCCCATAGTGCCTGGTTTGCAGAAAGGGAGAACAATGGCAGATTTCTACAGCTGTGGAAGAACTCCTTTTGGCCAAATAAGATTGAAAAGGCATAATAGGACTGCAAGGGCTGACTGATGTAAATGTTGTAGCATACGAATATGAATGTCGTCGGGCTCAGCTGCCGATGATCGGCAAGCTGTGAGTGTTGCCTCCAGTTCTTGAAGTGTAAAAGGCACATTATACTGTTCTTCTCTGGGAGAAGAAAAGTTCAAGGGTGCTAACTCTCTAGCAGACTTTGAGGAAAGAAACGAGGGGCATAGATAGAGCCCCTGAGAAATACGGACCAGATGATTGCCAATTTCATTGGCAACATCTAGCGGGTTTGCTATATCAACACCGGCAACCTGCAGAACAGGAGCCGGGTCAGGAGAAAACAGTGGACCCCCGCATAACGATTACCTCCGAATGCGACCAATTATGTAAGTGTATTTATGTAAATGCATTTGTACGTGTATGTTTGGGGGTCTGAAATGGACTAATCTATTTCACAATATTTCTTATGGGAACAAATTCAGTCAGTACTGGCACCTGAACATACTTCTGGAGTGAAAAAATATCGTTAACCGGGGGTCCACTGTATTTACCACTCAGTTTTCGTACTTTTTTCCAGACTGCACTCATAGAGGAAGCAGAGGTGATGGTGGAGACAATCTCACCAGCAAGTGCGTTCAGCGTCACGGATGACACGGCGAGCGATCGCACACTTCTGCTTAAAATCAAGAAGTCTCTCCGTGGTTCTATTGTACCGGTACATGCCCCATGCAGCGCGTTTCAAATGTACTGCACGAGCACAAGCAGGAGACCACCAAGGCACGCATTTCTGAGAATGCCTGCCCGATGTTTGGGGTATACATTTAGAAGCTGTGGTTAAAACGGAGGACGAGAAGAGGTGTAAAAGCTCATCGATGGAGGACAAAGAAGGAACCTCTCTAAAACCAGTTAGGTGTGAGTAAAGGTTCCAATTTGCCTGATCAAATTGCCAGCGTGGGATGCGAAGAGGTGGTGAATATGAAGGGGAAGTAAGAATGATTGGGAAATGATCGGTCATGTAAGTCCGGGAGAACAGACCAAGTGAAGTCTAATGCGGCGGAGGAAGAGCAGACCGAGAGATCGATGCAAGAGAGAGAGTGCGAGTCCGAGGATCAAAATGGGTGTGAGTACCTGTATTTAAAACATGAAGGGGGTGAGTGGCAAGAAAAGCCTCTAACTGAATGCCATGGGAATCACAGAGAGATCCCCCCCCCCCAGAGGAAATGATGGGCATTAAAATCGCCAAGTAACAGAATCGGTGGCGGTAATGACGAAACAAGAAAGGCAATATCCGGAATGGATAATGCCCGAGAAGGAGAGAGATATAAAGAACAGAGCGTAAACCACCTATGCAAGTGGATACGGGCTGCTTTGTAATGCAGCGAAGTACGAACAAATAGCTGATGGTACGGAATATCAGTGCGTAGAAGAAGGGCACTTTCATTAAAGGTCCCATCAGGAAAAGGATCTGATACAATAAATTATAGCCTGAGATGGGAGAGATAACAGCAGAGTGTAATTTTGGTTCCTGTAAGCAAACACCAACAGGGGAAAACTGGGAGAGTAACATCTGAAGCTCACCCCGATTACCCCTGAGGCCGCGTATATTCCACTGTAAATAGGCCATGACTGGCAATGATAAAGATACCTGAAATCCGCAGGTAAGGGTTCCTACGGACTAGAGGGGTTAGAAAAGTCCACATGCGGAGGCAGTGGAAAACGTTCAAGCAGCGAAGGAACGGTGCGCTGTGAAGAAAGGAGTTGCGCAGATGGAGCAGAGGAGAGAGAAGGAACGGAGGGTGGGTTTGTGTCCATTGATGGTTTGGTCTCTGCAATATATTCAGAGATTGCTTCAAGTGTTTCAGAATTCAGAGACGTCGTATGGGAGACAATATTGGAAATGGTAGGGGGAGGATGAGTAAAGATTGGAACTGTATTGGACTGTACCAAGGTAGGGGGAAGCGAAAGGGTGGAGGGAACTGGAGAAGCATGGAAGGGGACAGACGAGGTAGAAACCTGGGAGGTGGCAGAAGAGGAAGAAACTTGGGAGGGAACAGGGGAGGAAGGTACAGTACGAGGAGGAGGGTGAACCTCTACACTTGTAACACAGCCAGTGAGAGGGGGAGAACCAGGTACAGAGACAGGGAAGGTAAAATGAGGAGGTGGAAGATGGGTAGGAGGTGTTAACGGACCTTTTTTTGACTTTTGAGAAGTAGAGGGACGATTGAGAGGAAGTGTCATACGAGATCTCGTCGCTACTGAGGCTTGTGAGAGAGAACATGAAGAAGCGAGATCAGACTGAGGCGTTGAAGTAGGGACGTCTGAGCCTAGGACAGCAAAAGAATTAGATACAGGAGTGACTATGGGAGAGGTAACCACAGAGGTGGTTGCAGAAGATGGGATCCCAGAAGTGGGGGGACGTTTTGAAACACGAGGTAGTCTACCTTGGAGGTGGAGATGAGAAACTGCCATGGCATAAGGGAGACCTAAGGGAGACCTTCTGCCTCTTTGAGGTAACGGATTTCCCGCTCATTTAAGTAGACTTGACAACGGCGAGAGTACGAAGGGTGAGCCTCATGACAATTAAGGCAAGAGGGAGGTCGATTGCAAGACGTATTAGAATGGTCATCGGCACCATAGACTGGGCATTCGGCGATAGATCTGCAATATTTTGCTGGATGGCCAAATCGCCAGCAATTTCTACACTGTTGCGGTGTAGGGATCACCTTTCAAACTTGTAACCGATGTCCTGCTACATAAACTGAGGATGGGAGTTCACGGCTGTCAAAAGTTAAACGAGCCACATTGCTAGGGTATCGTCTCCGCCCGCGGGCAGGAAGAACGTGTCTACCTTGAGGATTGGGAGATCTTGGAGTTCCAGCTGTTCAAGAATGTCAGTGCCACATGTCTGGAAATTTTGTTGAACTATGGTATGGGGCAGAATGACAGTACCACTACAAAAATTGAGGGAATGATGTTTTTCAATAGTGACAGGAACAAAATCGATATGGGAAAGACGAGAAAGCTCATGAGCCTGGGTAGCAATCTGTACGGTGATGATGCACGTACCGCTCTTAAGAGCATGAAAAGAAATATCTTTACCAACATGGCGTAGAGTGCCTTGCCAATACTGTGGTCAGAGAGATAGGCAGTAGAGGAAGTCGGTCGTAAAGTGAAGAATTTAGTCCATTGTGCAGTCTGAAACTGAGCGTGGAAAGGTAGTGCAGGACGTGTTGATCTCCGAGAAGAACGAGAAGGTGGAGAAGTATCATCAGCAGGTAACTGTTGTTGGCGTTTAGGCGTGGGACCAGAATTGGTCTGACGCCGAACGGGCCGGCGATTCGAAAATTGCCGCACCATAGAGGGAGAGGCCGGAAGCATAGTCAAAGGAGAGCGGAGGTCAGATAAATCAAAGGAGTCGGTCGAGACCTCAATACCTGAAGCGGGTGAGGAAACAGCACCGGCAAGAGGTACAGAGGTATGAGGAGTGTCCGAAGAGTGGTCCAAAGACGAGGCGGGGTCAGAACGGGATGCGGTATCAAGAAGGGCCCCGGGGGAATCAGGTTTATGGACTAGGGCTGCCATGGTTAGGTTACTTCTTTCTGTTTTTAAGAAAAAAAAAAGAAAGAAAACAAAATAAAAATAAAAAAAAAGAATAAAAAAAGGGGGGACTGGGGAGGGATAGTTCCTAGGAGGAATGAAAGGGCCAGAAATCTCCCTCCGCGCCCAAGAGGACCTCAGCACCGCAAGTAGCATAGATGCAGCATGGAACCCGTGCCATACCCTACCCATCATGCCAGTAAACCAGCAATCCGGGATAGCAACCTCACATCTGCCGAGCTACCTTGGTGGACAAGAGAGAGGGCAGCCGGATATCCGCCACAAAGCATACCTCCTTCGGCCACCACCCCCGGAATCCGAAAGGTGGCTTCCAGAGATACACCCGTCGCCCGAAAGACACCCAAAGCCACTCTCCGGGATACCGGAGAGGGATCGGGACATCCCCAGGCGATCCAGATTCCACGCCAAACTACGCCACTGCCAAGAACCTCAGCAGAATGGGATGGACCCTGGTACCCTTTCCCCTACCTAGGAACTAGCGCGCCTGTGGGAAAAATCCCAAAGGCCAAAAAGAGGAAGGGCAAAAGGGAGGGGTGGGGAGGGGGAGGAGGAAAGGGAAAAGGGGAGGATGGGATAGGGAAGGGGGGATTGGGGGGTAATTAGGTTCGGTCTGAGGAAGGAGATTGACAGGTCTAATTCCTCAGACCAAGAGCCTCTTCACCACGCCAAGGAGCCCCCCTTGAAGAGGAACAGAAATAATAAATACTGTTCCCTTCAAGGTAGGGAAAGGGGTCTCTTGGCATGACAAAGGGGCTCTTAATCTGAGAAATTAGACCTTATGTCTTCTCCCTACCACTCCTCTCCATTTCTCTTGTGAATTGCAGTTTGAAGAGATTTTTAAGCAAAAAGCTGAAAGCAAAAACCTTAAGTTTTACTGCAATTTGGGAAATGTGCCAGTATATCTTAAGAAAAATAAGGATTGAAAACCAAGGCGCTGTTTATTTACATTTTATAGACATTTTACATGAATTCTCATCAATCAAGGAATTATTCATCTCGAGCACAGATATGGTGAAGATTATTAAAGCATTTTAATAGGCTATTATGATGACAATCAATCTTTTACACGATGCATTACAATATACTGTCCATAAAACTGGTGAAGGGCTCTTTATCGAAGGTATGGGACATGCTCTCCTCTTCTTTAGATCAAACCTGACTGCATCCCACCCCCAGGTGCTGTATGACCCCTATGGGTTTAGCACTCCCCTCCTAAATAATAATAATATGTATTGTCCATATAGCTATAGTACTTGCATAACAAAAAATTATAATACAGCCTTCCTGGTAACCACTTAAACCAATGGCACATTACACAAAGAATGCACATATGATTTAGGACCTGGGCATGAGAGCAGGAACTCCCAGAATTATCTGCAGCTATGACTGTGCATGTGAAGTATACTTTTGTAACTTAATACATTAAAAAAAAATGCTAAGGTAAAATTCTATTATAACATTCAAACACATTAGCTTGCAATCTACACAATAGTTATAAACCTCACATTACACCATCCATTTTTTCCTTGTTAAAAACAAATGGCATATGAATCTTCCCAATTTCTCTTATTATCAATCATTACCTCTAATGTGTTGTTTCCTTGTAGAACTCTTTTTGAGAGGATGAGGGAGAACTGGTGGAAGACCTTTAATACAAATAATTATTATAATCCTAACTAAGCACTGTTGGAATATGAGAATATTGAATTATTATACTGAGGTGGAAGCACTAAATGCATAGGTATCATACCATACCTGGGAAAAACTGGAGGAAATCAGGATCTATCCAAGGAAGGGGAAGGCAAATCTAATTCCTTGGGTCAAAAGCCTTTCACCAATATCAAAAAACCTCCCTCAACCAGTTCTGAATTCATATAAAGGAATTCAGGACTAATTGCAGGTGGAAAGTATGATGTCCACGCTTTGAAAGATTGGTGAAGATATTACAGCTGATGGGATACAGGAACTTATTTGCTGCTGCAGAAAAGCTCCTGGTCAAGTTAGCTAGCATTATTTCAGAGTAGCTTCAAACCTGAAGATATGTTTAATGCTGATGAGACAGATGTGTTCTGAAAGATGCCATCTAAAGCATACATAGCAAACAAAAGAAAACTACTCTTGGATTAATGGCTGAAAAATACCATTTCAATTTGCTTCTGTGCAGGGGAATGCACCAGGTGACTTTAAACGTAAACCCTTGTTTGTTTGTTGCTCCATGAATCCCTGTGCTTTAGTGGGTAAGACAAAAACATTTAGCCTGTTATTTGGAAGTCCACTGCCATGGCACAGGTGACAGGCCTTCTTTGCTGAGTAGTTCCAACATCACTTTATTCCTGAAGTGACAATGTAGCTGTCACTGAAAAATCTTGCATTTAGGGTTCTCTTCATCCTTTATAATTGTTGTCCTCAATTTCTGGAGGAAGTGGGGCCAGGTGTCAAGATTGTCTTCGTGCCACCAAATGCAACATCCTTGAAAAAAACATTGGATTGAAGAGTTATCAAAACTAAATGCCACTACACACACAAGAAGTGTGATCTATAAACTAGTGGCAGAGTTTTGGTGCAAATTCAACACTAGATACATGCCCCTATGTGAAAAAAAAAAAAGCATGGGATCATGTACCAATGCTGGATGGAGAAAAATATGGCCTAGTGTGGTGAATGATTTTGCTGGTTTTTCACCAGTGGAAAGTCAAGTTCATGAAAATGATCTTGCAAGGAGAGGGATTTGAAGATGTACAGGCATATGACATCAATTAATTCTTGGATGATGATGATAACTCAATTACAGAGGAAGTCTTGCAGGAATTAAATTCCCAGCTGCATAGAACATGACGAGGATGAAGAACCTGATATGAGAGTCACTGCATATTGTTTAAGTTGCAGACTTGTATATTGAAAAGGATCATGATTTGTCTTGAAGCATTGCTTCAAGATGAGTCATAATCAGATGGAGCAAATTTTTCCTTATCTGCTGTATAAAGAACTGCAGGGAAGAACAAACCAGATGCATATGAAAAGAGTACCTGAGCAGTAATCAACTGATGAACCTGCATCAACATCACAAGAATCCTAACCAACGTCAAAAAATCCCCAACCTTCAACTTTGGCTCACTTCAACATGTTCAGCATCCTGAACTCGACACGAAGGTAAGTAACAAAGTACAGTAGTAATGTAACTGTTTTTTAGGTAACATACTACTCTTTCTTTTAACTGTACGAACCTCACTAGAGTTCAGGTATTTTACAAAGCATCATCATCAACAATGTTAGGTAAGAAAAATCTTTATTTTTATTACATTAAAAAACTTGTTATATCTCTTGGAGGTATTAGGAATGCAACCCTATTTTTCCCAAATGTTTTTTAGTCCATAAATCATTAGTAGTGCAGTTTTCTAGAACATAACAGTGCAAATTTTGATCCACTCTACATCTACATCTTTTTTTTCTTGAAATCCAAACTATCCTGACCCATAGGCACTGTACACTCATAGTACCTTCAAGGGTGGCGAACTGATGCTGAGTCTTGTAACAAGAAATTGTAATTCCTTTTCTCCTTAGATCAAACTTGATAACCACCCATTCCTCAGCTGCTGTTTGACCCACATGGGTTTAGCACTTCCATATGAACATATTACAGAAATAATGCATGAGCCCATTTGTTTTCAAATTAAAATAATGCTCTAACCTATACATCTAATATAAACCTGAATACTGCTTATTTGTTTTTAACTTCTATGTCACAACCCACAAATAATTCAAATTCTTTTATTCAATTTTACTTAATGCTAAAATAATGAGTAGCTTTATTATAACAGCATTAGATATTTTTTCCCTTTTTAGAGAATCCCACCCTTTAAATAGATTCTTTGACTTTTAATAGAAACTAACTGCAGTAACTATGATTTTAATTTTCCTCTTGCACTCTCCCCTATGCCCATAAACCTCTGCCCTTGCACACTTTTGCCCTTCACTCTCTCATCACCTTTGCACATTCCTCTTTTGGCACATCCCTACTTGTAGCATTGTATGACCCTCTTGGGTTTAGTACTCAATTTGTTATTATTTATTTAGATGATGAAAATTATGCTGCATATATTTTAAGGAGAAACAGAATTAACTATTTTCTATTACCCCATTCTTAACCTATTTTATTCCAGGGTTTCTTGTAATGGTGTATGATAGACAGATAAGGTGTAGCGAGACACAGTGAAAGTTCTGCTAAAAAATTAACAGCCTATACCAAGCAAATAAAATTATAAATACTGTAGCAATTGAAAAACATACCACTGTTATTCACTGTGCAAAGGGTAAACAGTGTATAACTATCTGGATAAATACAATTACAATAGGCATTTTTGTAAGTATATGACTAGGATACACATACTACATTTGAGTCTATCTAGGAATACCTTGGTCAGTGGAGTTTCGTTTGTTTATATACATATGTTGTTTATCATGTGATGTATGTACAGACAATTGATGGTGAGAGAAAAAAAACATGATACAACTGGATTAAAATGAATAAACTAAAAACTAATCACTACTATAAGCAAAGTCCACTTCATGAAAGCCTTGATATGTAAAAAAGTACAAGTTTTAATTGTAAAATATACTCTGGGATAAGCCCAATTATAATAATGCTCTTATTGTAATTGTCAAGCTTAATAGTGGAAGCCAAGTTTATCAAATATTTAGAGCAGTCACAAAATTAACATAATTCATTTTAAACCAACATACAACCTGTACTTTTATTTATTAAAACATTAAATTTTAGTGCTTTCTGGTATATAATAATAATAATATATAAATAAAAAATAAATGTCTAATCAGCATAAAGCTCTCAAGATCAGATTACAATCACTTAGCTACTATACATATATTTCTTCACTTTAACACTTTAGTAATGTGACTGTGTCTTTAAAGACAAATTAAATTCACATTTCATGAAACCTGATGTATGCATTGGTAAGTGCTATTTCAAGTGTTATACTGCGAGAGTTCTCCATGTACTGAAAAAGTTATATAATGAAATGAAATCTGGAAACTTCTGCACAAAAACAAATTTTACATGAAGGGTAAGTTTGATGTATTGTACACAGGCTATGAATTAAATTACTGTATACTTGTTTCTAAAGTTAGCAATATCTAGTGTTGATCATTTGTATTTTCCAACAACTTGAATATGTACTGCATGTCAAACATATTTATGCAACAAATATCAGAGCCAAGCTAATCAGAAAGCACTACTGTTACGAAGAATGGCATTTTCCTAACTAATAATTACTATGCAAATTGAAACACCTGTAAATTTTTAATAATTAGCTTAACATATGACTGAAGAACTGTAACTCAAAAACACCTTTACTATCAGTCATTATCAGAGGATTTAGGCCTATACAAGACAATACACAATGGTTAAACCATCTCATTTAAAAATTAACTTTTTGAATCAGAATTCCATCCTCATCATGGCCTGTATGTTGACTAATGAATCACTTGCTGTATTATCTCCAGGTTTGAAAACATTCTATTGTGAGTGAATGCTTTGGGTTACTTTTACTACAAAGTAACATTATTTAAAAGATGTTGTTTTAACATTAAATCTGGCAAGAATAGATGTCATAATTATCTTTATTTTAATTGGCTTTTGTATTATATTATACAGGTTGACCATCACTAATCTGGCATCATCGGGACCTGTAGGTGTCGGATTAGTGATTTTGCCAGATTATAGAGTGGTTAGGTTAGAATACACTTAACCCAATGGCGATATTTACACACTGGCAATTTTACTCACTTTACACTCTATTTTTGGCTCATTACATTGTTCCAGTCAGCCAAAGTCATGCCTATTTCGCTAGTATTCCTTCTATTCTATCGATTGAGTACAAGAAACTGCCCATTTACCTATTTCAACTAACCAATAAAGTGATCAGAAGTCAGTAATTTGACCAATTTCACAAAATTTCAAGAGATGCCAGTTTCAAAATAGGGTCCAGAATAAACAATGCAGACATTCCTGGCACTAAAATAACATTTTCTTTGTTCATTAGTCATATCTCCAGGACCCTCTTATATTACGCTTGCTTTCCATTTTGAATTTTTATTCATACAAAAAACAGAAGATTTACTGTTATGTAGACTACTGCATTACTGTAATAATTGCATAAATAATATCAACCCATTCGTGAACACATATTAGACGGACACATACTGGATGTGTGACATTATCTGTTTACTCTTGAACACTGGCAAAAATCGAACATTTCTGCTACTTTGAGTTCAACTTCAAGGTACTTTCTGTCCTGAAACCAATCAAAAATCACCTCTATTTCCATAATATATCTTCCATTCTATCAAATGAGGCCAAAAAACTGAGAATACAACCATAAAAACCATACAAAAATACAACACAAAGTTGCTGTTTTACACCAAAAACACAGTCGCAGTTTTTTCCTCATTGTGCACTGCGTGCTGCAGTTTTTTTTTATATAGTGCACACTTACCATACAGACCTATTCTCTCGTATGTAGGCCCAAATTTAATGGTCACAGCTTATCTCAGTAAGCTGAGCTCATGGTGTCATACTATAGGACCAACAGTGGCTTCAAAGCCACTTTATCTTTTATGGACAAGAAGAAGAATTTCCTTTATTCGTTGTAACCATGGCTAGGGCTAAAACTGAGCAGGTTATAACAATAAATGAAGAAAAACAAATTGGAATGACTTATGCAGCAAAGAGCGCCACCAAACAGTAGTGGCAGGTTGGTGTGGCAACCCGGGAAATTTGAAATTACTCTAACCAAATTAGTGCTGGATTACTGATGGAACCAGATTAGTGAGTGCCAGGTTAGTGATGGCTGACCTGTAATGCAGAGTAAATTTTTCAGCTGTTTTATTAAAAATTTGAAAAAGCATTAACTAAAACTTTTATTCCTCTATAATTTTACTCTAATAACACAAGAAGAGAAATAAAAATACAGTACCATGTACCTGAAAATGCTTTCTAATTTCCTTCTACTAAGTATTTATTTAAATATATTGTGCATTTTAGTCCATCAGAGTTAATCTTATCCAGGAGGTAAGCACCAAAAATAGAGCCAATCTCCAGCTTTGGTTAATTAAAAAAATATTAACTGTTTTCTCAACCTTTGTAATAAAGAGTCCTACTGTTAATGGATTTAAACATATACTACACAAGAGTGCTTTTAGTGACTACTTGTACATGATTTACCAATATAAAATTAGCTATAGTACTTGTTTATACAACTGATTGGGACTATCACCATTAAGAACATTAAAGTTTATAAAATATAAAGTAATAAAGCTACAATCCCAATGAATATACAGTAGAGTACAATACTTCAATAACATTGTTTCAGAAATAAGACTATGTTTATAACCTCTTGCAAAGGCATTAATATAGTAAGTCATCTGACAATATTTAACTACAGAGATGAGATTAAAATTATTGCCAATAGTTGAGCTATACTTAACAAAAACAAGTGCTAAAATTTAACATCAACATTCTTATGGAAAAGATAAATACACTTTACCAATATATACTTGAGTCTATTGTCTCCTATTAAGGCAGGGAAACTCAAGTCTGGCTTACCAGTTTTTCCTGAATCCCTTCATACATATTACCCTGCTCACTCTTCGACAGCGAGTCAAGTCTGAAAAAACTTTATCTTTACTCACTCTGATCTAACACTTGCTCCCAAGCCCGAGCACCTAAAACATCACTTACCCCAACCTACAATATAATATTTAACCTTTTCACTGTTGCGACCAAAAATAAAGTGCTGACAGTTTTTCGGAGGGGGAGGGGGGGGGGGGCAATGATGCCAAAAATGCAAAATTTGATGGAAAATTTGCAGAAGCAAATTGGTCTGGATGCAATTTATGCACTGCCGAATTTTACCTAATTTGAGTCCCATTTTAAGCCAATTCCAATGCTCAATTTCTCTAGTGTGCTTTTCATTCTATTGAATGAGTACAAAATATTGCCCAATCAACTATCAGAACTACCCTTCAATGCATGAAGAACTCAGTTATTTGGCCAATTTTGCATAAAATTAAATTTTTTTTTAATATAATCATGTCCCTAGGCCTCTCCTATATACACCTACCGTCCGACTTACGACCTGCTCGACATACGACGACTCAACTTACAACCGTGTTTTTTATGCCAAATTTCTGGGAAATAAACAAGTGTTTGTGTTGTACAGTGTTTATCCTAAACCTTACAGCATAAAATACAGTACTAACAGCATAAAAAGTAAAGTAAAACATGAAATACCAAAATAAAACAATAAAAATAAAACAATAAAATAAAGTCATTACAAAAATGTTATGTTGATATTCAGTAGTAAAGTTCGACTTACGTCCATTTTGACTTACGACTGGTTTCTCGGAACCGAACTTGGTCGTAAGTCGGATGGTAGGTGTAACACTTTTCCTCCGTTTTGAATCCATCGCCACAAAAAATTGAAGTTTCACCCTATTTTTCAGATTAACAAATAGAACAAAGGAAGATTAGTCATGGTTTAGGCCATCCCAATAATTGAAACAGTAAAAACCCATAAGAGAGACAAGGGGGGGATGAAGGGTATGCCCTATCCTTCCTCAGGAAAGACATCACTAAGTGAATATTCCTGCCACTTTAAGTCCCATGTTGATATTCAGTAGTAAAGTTCGGCTTACGTCCATTTTGACTTACGACTGGTTTCTCGGAACCGAACTTGGTCGTAAGTCGGATGGTAGGTGTAACACTTTTCCTCCATTTTGAATCCATCGCCACAAAAAATTGAAGTTTCACCCTATTTTTCAGATTAACAAATAGAACAAAGGAAGATTGGTCATGGTTTAGGCCATCCCAATAATTGAAACACAGTAAAAACCCATAAGAGAGACAAGGGGGGGATGAAGGGTATGCCCTATCCTTCCTCAGGAAAGACATCACTAAGTGAATATTCCTGCCACTTTAAGTCCCATTTCAAGCTATTCCCGTCAGAAACCAACTAAAATCATCTTTATAGCACTAATGTGTCTTCCATTTTATGAAGCGATACTATGAAATAGACAATAAAATCATAAAAACCCTCTCTAGAAATCACTTCATGTACTGTGTGGGGTAGGATATTTTTATACTCTGCACATTCACCCTCATTGCACAGACCCATTCTCTAATGTCTAGGCCTATGTTTGCCAATAACAGTGTATCTGAGGAAGCTGTGCTTAAAATGTAGATTTATGTAAATGACACTGGTGTCAATGAAAAATCTACATGGGAGACAGTGAAAGGGTTAAGTATGTCAGCTGCAAAACTTGGAGTACAATTTTATGTAATTCACAGACCTCCCTAAAACTTAATATTCATATCAGTAAATATAAAGACAAACATTTTGAAGGACTAGTTTTTTTAAGTGATCCAAACTTACCATTGCAACAGATATGCAGACATCAAACCATATCCAATAAAAAGCAAAATGCACCACATACAGAATGGCCAAAGAGGCACATGCTATCGAAGTTTATCTTGCATGTAGTAAGGTATGTCTTACATTGCACCAGTATAACTTGTAAGTTGGTTACTTGATTAACACATATGCAGGAAGAATCTTCACAAGCATCAAACACTTTTCAGCATGCAGGAAAACTCCTGTTGAGAAAAATTATCCAATCATTATAAATGGCTTTTCTTGCCAAAACTACAAAATAAATCTTCTTTCAACACACTGGCTGTATCCCACTGAGGCGGGGTGGCCCAAGAGGAAAAACAAAAGTTTCTCCTATTACATTTAGTAATATATACAGGAGAAGAGGTTACTAGCCCCTTGCTCTACAAAATAAATATCATATAATACCTATTCAAGAATCAACTTATCATTATTTTTAACAAGTTATTACCAGCTATCCTTGAAATACAAGCTATTATAATATGTAAAAATGTTACCTGCTCTAGAATATAATTTTTTTAAAAGAGGTGAAAAGTACATGTCAGCTTTGAACTTGTAGAAAAGTTATTTATTACTACCCCTCATAAATACACAAAATAAAAAAAAATGAGAGAGAGAAAAAGAAAGAGAAAGAAAAAATGAGACAAAAAGAATAAAAAAGAGAAAGAAAAGAGAGAAGAGAGAGGTGAGAGAGAAGAGAGAGGTGAGAGAGAGGAGAGAGGTGAGAGAGAAGAGAGAGGTGAGAGAGAAGAAAGAGGTGAGAGAGAGGAGAAAGGAGAGACAGAAAGATGTTTCACTGATGTAGGTAACAGCTCTTAGCTTGTCAATAAGGTTAGGAATCCTTAACCTGTAAATAGCTTGTCAACAAAGCTAGGAATCCTTAACCCCTTGACTGTCGCAACTCCAAATCCTGAGGTGTCTCCTGGTGTCGCAAAAAAAAAAAAAAAAAAAAAAAAAAAAAAAAAAAACTTACGAAATGATAGAGAATCTTTTCCCAATTGTAATGACACCAAAAGAACGAAATTTGATGGAAAATGAGGGAATTACGCTCTCGCTAAGTTAGCGACCTCGGTGATATTTATTTCATAGCACAAAATAACATAAGCTCAAAATTTCAGGGCTGTATCTCCCGTGCAACATGAGATCTGCCTGTACATACAACAGACATGAAATCACTTGTACAGCCTCTCCTCACTTAGCAACGTACTTGTTTACTGACGCCTTGGACTTACAACGGCTTCTCTGACCAGTACTCATACCTAAATAATGTACATTCTGTTTATTACAATATACAGTACACTAATGTAAAAACATTTAAAAAAATACCAGAAATGTTAAAAATGGTGCAAAAAAGACATTTAAACAATATCAAAGATGACTGACACAAACTCACTATCATTATAGTATACTCCTCACTTAGCGACGAATTCGTTTACCGACTTGGTCTTAGGAACGGAACTGTCGTTAAGTGAAGAGAGGCTGTATTAATGTTGGTAGAATTATAAACAAAATGGCTTAACAAAGCTCCAGGAGAGCAAAACATTGCCACAATAAAATGTCACATTAGTACCACCTGTGTCCTTTTACCTAACATAAAATCACTTATCTAGATATATAATGCCTAAAACAGGAATAAAGAATACAACCTCCCCTCACTTAGCGATGTACTCATTTACCAACTGCTCAGATTTATGACCAGCTCTCCAACCAGTATGCAAACCTAAGTAATGTACAGTAGGGCCCCACTTATGCGGCGGGTTAGGTTCCAGGCTGTCGCTGGAAAGCAGACATCGCCGGAAGGCAGAACGCCATTTTTTTCCATTTATAAATGCATATAAATGCCAGACAACAAGTTTACACTAAATTATATTAAGTTAGTAATAGAACCAGGCATTAAAAACACACAAAGTAAAATACATTCACAGTAAATTCATTACTTATCTTAAAGTATTTGTAATCTTAATGTAGGGAGAGAGGTGAGTAGTGCTTATTTGTAGGAAGTCAGGTGCAGGTAGCCCAGGTGTAGGTAGCCCTGGCTCCCCGTCTCATACTTAATATGCAATATTTAAAACATCCCAGAGAGGTAAAATACACATACAGTACACTCATTATTTACCTTAAAATATGTGTAGTATTAATATTGGAAGAGAGGCGAGTAGTATTTATTTGTAGAAAGTCAGTGTAGGTAGCTGGTAGGTGTAGCCCAGGCGGGTTACACCTACCGGCTACCTACACTGTGGCCCAGAGCCATATTATTAACATTGACATGCCTTGTTCACTGAATTTAATCATTTCTAACAACTACCTTCAGATGCCATCATAAACGAAGGTAGAAGTAATGAATAATTCATGCCGAAAATTGTAAACAAAAGCGGAGTGAGGGAGTGGCTGGGAAAAAGGCAGATTCATACACGTTTTCTCTGATGGCTGAGCAGAGAAAGCGTAATGTTGTCCCTCCACCCGGCTACCATCCAGGTCCACAAGTACAGTGGACCCCCGCATAACGATTTTAATCCGTGCAAGAGGGCTCATTGTTATGCGAAATAATCGGTATGCGAATGAATTTTCCCCATAAGAAATAATGGAAATCAAATTAATCCGTGCAAGACACCCAAAAGTATGAAAAAAAAATTTTTACCACATGAAATATACATTTTCCTACACACAAAGAGAATGATACATGCACAATAGTAGAGTAGTACATGCACAGTATATATTGTGCATGTACTAATCTACTAAATGAAGAATAAATGACACTTACCTTTATTGAAGATGCAGCAATGACTGATGAGACACTGTGTCCTGGGAGTGCCTTTTCCTCCTGAGTACTGTAGGTCCTGTTTGGCATTTTCTTCCAGAACAGGCCTTATCACACTGTGTATGCCACTACGATTCTTAAATCTCTCAAACCAACCTTTGCTGGCTTTAAATTCACCAATATGAGCACTAGTTCCAGGCATTTTTCCCTGTTCACCTGGGTGTTAGTCGACTTGTGTGGGTTGCATCCTGGGAGACAAGATTAAGGACCCCAATGGAAATAAGTTAGACAGTCTTCGATGACACTGACTCTTTTGGGTTATCCTGGGTGGCAAATCCTCTGGGGTTAATTGTTTCTTGGTATTCTCAATAAGCCACACCAACAACGGTGCTACAGCAGCAGCAGCAGCTGACGGTGGTACAGCAGCAACAGACGATGCTACAGCAGCAGCAGACGATGCTACAGCAGCAACAGACGATGTTACAGCAGCAGCAGACGATGCTACAGCAGCAGCAGCAGCAGATGATGCTACAGCAGCAGCAGACGATGCTACAGCAGCAGCAAACGATGCTACAGCAGCAACAGACGATGTTACAGCAGCAGCAGACGATGCTACAGCAGCAGCAGCAGCAGACGATGCTACAGCAGCAGCAGACGATGCTACAGCAGCAACAAACGATGTTACAGCAGCAGCAGACGATGCTACAGCAGCAGCAGCAGCAGACGATGCTACAGCAGCAGCAGACGATGCTACAGCAGCAGCAGCAGCTGACAGTGCTACAGCAGCAGCAGACGATGCTACAGCAGCAGCAGACGATGCTACAGCAGCAGCAGACGATGCTACAGCAGCAGCAGACGATGCTACAGCAGCAACAGACGATGTTACAACAGCAGCAGACGATGCTACAGCAGCAGCAGACGATGCTACAGCAGCAGCAGACGATGCTACAGCAGCAGCAGATGATGCTACAGCAGCAGCAGATGATGCTACAGCAGCAGCAGACGATGCTACAGCAGCAGCAGACGATGCTACAGCAGCAGCAGACGATGCTACAGCAGCAGCAGCAGCTGACAGTGCAGCAGCAGCAGCAGCTGTACCACCAATAGTAGCGATGGTTGATTGGGGTTTATTATACAACCTGGCCAGCTCGGAGACACGCACTCCACTTTCATACTTATCAATGATCTTTTTCTTCATCTCTATTGTAATTCTCACCCTTATTGCTGTAGGGTTGGCACTAGAAGCTTTCTTGGGGCTCATGGTCATTTATTTTCTAGAAAAAGCACCGAAAACACTGTAATAATACGAAATATTCCGATTGTATGCTTGGATGTTACCGCGGAGGCTGGCTGGTAAACAATGCCACTGGCGGCACATGTGAGGCTGGCTGAGGGCGCACATTGGAAGCGTCTCGGACAAAAATTGGTGAGCGGGTTTTTAAGCGGTATGCGAGGCAAAATTTTTGCGATTAAAGCAAGCGGTATGCGGATTAATCGTTATGTGATGCCAACGGTATGCGGGGGTCCACTGTATTATTATCAGAGCACACATAAAATATGCAATAAATGCCAGACAACAAGTTTACACTAACTTATATTAAGTTAGCAATAGAAATAGGCATTAAAAACACAATAAAAGGTAAGATACACACAGAGTACACTTATTACCTTAAAATATTAATATTAATGTGTGAGAGGTGAGTGGCAGGGTGTTTATTGAATAAAATCAGAATGGCACACCATTATCCTCTAACTTGGCACTTAAAGCAAGAGGCTTACGACTTCTCTTTTTATCACAGCTAACCTTAGACGCCATCGTCAATGAGAGCCAACTAGTTAACAAAAGAGTAAACGAGAGAGAGAACGAGACACAGAGTTGAGACAATGTAAGAACACAAACTGAACAGGTAGTGGACGATCACTTGGTCAGGCGAAATACATGTAAATGCGTATTAATATGTGTCTACTTTTAGTTCATTCACGTCCATTTATAATAATAATTATCTCGCAATACAAATACTCTTACATTGTGTACAAGTTAGTTCAGAATAAACAAATAGCAACACACATTTTTAGAGTGAATGAAGATAATAATATTAATAAAAATAATATTATTATTATTATCAATATTAATTTTTTTTTTTTTCAACAAGTCGGCCGTCTCCTACCGAGGCAGGGTGACCCAAAAATAGAAAGAAAATCCCCAAAAAGAAAATACTTTCATCATCATTCAACACTTTCACCACACTCACACATTATCACTGTTTTTGCAGAGGTGCTCAGAATACAACAGTTTAGAAGCATATACGTATAAAGATACACAACATATCCCTCCAAACTGCCAATATCCCAAACCCCTCCTTTAAAGTGCAGGCATTGTACTTCCCATTTCCAAGACTCAAGTCCGACTATATGAAATTAACCGGTTTCCCCGAATCCCTTCACTAAATATTACCCTGCTCACACAAGGGTCATGAATTGCTATATATAGAGTAAAGGCATACGAAAAGATATTTTTCTACAGGTATCCCCCAGTTTGACTAGAGAAAACGTAATTCTTCCGACACTACCTACACAGCTGCTTTGTAAACAAATCTCATATTTATATCAATTTTTATTCTGTGAGTGTATGTATCATGTTTATATGTTATGTAATGGGTTTCATATATAATTTTGAGGAAAATATCATAGATGGATTAATGAAAATGCCTATAATGATGTAAAATAAGACATTTAGTGTGCCCAAGAGTGATTATTATTACGTAGTATTGGCGTCATGAGTAGAGAGAGACTTAGCGATTTTAATGTGTACCTGCACACCAGCACAGTGTGTAAGTATATTTAGGTACAGGTACACTTAAGTATAATTATCAGAGTACGTATAAAATATGCAGCAACTTTAAACCACTTGAAATTTTGGAAAGTTTCCTGACATAATAGATGAGGTCACGGAAAATGTAAACAAACCGGGTGGGGGGGGCGCCGTATTTGAAAGACCGCTTGCCGTATAGCAAATTTTGGTCATAATTTGACATCGCCGTATTAGCGGAACGCCATACGGCGAAACGCCGTAAAGCGGGGCCTTACTGTATATTAGAGCTGATTTCCTCTATTCCATTTATTACAGTATACAGTACACTACAGTATAAACATTTAAAAATATACTAGATATGTTATAAATGGTGCAAAGGTGACATTAAAAAAATATCTAAAGGTGGATGACACAAACCCACTACATACTAGCATAGTATGCTCCTCACTTAATGACCAATTTACTTACCAACCTACTCTGAGGCATGGAACCCCGTCATTAAGTGAGGAGAGGCTGTATTTATGTCTATACTCGGGTGATCTGGGCGATTCTGGCTGGGGGATACAGTATTAAACTCTCTGTGTGAGACATCACAGCACCTGGGATGTGCAGGTGTCTGGTAGAATGGGTGGAACGTTAAAATAGGCCCCTTGGAGTAAAGATTAAAAAACCAACTATAAACACTATGAAAATATGAACAATACCCTTCTTACTGATGGAAATCAGCCTTGTTTGTGGTGAGCCTGTGTCTGACCAGGAAGGTGGCCAGCACTTCAGCTACACGATCAGGGGTGTCTTCTTGTACTGCATGGCCACACTGTGGTAACACCTGCATCTGAAACTTTCCTGGAAATTATTACATTAGTATTAGTATAGAATTCTGCAGCATGATAATGTTATCTCTAAGATAAACAATAAACGAAGAAAGCAAACAACAGAATAGTGGCATGAATACGTAATACAATTCAGAGGGAAAAGGGGTTTTTAAAATAGTTTGATCATGTGGAAAGAATGAATAGAACATTATAGAGGTGTACGAATTTTGATTGGCTAGGATTAGAAATACAGGACATCCAGTGAAAGAGTAACCAGAATTTAAAGTAAGATAAAGTTTTTTTTATTTTTAAGCCTATTTTAAATTTTTTTTTTATATAGTCAATGACATGCAACCTATTTTTCCAATGTGTTCTTCTCATTGAATAATGCTAATTTATATAAGGCAGTGATTTTCTGTAAGATTATTTCCCATCCCTGTATGAGTCAAGGGTCTAGTGTAACTACTGTATTTTCTGGCATATAAGGCACACCTGAATTTTGGCAAGCATATTCTAGGAAATTAAAAAAAAATGCACTTGCTAGGTCTAGTGAGGTGAAAGTGAGCAGTAAATAAATAACAAAAAGGCACAATACCGTGACTGGAACGATACACAAATAACCCGCACATAAAAGAGAGAAGCTTACGACGACGTTTCGGTCCGACTTGGACCATTGACAAAGTCACACTAACAGAGGTGGAGCAGGACGGCTATATTTGACTGGCTCGTCTTCCTTATTTCCCACTTCTACCACTACCACTACTACTACCTCTTCTTCTTCTACTACAACTACTGATGAAATTATGACACATGTGCGGCGTCTGGTTGTCTTTGTTGTGGACGTTTCGCCATCCAGTGGCTGGCTGGATGGCGAAACGTCTACGGTGGGGATGCCCGGGTGTTGTGCATGTGTCATTTCATCCTGTCGGTATTATATACAATTCTTGTACTACTACTACCTCCACCTCTTCCTGCCTATATATAGCCGTCCTGCTCCACCTCTGTTAGTGTGACTTTGTCAATGGTCCAAGTCGGACCGAAACGTCGTCGTAAGCTTCTCTCTTTTATGTGCGGGTTATTTGTGTATTGTGTAAGTGAGCAGTAAGTAGATGTTGGTAAACTATCACTACTAACACTAGATGCCATCAGTGGCATACTTAAGGTATGGCAGGTATGGCATACCTTAGGTATGCCTCTTGAAGGGGAATGCCAGTGAGCAATTTCTATTAAAGTCAGACAAGCCATCCTTGGATAATGAAAAAAGAATTTTCTTCAGATGTATCATCTGTCGTTGATTATCATGAGTGAGAAGTACTAGGATGGGTATTTTGTTAAACTACTTACATAAATTATTAGGTAAAAATAGTGCTGGGAGCTACATGACCACATACCTCACAGAACCACTGCTCAGTGCCAACTGGCAGTAAGACCATTCTCCTGCACAAATTAGAGAGGTAGTCTAGAATTCTGTGCAAAATTTGTGAAATTTAATGTTGTTATTAAAAGTGCCAGTTCCATATTTCAGAGCACTGTGTAAGAATGTGTAAGAAAACCATGAAACTTTTTTTCATGAAGAAGGAAAGTGGAGCTGAAGGACAGAAGAGAGAAAAATTGGAGGTAGAAGCCAAAATGTTGAGGAAGTTTTTCATGCCCTTCTTTGAAAAGCCTGGAACAAGTTGTTCGACACATTCCATCGAGTCACCTGCTACATGTTTGTTAGAATCTGAAGGGAGACCAGGTATAAACGTGTCACAAGCTGAGGAGAAAATCAAGTCAAATAAATCCGAGTTAGACGAGTTTAAAAGTGAGGTTGCCAGAGAGAACATGGACATGACAAGAGGGAAAGATGGTGGTGGTGATGTTTGAGTTTATTGACGAGATTTTACCTGAGAAGACTGAGCCTGATAACACTGAACCTAGTGAACTGGATGGTGTTCAAGAGCCTTGAACTGGCATACAAGAAGTGATTGAACAGCGTGACATTGGACTTCTGAAGTTCAACAAGGATCCTGGAAAAGCAATTCCGCCTGATGCAATGAGAATGGAACTACGTAATAAAGCTGGGTTCGAAGTATTTCCAAAACAGTGAGGAGCCTTTCCTACCATCAAATAACCTCTCAATAAACATAACTTGGTTCAAGAGGAAATTAGGAAATGGTCATAGTAAGGAAGTGACTCGCTCACGGCTGCTCTGTTCCCCTTCTAAAAAGTCTGAATTTTGTATCTGTTGTCTTTTATATTTCCAGTCAGACCATCAATCAGTGGATTCAACCAGTAGAAAGCACCTGAAAGGATTAGTGTTCATGAAAATGCTACAAATCACTAGGAGTGAAAAGTGGAAAGAATTGAAAAGAAATTTAGCTGAAAACTGAGGAGTTACTGCTACTGAAATTCAGTCACAGACTGATAAGGAGAAGCCAAAGTGGCGTGATATCCTGATGAGAATCCTTCACTGCATAAAATTCCTTGCAATTCAGAACCTGGCTTTATGAGGACAAGGGGTCACTTCAGCTGGACAATGACTCCAATGTGGGAAAGTTCCTTGGCTTACTGAAACTACTGGCCATCTTTAACCCTGTCATGAAACAATACCTCACTTGTGTGGAAAATTAATCCTGGATCCAAATCTTATCTTTCACTGGGTGTCCAGAAAAAATTCATCCACTGTTTGCCAGAGTTTACTGAGAAGTATTCATGAAGCCAAATACTATGGTCTCATGTCAGACTTAACTCATGATCAGGCATACTGTGAGCAGATGTGAGAAGTAGTGTGGTACATGGAAGTTGATTTTGAGAGGAAAATGGTCCGTATTAGAGAGTCCTTTGTTTTATCCAGATAAGCCAAAGGATGCTGAGAGCTTGGATGAAGACATCTTGAAACAGCTTGAGAAGGACGAAATGGAGCTACAATATTGTCAATCACAGTGTTACGACAATGCTGCTGTGATGGCTGGACACAGAAGTGGTGTTCATCAAAGAATAAGTGAAAAACAACAACCTGGCAGTGTTTGTGAATTGCGGCAATCCCTCATTCAACTTGGTGGGTGTACATGTAGCAACGCAGGATACAATGATGGTTACATTTTTTTTGAAACCATTGAAGCTCTCTGTGTGTTCTACTCTTGTTCAACACAATAATGGGAAAAAATCTCAAAAATGTCATGCCTGTGGTTGTTAAGCTAGAGTCCAAAACCAGGTGGAGTGCAAGGACAGAAGCAGTGAAACCCATCAACAAGTACCTTGAGGAGCTACTTCAAGTTCTCCAGGACATGACAAACATTGAAAACAAGACCAGTGAAACAAGAAGTGACACACGGCAGCTGTATAACTGCACGCTGAGTTATGGTTTTCTGATTTTGTTAGGACATTTAAACAAAGCACTCATTTCCATTGACTATTCAAAAGATGCTGCAGGATCCTAGCACAAACTTCCACAATGCTGCTATGGATTTCAAAGCCATCTGAGATCATTTTGATTTTGAAAGAGAAGTGTTGGTTAGCGAGTCACTTGAAGAAGGAATCGGTCTCTGTCAAGAATGGAATACTGAAGTTGAAAGACATCAGAGATGAAAGAAACAAATCGCTGATGAGGAACTTGAGATGCTGGGTTAACAGCCAAGGAGGTAAGGGAAATAGTCACAAAGGGAACACTCGAGTGTTTTCAGAGAAAAGGATGAAAGATTCGCTCATTTGCATGACATTGACATCAAGTTTGAGTTTATCGATGTCAAGGGACTGTTATGGCACTGACAGTAAAGACCAATAGAAGAAGTGCAAAAATTTGGGTGAACTGTACAGCTCTGATGTTGATGGACAGCAGCTATATGAAGAAATTTTGGATTGCATAATGTTGCTATCACGTCGGGATAACATGGAAATATTACTACTGGAAGAGCCTCTCGAATTTATTGCTCAAAATGGAGATGAGAGCGTCTTCCCAACAATCGCACTGCTATTCAGATAATGCTAACCATTGTAGTTTCCATCGCCAACCGTGAGAGATCATTCAACAAGTTAAAACTTGCTTTTGTATTTGAGAGCCTCCTTAGGTGAAGGAAAAACTGTGATTTGTTCTGCTGAGTATAGAAAGAGAAGAAACTGAAAAAACTACATTTGAGCACAAAATAGACCATCTTGCATCCATGAAAGCACTGAAGATGCAGTTGTAATTTTCATTTTTATTTTTATTATCACACTGGCCGATTCCCACCTAGGCAGGGTGGCCCGAAAAAGAAAAACTTTCACCATCATTCACTCCATCACTGTCTTGCCAGAAGGGTGCTTTACACTACAGTTTTTAAACTGCAACATTAACACCCCTCCTTCAGAGTGCAGGCACTGTACTTCCCATCTCCAGGACTCAAGTCCGGCCTGCCGGTTTCCCTGAACCCCTTCATAAATGTTACTTTGCTCACACTCCAACAGCACGTCAAGTATTAAAAACCATTCGTCTCCATTCACTCCTATCAAACACGCTCACGCACGCCTGCTGGAAGTCCAAGCCCCTCGCACACAAAACCTCCTTTACCCCCTCCCTCCAACCTTTCCTAGGCCGACCCCTACCCTGCCTTCCTTCCACTACAGACTGATACACTCTTGAAGTTATTCTGTTTCACTCCATTCTCTCTACATGTCCGAACCACCTCAACAACCCTTCCTCAGCCCTCTGGATAACAGTTTTGGTAATCCCGCACCTCCTCCTAACTTCCAAACTACGAATTCTCTGCATTATATTCACACCACACATTGCCCTCAGACATGACATCTCCACTGCCTCCAGCCTTCTCCTCGCTGCAACATTCATCACCCATGCTTCACACTCATATAAGAGTGTTGGTAAAACTATACTCTCATACATTCCCCTCTTTGCCTCCAAGGACAAAGTTCTTTGTCTCCACAGACTCCTAAGTGCACCACTCACCCTTTTCCCCTCATCAATTCTATGATTCACCTCATCCTTCATAGACCCATCCGCTGACACGTCCACTCCCAAATATCTGAATACATTCACTTCCTCCATACTCTCTCCCTCCAATCTGATATCCAATCTTTCATCACCTAATATTTTTATCCTCATAACCTTACTCTTTCCTGTATTCACTTTTAATTTTCTTCTTTTGCACACCCTACCAAATTCATCCACCAATCTCTGCAACTTCTCTTCAGAATCTCCCAAGAGCACAGTGTCATCAGCAAAGAGCAACTGTGACAACACCCACTTTATGTGTGATTCTTTATCTTTTAACTCCACGCCTCTTGTCAAGACCCTCGCATTTACTTCTCTTACAACCCCATCTATAAATATATAAAACAACCATGGTGACATCACACATCCTTGTCTAAGGCCTACTTTTACTGGGAAATAATTTCCCTCTTTCCTATGTACTCTAACTTGAGCCTCACTATCCTCGTAAAAACTCTTCACTGCTTTCAGTAACCTACCTCCTACACCATACACCTGCAACATCTGCCACATTGCCCCCCCTATCCACCCTGTCATACGCCTTTTCCAAATCCATAAATGCCACAAAGACCTCTTTAGCCTTATCTAAATACTGTTCACTTATATGTTTCACTGTAAACACCTGGTCCACACACCCCTTACCTTTCCTAAAGCCTCCTTGTTCATCTGCTATCCTATTCTCAGTCTTACTTTTAATTCTTTCAATAATAACTCTACCATACACTTTACCAGGTATACTCAACAGACTTATCCCCCTATAATTTTTGCACTCTCTTTTGTCCCCTTTGCCTTTATACAAAGGAACTATGCATGCTCTCTGCCAATCCCTAGGTACCTTACCCTCTTCCATACATTTATTAAATAATTGCACCAACCACTCCAAAACTATATCCCCACCTGCTTTTAACATTTCTATCTTTATCTCATCAATCCCGGCTGCCTTACCCCCTTTCATTTTACCTACTGCCTCACGAACTTCCCCCACACTCACAACTGGCTCTTCCTCACTCCTACAAGATGTTATTCCTCCTTGCCCTATACACGAAATCACAGCTTCCCTATCTTCATCAACATTTAACAATTCCTCAAAATATTCACTCCATCTTCCCAATACCTCTAATTCTCCATTTAATAACTCTCCTCTCCTATTTTTAACTGACAAATCCATTTGTTCTCTAGGCTTCCTTAACTTGTTAATCTCACTCCAAAACTTTTTCTTATTTTCAACAAAATTTGTTGATAACATCTCACCCACTCTCTCATTTGCTCTCTTTTTACATTGCTTCACCACTCTCTTAACCTCTCTCTTTTTCTCCATATACTCTTCCCTCCTTGCATCACTTCTACTTTGTAAAAACTTCTCATATGCTAACTTTTTCTCCCTTACTACTCTCTTTACATCATCATTCCACCAATTGCTCCTCTTCCCTCCCGCACCCACTTTCCTGTAACCACAAACTTCTGCTGAACACTCTAACACTACATTTTTAAACCTACCCCATACCTCTTCGACCCCATTGCCTATGCTCTCATTAGCCCATCTATCCTCCAATAGCTGTTTATATCTTTCCCTAACTGCCTCCACTTTTAGTTTATAAACCTTCACCCCTCTCTTCCCTGATGCTTCTATTCTCCTTGTATCCCATCTACCTTTTACTCTCAGTGTAGCTACAACTAGAAAGTGATCTGATATATCTGTGGCCCCTCTATAAACATGTACATCCTGAAGTCTACTCAACAGTCTTTTATCTACCAATACATAATCCAACAAACTACTGTCATTTCACCCTACATCATATCTTGTATACTTATTTATCCTCTTTTTCTTAAAATATGTATTACCTATAACTAAACCCCTTTCTATACAAAGTTCAATCAAAGGGCTCCCATTATCATTTACACCTGGCACCCCAAACTTACCTACCACACCCTCTCTAAAAGTTTCTCCTACTTTAGCATTCAGGTCCCACAATTACTCTCTCACTTGGTTCAAAGGCTCCTATATATTCACTTAACATCTCCCAAAATCTCTCTCCTCTGCATTCCTCTCTTCTCCAGGTGCATACACGCTTATTATGACCCACTTCTCGCATCCAACCTTTACTTTAATCCACATAATTCTTGCATTTACACATTCATATTCTCTTTTCTCCTTCCATAACTGATCATTCAACATTACTGCTACCCCTTCCTTTGCTCTAACTCTCTCAGATACTCCAGATTTAATCCCATTTATTTCCCCCCACCGAAACTCCCCTACCCCCTTCAACTTTGTTTCGCTTAGGGCCAGGACATCCAACTTCTTTTCATTCATAACATCAGCAATCATCTGTTTCTTGTCATCTGCACTACATCCACGCACATTCAAGCATCCCAGTTTTATAAAGTTTTTCTTCTTCTCTTTTTTAGTAAATGTCTACAGGAGAAGGGGTTACTAGCCCATTGCTCCCGGCATTTTAGTCGCCTCATACGACACACATGGCTTACGGAGCAAAGATTCTTTTCCACATCCCCATGGACAATAGAAGAAATAAAGAAGAACAAGAGCTATGTAGAAAAAGGAGAAAAACCTAGATGTATGTATATATACATGTATATGCATGTGCATGTCTGTGAAGTGTGACCAAAGTGTAAGTTGGAGTAGCAAGATATCCCTGTTATCTAGCGTGTTTATGAGACAGAAAAAGACACCAGCAATCCTACCATCATGCAAAACAGTTACAGGTTTCTGTTTCACAGTCATCTGGCAGGACGGTAGTACTTCCCTGGGTGGTTGCTATCTACCAACCTACTACCTTTTCATGTAGTGCCATAATTTGTTAATTAACCCTTCAAGGGTTGGTCATGTACAAGTACGTCATTGCAGCCAGGGTTGGTCACGTACTTTTGCGCCTAAATTCTAGCGCCTTCAAATCTGGTGGATAAAAAGCTGGTAGGCCTACATATGAAAGAATGGGTCTGTGTGCACAGTATAAAAAAAATTCTGAAGCACGCAGTGCATAATGAGAAAAAAAAAACTCCGACCGTGTTTTTGGTTTAAAACAGTGACTTTCTAGTGTATTTTTGTATGGTACTTATGGTTGTATTCTCATTTCTTTGGTCCCATTTGATAGAATGGAAAATATATTACAAAAACGGACATGATTTTAATTGGTTTCACTTTGACAAGCACCTGGAAATTGAGTCCAAGTAGCAAAAATGATCGATTTTTGCCGATGTTCAAAAGTAAACAAATCACGCCACGCATCCAGTACACATCAACTGGCGATTCTAATATTCTTTCACAAGTGCGCTGATATCATTTATATTTTTTTTTTTTTTTTTGAAAAATTTTCAAAAATGAGAAGGAGTTTGAAAGAGGGTCTCTCGACCCTCAAAGGGTTAAAAGATTAACGAGCTCGACTTGCATTTTTGAGCTGATTTTATGGTAAAGTTATCTAAAAGATGGGTGTTAGATGTTTGAAAATGGGGCACAATTTCAGTCCTTGCCATAGGTGCTATTTTCTATAGATACCCCTCTGGATGCCATCATCACTGATGTAAACAAATGTGATGGCACAAACTGTGACATCAGAGGGGTAAGGGTCATATGTAAACATCAAAATATTCAAGATAAAATTTTAGTTAGGACATTTTATTACAAACACACTATAGCTTAGGGAGTTTTTATTAAATTTCTAAAACATGAGGAAATTAAGAAAAATTTATTCATCTTACAAGTGAGGATACTGAAGCTACTTTTATTCATCTCAAAAAATGAGGATCTTCTATTGCATGCCCCTCTCAATGAAACAAATATTCCACTGTAAGTTAAACAGTTTTATGGAGAAAATCTGTTACTTCAACAAGCTCCAGCTTATGCAGCCTGTTGTCTACTCCATTGTCACCAATCACCAAAACAAACATGGCTACCTGTTATTTACAGATACCAGCAATATCTAAATTATAATTTATAATAGTTACTGACCATTCTAAAGTAATCTGGGAAATAGTTCTGCAGGGGTAGTTGATTGGGGTTCAACTTGCCAGTACTGCAACTACTACTTGCTCGTAACTCTTGTTCCTGACCTTGAGTATACTAAGCACAGAATGATTTTCTGAGTTTTTTTTTTTTTTTTCTGAGTGGGGGAGGAACAAGCATGTCTTATCTGCCAGAAAATATGGTCATCCCAAGATGCCCTAATTGCAAGTGCGATTATTCATAAGGAAGATAAGTACAAGTCGAGGACCTGTATCTCACATAAACAATTACCGAAGTACAACATAAAATAAAATGGCAAGTGCTAATTAAGTCAAATATATTAAAGCAATATCTCTCATTATTTGGAATAATGGAAGTGCAAGGATGTCTCCTCTATAACAGCATTAATGGACTGCACTTCCTCAGTATCCACAAGTTTTGCATTTATTAATTTGTCAATTAATGGGTTGTGTTTTATGTTCTACTGTCTGTTATACACAGCTGGGGCTCATGGATCCATCATAACTTATACAATATTATGAAGGATGAGTATATTAACACTCCAAGGACTGAACCATAACCAATAAAGTTGTCCTAGGTGTATGCATGTGTCCTTTCTTCCACAATATTATGACTTCGCAAACTTGGCTCCAATACTTGTAACATCTCTATTTAAAATAATCATCTCTGCACATAACTCTATCAGATGACCCATTTATACAAATGACCCAAAATAGCAAGAAATGTTAGACTAATGCAGTATAGTAACATGTCTTGAAACAAATTGCACATCTACAAATTAACCAATCTAAAATTTATCTGAAAATACATTCCTGATGGATAATGAGAGAACACAGTACTATACTGTATAGATATACAGAAATTTAAAATCCTTCTTATAGTCAGATGAATAATTCCTAATTTGAGATTTTTAAATGGTAATTTCTGCTCATGTTCCAAAACACTGAACAGCATAAAACATTTCTAAAATTTTTTAGAATTTAAAATTTAGTTTTAATGAAAATTTTTGCCCATGTTCTGAAATATCACACAGTACTGATAATTTAAAATTTAAAATTGTATTTTCCCCAATTCTTAAAAAACTACATAAATTTTTCAAGTCAAATTAAAATAGACATTTCTTGATCTTGAAAAAATTCATAATTTCAATAATCATTCAGAATGCAATAATTATTTTCTGAATTTGGGAGTCTTTTGGATTCTGTAAAAAAAAATTACAGTTAAAATACGTACTACTGTACATCAAATAACACTGCAATGAAATCTCATCCAAATTCTCTAAAATTATAATAAAAACATATATACCTTGCATCTGTCCAACAGTGAGGTCAGTGTCAAGTCTGTCTATACCAGCCAGCAATAACATTTTAGCTGGAGAACAAGCCAAGAACTTGGCTGATAATCCTTGAAACCAGCCTGACCAAAACTTTTCTGTTTCTCCTAAGTTTATTCGCCATGTATATTTCTTTACCTGCAAATCATAATTAAAAATTAATAAATGCTTTGAATGTGTGTGTAAAATATTTTTTAAAACTTCTAGTAGCCCCTTTTCTAGTTTTTTTATGAAGGAGGGCCCCACTTATACAGCAAGTTAGGTTCCAGGCTACTGCTGTAAAGTGAATATGTAGCAGCTATGACTTCAGTTTCTCATGACATTTTTTCAGCCCAGTGGCCCACCTGTATCGTGAGTCCACCTCTGTACACAATACACACATTATTTAAAATATTTTTGAACTTAGCTTATAGTGAGTGTGAATGTATTTATTGTAGGAAGTCTGAATAAATGAAGAATGTGTATAACTGAAAACTGCTGTATTAGTGAAACACCGTATCAAATGATTTAGATAAAGAAAAGTTGGATATCAAATTGGGGAGGAGGAGCATGGAAGAAGTGAATGTTTTCAGATATTTGGGAGTTGACATATCAGCGGATGGATTTATGAAGGATGAGGTTAATCATAGAATTGTTGAAGGAAAAAAATTTGAGTGGTGCGTTGAGGTATACGTGGAGACAAAAAAAAACATTATCTGTGGAAGCAAAGAAGGGAATATATAAAAGTATAGTACAGTGGACCCCCGACATTCGATGGCATCGACATTCGATAAATCCAACATTCGATGCATTTTAATGCAAAAATTTCACCTCGACATTCGATGGAAAACCCAACATTCGATATGATTCATACAAGATGTGTCCACGTGTGGCCTGAACTGCACCGTGTGTGCCAGTGTTTACAAGTCAGCCAGTGTGCGCACATCTAAGGATACATTTGGTACATTCCATATTATCCATATTATCACTGTTTTTGGAGCTTGTTTCTGCAAAATAAGTAACCATGGGCCCCAAGAAAGCTTCTAGTGCCAACCATTCAAGAAAAAAGGTGCTAATGACTATTGAAATGAAGAAAGAGATAATTGCAAAGTACGAAACTGGAGTGCGTGTGTCGGAGTGCATGATGATTTGGTAAAGAAATTGCCTGCAACTAGTGGTGATGTGAGTGAATTTAAGGCCAGCAAAGGTTGGTTTGAAAGATTTAAGAATTGTAGTGGCATACACAGTGTGGTAAGGCATGGTGAGGCTGCCAGTTCAAGTCCTAATGGAAGGGGATTCCCTTTCTGAACACTAACACCATCCACACTCTCCCCTCCTCCCATCCCATCAATCATCACCAGATCTTCATTAAAGGTAAGTGTCAATTATTCTATTGTTATTGTAATTATTCTATTGCATTAAACTTAATATTTCATGTGGTACAATTTTTTTTTCCATACTTTTGGGCGTCTTGCACGGATTAATTTGATTTCCATTATTTCTTAAGGGGAAAATTAATTCAACTTTCGATATTTTCGACATTTGATGGCTCTCAGGAACGGATTTATATCGAATGTCGGGGGTCCACTGTAGTACAACACTTTTATATGGTTGTGAAGCTGGAGTTGTAAATGCCGCAGTGAGGAGGCGGTTGGAGGCAGTGGAGATGTCCTGTCTCAGGCCAAAGTGTGGTGTGAATATCAGACAGAAAATTCGGAGTGTGGAAATTAGGAGAAGGTGTGGAGTTAATAAAAGTATTAGTCAGAGGGCTGAAGAGTGGTTGTTGAGGTGGTTTGGTCATTCGGAGAGAATGGATCAAAGCAGAATGACATGGAGTGTATAAATCTGTAAAGGAAGGAAGGCAGGGTAGGGATCGTCCTCAAAAAGGTTGGAGGGAGGGGGTAAAGGAGGTTTTGTGGGCTTGGGGCTTGGACTTCCAGCAAGTGTGCATGAGTGTGAATGGAGAAGAATGGTATTTGAGACCTGACGAGCTGTTGGAGTGAGAGCAGGGTAATATTTAATGAAGGGATTCAGGGAAACCGGTTATTTTACATAACTGGACTTGAGTCCCGGAAATGGTAAGTACAATGCCTGCACTTTAAAGGAGGGGTTTGAGATATTGGCAGTTTGGAAGGACATGTTGTGTATCTTTATACGTACATGCTTCTAAGCTGTTGTATTCTGAGCGCCTCTGCAAAAACAGTGATTATGTGTGAATGAGGTGAAAGTGTTGAATGATGATGAAAGTATTTTCTTTTTTGGGATTTTCTTTCTTTTTTAGGTCACTCTGCCTTGGTGGGAGGCAGCCAACTTGTTGAAAAAAAAAAATATACATATATATATATAATGGAAAAACTTTCGTTTTTCCTTTTGGGCCACCCTGCCTCAGAGGGATATGGCCAATTTGTTGATAGTAGTAGTACTTTACTGAATATACCAGGTAAAGTGTACGGTAGGATTATTATTGAAAGATAGAGAGCAGGATTGCAGATGAACAAGGCTTTAGAACAGGTACGGGATATCACATTGAAGAGAGGGAGCATGGAAGAAGTAAATGCATTCAGATATTTAGGAGCAGACTTGTCAGCAGATGGGTTTATGAAGAACGAGGTAAACCACAGAACTGAAGGAAAAAAGGTGGGTGGTGCATTGAGGTATCTCTGGAGGCAAAGCACACTATCCATAGAGGCTAAGAAGGGAATGTAAGGGAGTATAGTGGTACCAACACTCTTAAACGGGTGTGACGCATGGGTTGTATATGCTGCAGTGAGAAGTAGGCTGGAGGCAGTGGAGATGTCATGTTTAAGGGCATGTGTGGTGTCAATATTATGCAGAGAATTTGTAGTGTGGAAATTAGGTGGTGGTGTGGAGTTACTAAAAGTATTAGTCAAAAGGCCTAAGAGGTGCTGTTGAGGTGGTTTGGTCATTTAGAGAGAATGGAGCAAAACAGGATGACTTGGAGAGCATATAAATCTGTAGTGGAGGGAAGGAGGGGTAAGGGTCGTCCTAGAAAAAGACGGATGGAGGAGGTAAAAGAGGTTTCGTGTGAAAGGGGCTTGGACATTCAGCAGGCATGTGTCAGTGTGTTAGATAGGAATGAGTGGAGATGAATGGTTTTTGGGACCTGACGAGTTGTTGGAGTATGAGCAGGGTAATATTTTGTGAAGTGATTCAGGGAAATCAGTTAGCCAGACTTGAGCCCTAGAGGTGGGAAATACAATGCCTGCACTTTAAAGGAGGAGTTTAGGATATTTGATGTTTGGAGTGACATCTGAATTGTTGTATCTGTGCATCTCTGCAAAGACAGTGATTATGTGTGAATGATGGTGAAAGTGTTGAATGAAGGTGAAAGTGTTTCCTTTCTGGGTCCCACTGCCTTGATGGGAGATGGCCAATGTGTTAAAAAAAAATACAAATATCCACACATGTATACATATTTTTTTTTTTTTCAACAAGTCGGCAGTCTCCCATATATCCCTATAAATACATATACTGTACATGGCATTTGAAAATAACTTTACATAAATTTCTGACCTCAAGCAACACTAAATGATGCTCATAACACTACCGGTAATTTGATTTCAGTCGATGTTTGTGTTGACGAATGCTCTGCAACTTGAGAAGTTCCTGAGTCACCATCTTCCTCAGGGATTACATCAGCCCGAAGGGGGACTCCACTTTCCTGGTTTTGATTAATGTTTGCTGATGATTCAACATCAGCAGTTCCACAGGAACCTGTCTCTGTGCTATAATACACAAAAAGAGTCATCTATAAAAAAATAAAAACAAATGGCAAATGAACCCTATGTACCAATTCACCTTATTACTACACAAGTTTCTTTATATTCTTGTCACAAACCAATACATGTATTTCCATAGTGAAAGTGAAATAAGATGTACCCCACTTTATCTAGTACTGATATGATCACACTAACTTCTTATTCAAGTATTGTATTTTGAACAAAGTTCTGAATCTCCAGCACTTGAAAATGTTAAATTGGTTGTCAAATAAAACGTGTCAGTAAAAAATTCTGCTAGTCATATCTTGTTACTCTGAAAATTGTCATGTACCACCAAAGCCTCAAAAACAATAAAATTAGGTCCTGAAACCATTTATAAGAAATATGTATGTACCATATGTACCAAATTATTTATGTACAGAAAGAAAAAAAGTTATCATCACACAAATGTTGATTACTCAACTTGTCCCATTATACAATATTTCTACTGTAACTTATTAACTTCCCAGTTCTTCATCTCTATTTAATCACTCTACAAAACTTAAGATTAATGAATCAATTTGAAAAAATAAGTCATAATTTTAAAATTGTACCATTTGTTCATTAACGACCTTTCTTATTGTGCATATAATTGTGGGTAATTGCATGAGAAATACTTAATAGTCTGTGTCTAATTCTTAAGTAGTCTTTATACATTAGGATCAGTTTACTAGAAGTGCACTGCATACTCGTGGCTTGCTTATGTACCCAACAATGTTTAATATGTAAATTACATTATTTTTGTACCACATAAAAAAAATAAAAATTTAAATTTGAATTTTGAATAAGAGCTGATAGCAGTGGATGAAGTGTGAAGGAATTATTATTTTTAAAATTTATTTACTTCAATGGCCATCTCCCACTAAATCAGGATGACCCAAAAAGGAAACATTTTTAACCATCATACATTCGACTGCAATCTTGCTAAAAATGTGCTGCATCAATATTCAGATTACCCTCTGACTGTAACATCCCAAACCCTCCTTCATACAGTAGGCACTATCATTCACACTTCCAGGATTCAAGTTCAGTTATTATTATTGCAGTAGTCCCTTGTGTTGTGATATTAATCTGTTCCAAAAGATGCATCGCATCTCCAAAACATCATAACTCAAACCCCAAATACATGATTTCATGGTATGTAATACATTCCAAGGGAAGGCAGGATATAGGCAAGGAGGGAGGCAGAGAGGCAAGCAGGCCGAGATGGATGCAGGGAGAGATGCAGGGAGGGATGCAGGGAGAGAAGCGGCCCATCACTTTGTTTTCACGTGGGTACTGCCTTCCTTTCCTCCCACTCTTAACCCTTTCAGTGGCTGATGCATAGAAATAGGTCACTGAAATCATGGTTTCTGACAAAGATCTACACCTAGATGTTTAGTAACTTTAAATTTAGTGAAAGAGGCCTGGTAGGCCTCTGTGGGAGATAGCCATTATGTTAAAAAATAAATAAATTGGGTACCAAGTGCTTATAAGACAGGAAGTATAACTGGGCATATTTATTTTGTAAAAACTGCAAATTATGGCTGGTAATATATGGTAATTATGTAAGTACTGGTACTTTTAACAGTTTACATTTAATTAATTCTAGACAAAATGGTACCCTGCCACTTACTTCTTCACCTGTCCTGGCATGGAAACCCTGGCTGCTTCAGTGTTTCTAGTCTGTCCAGAACGCACACTGAAAATGCAAATATATTTTTATAAAATACTAAAAATATATATATCTAGTTTCATTTAATCTTCAAACTTTAATCATACTGGAAGTATATCACCCCTAGTGCTAACCTGGGACCCCTAGGGATTGGAGAACAAACATACTTCAGGTTAAAAAAAAAAAAAACTGAAGATTTCTTCCCGGAGTAGTTGAAGTGTTTTCTTTCCCTTCTGTGAAAGGTCCTAAAATCTGAAACTCTCTCCTTGCAGACTCCAAAAGTTTCTTATCTGCCAACTGCTACAAAGCTTAAAAAAAACTTCCTTGCCATAATGTGATGTTGTCAGCAATACACTTACTCAACCAAATCCTGAAACAACCTGTTTTTATCCAATCTTATCCTTGTTCTTTCTTTAAATTTTCCTTCAACACTCATATATTGTTAGATAGGCATATTCTATCTCATATTTTGGACTGTAATTCAAGTAACTAGTACCACTCACCCTGTTAAACTAACAATTATATTTTCATAATGTGATTCTTTTATGAATTAGCTTGTAACTTGTACCAGTATTTAAGTTCATACTAATACTGTGCATTAGGCCCTTAGAGAAAAAATATTAATGAAAAATTAAATACAGTAGGGCCCAGCTTTATGGTGTTTCACTAATATGGACATTTCAAATTATAATCAAAACTCGCTATACTGCTCCCCTCAACCTGACTCTAATATGGTCACCGTGCACCACCCATCTCTCCATTATGTCTGGAAATTTTCCAAAATTTCAAGTGTTTTAACCCTTGCACTGTCGAGACCCTTGCTAACAAACTTGCTTTCATTGTCGAACAATTTTTCAAAAAAAAAAAAAAAAAAAAAAAAAATCTCATGAAATGATTGAGAATACTTTTCCATAGATAATGAAACCAAAAGCACGAAATTTAATGGAAAACTTACGGAATTACACTCTCACAAATTTTGAGGTTTCAGCGATATTTACGCATAGGCGATTTTGTCCATTTTGAGCCCTATTTTGGGCCAATTCCATTGATACAGTCAACTACATTCATAGCTATTTCTCTAGCACTCCTTTTGTTCTATCAAGTGAGTACAAGAAACAGCCTATTTCCCTATTTCAACTACCCGATAAAGTGATCAGAAATTCGTAATTTGGCCAATTTCGTACAAAATTCAAGACAGGCCAATTTCATACAAAATTCAAGACAGGCCAATTTCAAAATATGGTCCAGAATAAATAATGCAAACATTCCTAGCACTAACATTTTCTCTGTTCATTAGTCACATCTCTAGGCCCCTCTTATATTATGCTTGCTTTCCATTTGAATTTTTATTCATACACTTGGAAAATCCTAGAGGGATTAGTACCAAATTTGCACACGAAAATCACTCCCTATGAAAGCAAAAGACTCGGCAGACGATGGAACATCCCCCAATGAAAAGCAGGGGTGCCTCTAGCATGATAAGAGACAACACAATAAGTGTCAGGAGCCCAAGACTGCTCAATTGCCTTCCAGCATACATAAGGGGGATTAAAAATAGACCCCTGGCTGTTTTCAAGAAGGCTTTGGACAGGCACCTAAAGTCAGTACCCGACCAGCCAGGCTGTGGTTCATACGTCGGTTTGCGTGAGGCCAACAGTCACAGCCTGGTTGATCAGGCCCTGATCCACCATAATGCCTGGTCAGACCAGGCCACGGGGGACATTGACCCCTGAAACCCTCTTCAGGTATACTCCAGGCATACACAAAAAAATAGAAGATTTACTGTTATGCAGACTACTGCATTATTGTAAAAATGGTATAAGTATTATCATTGCATTTTTGAAAGCATATCTGACCCACCAGTTAATGTGTATTGGATGTGTGACGTCCTTTGTTTACTCTTGAACACTGTCAAAAATTGAACATTTCAGCTACTTTTACTCTGTAAACCATTCAAAATTATCTCTATTTCTGTAGTATATCTCCCATTCTATCAATTGAGACCAAGAAAACGAGAATACACCCATAAATACCACACAAAAATACACCACAGAGTCACTGTTTTAAACCAAAACCATGGTCACAGTTTTTTCTTTTCTCATTATGCACTGTGTGCTGCAGGACTTTTTTCATACTGTGCATACTGACCACTCAGACCCATTCTCTCATATGTAGGCCTAGCAGCTTTCTCCTGCAAGATTGGAAGCCACTAGAATTTTGGCGTAGTATTATGAGACCGACACTGGCTTCAAAACCGTAATATTATGGGACTGACAGTGAAAGGGTTAGTTATTGCGTACGTATTTTATATTTTTTTATTATATTTATTATCACAGTGGCCGATTCCCACCAAGGCAGGGTGGCCCGAAAAAGAAAAACTTTCACCATCATTCACTCCATCACTGTCTTGCCAGAAGGGTGCTTTACACTACAGTTTTTAAACTGCAACATTAACACCCCTCCTTCAGAGTGCAGGCACTGTACTTCCCATCTCCAGGACTCAAGTCCGGCCTGCTGGTTTCCCTGAACCCCTTCATAAATGTTACTTTGCTCACACTCCAACAGCACGTCAAGTATTAAAAACCATTTGTCTCCATTCACTCCTATCAAACACGCTCACGCATGCCTGCTGGAAGTCCAAGCCCCTCGCACACAAAACCTCCTTTACCCCCTCTCTCCAACCTTTCCTAGGCCGACCCCTACCCCGCCTTCCTTCCACTACAGACTGATACACTCTTGAAGTCATTCTGTTTCACTCCATTCTCTCTACATGTCCGAACCACCTCAACAACCCTTCCTCAGCCCTCTGGACAACAGTTTTGGTAATCCCGCACCTCCTCCTAACTTCTGGAATGAAAAAATATCGTTAACCGAGGTTCCACTGTACTACTCATCTCTCACCCTACATTAAGATTACAAATATTTTAAGGTAAGTAATGAATGTACTGTGTATGTATTCAACGCTTTATTGTTTTTAATGCCTAGTTCTACTGTTAGTTTAATATATGTTGGTATAAACTTGTTATCTGGCTTCTGTATGCATTTATAAGTGGACAAAATGGTGTTCTGCTTTCCTGGTGAGGTCCACTTTCCGGCAGTAACCTGGAACCTAACCTGTGATGTAAGTAGAGCCCTACTGTACAACATAAAACTGAGTAAATTTTTTCAGAACAGTATAGTCTGACTTTTACCTTTGATGCTATGCATTCTATGTTCTTTCTGGTTATTGTATGTCCTGGGCTGTAATACTGAACTATAAATTAATATTTGTATTTTCCCAACTATTGCAATAACTGCTATGAATGTTATAACAAATTATTTTACTAAAACTTCTAATAAACTGTTTTGCAAAAAAGTCCAGAAGTTGTAATTTTATTTTAAGGCTACCTGAAATACTTTGCATAACCAGGTGCTTTCTATTCCTGAATCAACAGTAAATTATACAGTAGAAGCTCAGTTTTCATCTTCAATTCGTTCCAGAAAGTCTGACGAAAACCGAATTTGACGAAAACTGAGGCAATATTTCCCATGAGAAATAATGTAAATCTAATTAATCCGTTCCACACACCCAAAAGTATTAACAAAAAATACATTTTGTAGGCAATAACTATAGTTTTACATACAGAAAACAATGAGAAATAAATATAAAGGACTAATAAAATGGATAAATGAACATTTAATATAACTTTTACCTTTACTGGCAACTCTTGTTGGCATTGGAAGACAGCGAGGAGAGGAGAGGGAGGAGAGGGTATTGTTTGAAAGGGGGAATCCCCTTCCATAAGGACTTCAGGTATCAAATCCCTATCCAGGGTAACTTACCTTCTTTGTGTTTTACTGCCACTAGGAGCAGCTTGAGAGTCACTGGACCCCTGTCACAAAAAATCTGTCCAAAGAGGTCTGTGTCTGGTGTCTCTTTAAGATTTGCCTAAAATGGGACACGGCATTGTCATTGAACGTGTTGTAGACATCGCTTGCAACAGCTTTGTTAAGGTGATATTTCTCCACAAAACTTTGCAACTCGCTTCACTTTGCACACATGTCCTTAATCACTGAAGAAAGCACATTCTCCCCTCTCTCTTCCTCCTTCTCTGAAGCAATTTCCTCAGCTGTGATCTATTGCTGTTCCAGATGAAGGTGTTGCAGCTCTTCAGTGGTTAGGTCTTCCCTGTGGTCATCCACCAACTCTTCCACATCCCAGTCACTCACATCCAACCCAGTACAGTGGTCCCTCGTTTTTCGTAATTAATCCGTTCCCGGAGCCGTTACTATAAACAAAATTCACGATTTACGAATCAATTTTCCCCATAAGAAATAATGTAAATACAATTAATCCGTTCCTGACACCCAGAAGTATTAAAACAAAAAATTTTTTAACATGAAATATACATGTAGTAGATAAACAATACAATGGGAAATGATGAATGAAACATTAACAGCATAACACTTACCTTTATTGGAGATTCTTCTTAGTGTATGGGAGACTGGAGGAGGAGAGAGAGAGTGGATTGTTTATAGTTTGGAAGGGGAATCCCCTTCCATCAACACCTCAGGTACCATTTGTTTTTCTGGGGTTGCTTCTCTTCTCTGTTTCTTAATGCCACTAGGACCACCTTGAGAGTCACTGGAGTTCTGTCTCACAAAATAACTGTGGAGAGAGCTCTGTTTCTGGCGTCTCTTTAATACTTCCCTAAAATGGCCCAAGACTTTGTCACTGTAAATGTTGCCAACCTGGCTTGCAACAACCTTGTTAGGGTGATGTTTCTCCATAAAGCTTTCCATCTTACCCCACATAGTAAAAATCTCTTTAATTTCTGAAGAAGGCACCTTCTTCCATCTCTCTTCCTCCTCCTCTGCAGCAAGATTCTGAGCTGCGATGTGTTGCTCTTCCTGCTGAAGCTCTTGCAGCTCCTCAGTGGTGAGCTCTTCATTGTGGTCTTGCACCAATTCTTCCACATCCTCCAAACTCGCATCCAACCCCATGGAACTCCCCAGTGCCACAATTGATTTTACAACAGACATAGGCTCATTAGGGTCAGTCCCAAATCCTTCAAAATCCCTCTTGTCGACACAATCTGGCCACAATTTTCTCCAGGCAGAGTTCAAAGTCCAGGTAGTCACTCCCTCCCAAGCCATACCTATAAGGGTTATGCAATGGAGGATGCTGAAGTGTTCTCTCCAAAATTCCCTTAGGGTCAAGTGAGTGTCTGTAGTCACAATCAAGCACCTGTGAAACATTGCTTTTGTGTAGAGTTTTTTAAAGTTTGCAATAACCTGCTGGTCCATGGGTTGGAGGAGAGGAGTGGTATTCGGGGGCAAGAACTTCACTGTGATGAACCCAAACTCCTCGAAAATTAGGTCATCCAAGTTTGGAGGATGAGCAGGTGCATTGTCCATTACAAGCAGGCACTTGAGATCCAATTTCTTTTCCAGGAGATACTCCTTCACACTAGGGCCAAACACTTCATTGAACCACTCGACGAAAATTTCCCTCGTGACCCATGCCTTACTATTAGATTTCCAAAACACACACAATTTACTCTTCATAACATTTTTTTCCTGAACACTCTGGGATTTTCAGAATGGTACATTAGTAATGGCTTCACTTTGAAATCCCCACTACCATTAGCACAGAACATTAGCATCAGCCTGTCTTTCATAGGCTTGTGTCCTGGCATTGCCTTTTCCTCTTGTGTAATGAAGGTCCTCTTTGGCATTTTCTTCCAAAAGAGGCCTGTTTCATTACAATTGAACACTTGTTCAGGTTTCAGTCCTTCAGCCTCTATGTACTCCTGGAATTCATGCACATATTTTTCAGCCGCCTTGTGGTCCGAACTGGCAGCCTCATCATGCCTTACCACACTGTGTATGCCAGTACGGTTCTTAAATCTCTCAAACCAGCCTTTGTTGGCCTTAAATTCACTCACATCACCACTTTTTGCAGGCAATTTCTTTACCAAATCTTCATGCAACTGCCTAGCCTTTTCACAAATAATCGAAGTCATAAGAGTATCTCCTGCTAATTGTTTCTCATTTATCCACACCAATAATAACTTCTCAACCTCTTCCAGTACTGGTGATCTCATTTTTGTCAGCATAGTTACTCCCTTTGCAACAACAGCATCCTTTATTTCATTTTTCTTGGCCACTATGGAACGTAAGGTTGTGTAGGGTTTCTTATACATCCTGGACAGTTCGGCCACACTTGTACCACTTTCATATTGTTCAATGATGGTTTTCTTAAATTCAATTGTATTTCTCACCTTCTTTACCACAGGCTTGGCACTAGGAGCTTTCTTTGGAGCCATGGTAGCTTATTTAGTACTTGCAAGCACTAAAATAAATGGAATATTATGAAATATTTCGCTGGAGCACGTGAGGGGACCTTCACTCACTGGTAAACAATGCCAGACTGGCTGCCGCCCCGACTCACGCTGTGGGTACGCGTCCCGGACGAACTACGACTCGCGAGTCAACCTACGAAAAGCGAGTCCATGTTTATACGAAAATACCCCTATGATTGGCGAAATTTACGATTGCCGGGAACTACAAAAAGCGGGGGACCACTGTACTTTGCTAAGTGTTTTGAATTCTATCGTGTTTCTCGCCTTCTTTATCAAAGGGCTGGCACTTGAAATTTTCTTTGGCTCCATGGTGGCTTATTTAGCAGTCGCACTCAATAAACAAGCACAAAAAACAATGAACGCGCAGGGCAGTGTTCACTTGATGAGAAACAAGACCAGACTGACTCAGAACGCATACGTGGGATACTGTGTGTGGGCGCAGGTGGGCAGACACGTTCGGTACGGCAGTGATAAACTGAGGTGATGAACGAAAACTGGGGTAAAATTTTGATGAAAAGAGTCATCGAAAACCAAATTCAATGAAAACCAGGGCAAACAAAAACCGAGGTTCCAATGTACGTACTTGCTAGAAATAAGGTTAGTTATTTATCATACCACCCCCTATATCTGAATTCAGTACTAATACAAACCTACAGGTAACTGTACCAGTTCTGCTCTTCCACCTTAACTTAAGGCCAGGCTTCCCTGGTGACTTCTTAATTAGAAATATTCAGAAGAAACATACATTTAGCAATTGTGGTACTGCAACATTCCTTCTTTCTTTTCTTTGATATACTTATACCTTTGATGAGTTTCAAGAGTCTACTCCTGGAGCCCGGCCATGGGCAAGGCTCGTCTGCATGGTAAAATAACTTAACAGTAATTCAATGGGGTGCCAGGCCTGAAACCCAAGGTCTCAGATTACCAGTCCAACCCTAGCACTATACTACAGGTGAATAACAATACTCCAACCTTTCTTTCATACGATTGTTTATCCTGGCTATTAAATATTGGCTGTAAATTTATGTACGTGTGCACTTGTTTCTAGTACAGCCTCTCCTCACTTAGTGACATACTCATTTACCAACGACTCAGACTTATGATGGGCTCTCTGACCAGTATGCATACCCAAATAATGTATATTAGAGCTGATTTCCTCTATTCTGTTTATTACAATATACAGTACACTACTGTATAAACATTTAAAAATATACTGAAAATGTTATAAATTGTGCAAATGTGACATTAAAACAACATGAAAGATGGCTGACACAAACCCACTACCATTATAGTAGGCTCCTTGCTAAACGATGAATTAGTTTACCGATGTGGTCTTAGAAACAGAACTCTGTCGTTAAGTGAGGAGATGCTGTACTTGGAGAAGTAAAAAGTATAAAAAAAAATAAAAAGGTAAAAGAAATTTAAAAAATACAAACCTCCACTCAATGGCATTCTGAAGTGAATTGAAATTCTGTGGGCGGCCTCGCAGGAAACTCTGCATGGAGCTGAGAGCATCCATGGCTGTGCCTTCCACAACATCTATAACCACCAAACCTGCAAGACCTGCAAAAATATATCGAAGGTAACATGAGGATAAGTTGAATTTAAACCAGTGCCTTGAAAGGATTAGTGCAGTGGCACTAGAAACATGCTCTTGACTCAAACACCTTAAGAAAATCAGGGTGATGCAGGTTAGAAAAAGAATGATGTACCCTCTATAAACTGTGACAAAAGAATCACAGTTCTCCAACATTCCAGTTTTGCCAGGAGTCGACTGCTGGGCTGCTAGATAGAGCTGCATGTATTCCCACTGCCTCAGAGCACAATATTTAAACAAGTAATGCAGAAAATTCCTAAGTACTACAATACAAATCATCAATTATCCAATCACTTCATTTTTCACATCCTTTTTGTCCATTGTCTGTTTAGGTGCTGGATCAAGCATGACCACCAGATAATTACAGTTAAAATCCTGAGAATATAAAACAGTAAAAGAGAATCCATAGGTCTCTAATGCAGAATTCAACTGTATAGCATTATTATCCAACCTTTACTGCATTACTGTATCCTCTTCTCCAATCACATGAACAATTATACCTTGAATTTGCTACTGTATTGATATCAACACTGTTAACCCCTTTCACTGTCCATCAAGTAAAACTATATTATTGACACCAGAGTTCATTACGCAGATCTGCGTCATAAGCTCAGCTCATTTGTATATAAGTTGTGAGTGGTCAAGTTTGGCCTAGATATGAGAAAATGTGTCTGTGCGGTGAATCTGCACAGTGTATAAAAAATTTCTGCCTCGCACAGTGCATGATGAGAAAAGCATAACTCTGACCTTGTGTTCGTTTTTATATAGCAAATTTGAGGTGTTTTCTAGGGTTGTTATAATTTTATTGGGTGTTTCTTGGTATTACTTGATAGAATGAAAGACATACTACTGAAAGAGATCATCATAGTTAGTTCCAGGACCAGAAGTAGCTTGAAATTGGCCTCATAGTAACATATATTAGTTTTGTCAATATTCATGATGGGTAAGGGCTCCCCCCCCCACACTCCTTGGTCTGTATTACGAGATTTTACTATGTCTAATTCAATTATTGAGATATCATAAACTATAACTGGTCATTGCTGGTTATAATTTTATTATCCAAGAAATAAGATAAATTTTTGATCTTTTGAATGATGATGAATTAAAAAAGGTAGGCACATGTTATATAGGAGAGGCCTGGGGATGTGATTAACAAACAAAGGAACTTGTTTTAGTGCCTTATTTTTATTGCTGATTTTGGAGAGTCTTTAAATTTAAATTTTTAATTTCACATAAAACTGGCCAAATTCCCAACTTCTAGGCACTGCATAGGGCAGTTTTGATAGTTGACTGGGCAGTTGCCTGTGTTCATTTGACAGAATGGAAGGCATACAAGAGAAATAGCTAAGAATCTGATCAAACTGCATAACAGAATTGGCTTAAACTAGGACTCGATGTCAGCAATATTGCCAATGCAAAATTTGCACCTTGACTACTAACTTTCTGCCTGCATAATTCCATACGTTTTCCATCAAATTTTATAATTTTGGTGTCATTACCTTCAAAAATTATTCTCTATCATTTCAAAAGAGAAAATATTTTATTTCTGGAATAACATGGACACCGGGCACTTTTAATCTTGGGGATTTGGACAGTGAAAGGATTAAAGTGTAAAAAAAAAAAATAGTACTATACTGTAATACTGCATTTTGATTCAACACAAGATGTATGTAATACAGTATGGCACATTACTGCTAAAATATTCTCAATGCCTTCTGCTAGTTTAGTAAAGAATAATGAACTTTACTATAAAAATTTTTGTACCTAAAGTCAGTTTTATTGAAAGAAAAACATTAATAGTGAACATGTACACTATAAGCTATAATTCAAACCAACCAGCAACATAACCGTAGTATGCAGTGTGGACAGCAATTGCTCCACCCATACTGTGGCCAATGAGCACACATGGTGGCTGCTGGGACCCATATACAGCATCCACTACACGACCAATGTCACTGCCAATAAGAAAATATTATGTACATTAAAGTCATTAACATAATGAAAGAAAAACATTAATTGTAAAATGATTATCTAAAAAACTTTGATAGTACAGGAAACTATAGTGATGATTAACCCTTTCAGGGTCGCCAGGCCCTCTCCGAGACTTGTTCTCAGGGTCGCCAAATTTTTAAAAAAAAAAAAAAAAAAAAAAATTTATTATGAAAAGATAGAGAATCTTTTCCCGATCATAATGACACCAAAAGTATGACATTTGATGTTAAACTTACGGAATTATGCTCTCGCGAAGTTAGTGGTCTCGACGATGTTTACGCATCGGCGATTTTGCCCACTTTGAGCCCTATTTTTGGCCAATTCCAGTGTACTAGTCAACAAAAATCATAACTATTTCTCGAGAACTCCATTTTTTCTATTGAATGAGTACAAGAAACCACCCATTTACCAATTTCAACTATCCAATAAAGTGGTCAGAATTTAGCAATTTTGCCAATTTCACACAAATTTCAAAAGATGCCAATTTCCAAACAGGGTCCAGAATAAACAAGAAAGACATTCCTGGCACTAAAATAACATTTCCTCTGTTCATTAGTCACGTCCCCACGCCCCTCTTACATTGTTTTGCTTTCCACTTTGAATTTTTATTCTCACAAAAAATAGAAGATTTACTGTTATGCAGACTACTGCATTAGTATAGAAATGGTATAAATAATATCAGCGCACTTGTGAAAGAATATCAGACTCACCAGTTGACGTGTATTGGATGCATAGCATGATTTGTTTACTTTTGAACTTTGGCAAAAATCAAACATTTCTGCTAATCTGAGCTCAATTTCAAGGTACTTTTCATTGTAAAACCAATCAAAATCGTCTCAATTTCTGTAATATGTCTTCCATTCTATAAAATGAGACCAGGAAAACTAGAATACCATCATAAATACCATACGAAAATACAGTGCAAATTCGCTGTTTTAAACCAAAAACACTGTCAAAGTTATTTTTTTCTCATTACGTATTGTGTGCTGCAGGATTTTTTTTATACTGCACAACTGACCACAGACCCATTCTTTCATATGTAGGCATACCAGCTTTCTCTCACTAGAGTTGAGGGCGCTAGAATTTTGGCGTACTAGGACGTCAAAAACCCTGGTGCGTAAGCCGTACTAGTACGTCCAAAACCCTGAAAGGGTTAAAGAATAAATAAGTACAATAAAAAATTATTGTCAAAGATGTTTGAAGACATTTAAAGTATTTTGGGGATTGTTGAATTCAAAAATGGCAGTAGGTTTTTCAAACTGGCTATAGTTTGTGAGATATTGCATACCTACCCTCAATTAACAGGGAACTTAGCCATAACATGTGTATATGTAGTGTTAAAAACTAGAAAATGCAAGGAAATTGAAAACATATTAAACATTACAAAATGTCAATCTCCAATGTTTATTGTCAACTGGTTAACAGCCTTCAACTTCATGTCTTGATATATCAGTAAGTACTGATGGGAATATTTTTGGGGTTTCATTAAACACAGAAAACTATGGTCTTTTTTATGATTTTTTTTTCCTAAAAATCACAACACTGACAGTGCTATTAATTTCAGGGGTCACAACAGTGAAAAGGTTAAAGACAATAAAACTCACGTGACTACAATACATTCAAATATGTAATTACCAACTAACTGTTCTCTATTAAAGAGAAGAGTATACAAGTACACACACCTAGCAAGAGTTTCAGCAGAAAGATCCACATTATCTGAGGTCTGAGTGTCCCCATGTCCTCGTTGATCAATGGCTATCAGCTGGCACTCTACCATCTCACTGACATTTTCCTGCAATGCATAACATGCAATTTCAAAGAATTTATTACAAAGTAGAAGTGATGCAAGGAGGGAAGAGTATATGGAGAAAAAGAGAGAGGTTAAGAGAGTGGTGAAGCAATGTAAAAAGAGAGCAAATGAGAGAGTGGGTGAGATGTTATCAACAAATTTTTTTGAAAATAAGAAAAAGTTTTGGAGTGAGATTAACAAGTTAAGGAAGCCTAGAGAACAAATGGATTTGTCAGTTAAAAATAGGAGAGGAGAGTTATTAAATGAGAGTTAGAGGTATTGGGAAGATGGAGGGAATATTTTGAGGATTGTTAAATGTTGATGAAGACAGGGAAGCTGTGATTTCGTGTATAGGGCAAGGAGGAATAACATCTTGAAGGAGTGAGGAAGAGCCAGTTGTGAGTGTGGGGGAAGTTCGTGAGGCAGTAGGTAAAATGAAAGGGGGTAAGGCAGCCAGGATTGATGGGATAAAGATAGAAATGTTAAAAGCAGGTGGGGATATAGTTTTGGAGTGGTTGGTGCAATTATTTAATAAATGTATGGAAGAGGGTAAGGTACCTAGGGATTGGCAGAGAGCATGCATAGTTCCTTTGTATAAAGGCAGAGGGGACAAAAGAGAGTGCAAAAATTATAGGGGGATAAGTCTGTTGAGTATACCTGGTAAAGTGTATGGTAGAGTTATTATTGAAAGAATTAAGAGTAAGACAGAGAATAGGATAGCAGATGAACAAGGAGGCTTTAGGAAAGGTAGAGGGTGTGTGGACCAGGTGTTTACAGTGAAACATATAAGTGAACAGTATTTAGATAAGGCTAAAGAGGTCTTTGTGGCATTTATGGATTTGGAAAAGGTGTATGACAGGGTGGATAGGGGGGTAATGTGGCAGATGTTGCAAGTGTATGGTGTAGGAGGTAGGTTACTGAAAGCAGTGAAGAGTTTTTACAAGGATAGTGAGGCTCAAGTTAGAGTATGTAGGAAAGAGGGAAATTATTTCCCAGTAAAAGTAGGCCTTAGACAAGGATGTGTGATGTCACCGTGGTTTTTTAATATATTTATAGATGGGGTTGTAAGAGAAGTAAATGCAAGGGTCTTGGCAAGAGGCGTGGAGTTAAAAGATAAAGAATCACACAAAGTGGGAGTTGTCACAGCTGCTCTTTGCTGATGACACTGTGCTCTTGGGAGATTCTGAAGAGAAGTTGCAGAGATTGGTGGATGAATTTGGTAGGGTGTGCAAAAGAAGAAAATTAAAAGTGAATACAGGAAAGAGTAAGGTTATGAGGATAACAAAAAGATTAGGTGATGAAAGATTGGATATCAGATTGGAGGGAGAGAGTATGGAGGAGGTGAATGTATTCATATATTTGGGAGTGGACGTGTCAGCGGATGGGTCTATGAAAGATGAGGTGAATCATAGAACTGATGAGGGGAAAAGGGTGAGTGGTGCACTTAGGAGTCCTTGGAGGCAAAGAGGGGAATGTATGAGAGTATAGTTTTACCAGCGCTCTTATATGGGTGTGAAGCATGGGTGATGAATGTTGCAGCGAGGAGAAGGCTGGAGGCAGTGGAGATGTCATGTCTGAGGGCAATGTGTGGTGTGAATATAATGCAGAGAATTCGTAGTTTGGAAGTTAGGAGGAGGTGCGGGATTACCAAAACTGTTGTCCAGAGGGTTGAGGAAGGGTTGTTGAAGTGGTTTGGACATGTAGAGAGAATGGAGCAAAACAGAGTGACTTCAAGAGTGTATCAGTCTGTAGTGGAAGGAAGGCGGGGTAGGGGTCGGCCTAGGAAAGGTTGGAGGGAGGGGGTAAAGGAGGTTTAGTGTGCGAGGGGCTTGGACTTCCAGCAGGCATGCGTGAGCGTGTTTGATAGGAGTGAATGGAGACAAATGGTTTTCAATACTTGACGTGCTGTTGGAGTGTGAGCAAAGTAACATTTATGAAGGGGTTCAGGGAAACCGGCAGGCCGGACTTGAGTCCTGGAGATGGGAAGTACAGTGCCTGCACTCTGAAGGAGGGGTGTTAATGTTGCAGTTTAAAAACTGTAGAGTAAAGCACCCTTCTGGCAAGACAGTGATGGAGTGAATGATGGTGAAAGTTTTTCTTTTTCGGGCTACCCTGCCTTGGTGGGAATCGGCCAGTGTGATAATAAAAAAAAATAAAATAGATTACTTTATATTTAAATGTAGTTGTTACAACAAAGTGCAAAGTATTCAGAGTTCTTTGAAACACTGGATAAATAAGCACACATGTGGTTTTTGGTCATAAATAAAAAAAAATGATACAGGAAGTCGAAGAGGTAATGAAATACGTGAAATCAGGAGGCAGAATCAAGTACTCAACATAAGCACATAAAGACAACATTTCTGACATACCATAATTCTTTATTTTCAGTTGTATATGCATCTAGAACACAGTACAGTGGACCCTCAAGTTTCGGCAGCCTCAACTTTCGTGAAATTCGACCTTCAGCGAGTTTCTTTGGAAAAATATGGCCTCGAGTCTCGTGAAAAAACTCGTGTTTCGGTGACCGTCCGGTACCCGTCCGCCCATCACCGTGCACACAAAGCCAGTCTCCCACGCCATTCTCGCTCAGTGTAACATTGTTTACCAACACGTGACCATCACCCCGTGGGTTCATACAATACATTTCACAATAATCCATTGTTTTTTGTGCTTGCAACTGCTAAATAAGTCATCATGGGCCCAAAGAAAGCTAGTGCAAGCCCTTTGGTAAATAAAGTGAGTGACAGGGACGTGGAAGAGTTGGTGGAGGACCACAGGGAAGAGCTAACCACTGACGAACTGCAGGAGCTTCAACTGGAACAGCATCAGACCACAGCCGAGGAACTTGCTTCAGAGGAGGAGGAAGAGGGAGTGGATGAGGTGCCTTCTTCAGTGATTAAGGACATGTGTGGAATGTGGAATGAGTTGCAAAATTTTGTTGAAAAGTATCACCCTGACCAAGCTGAAACAAGCCATATGTGCAACATGTACAGTGACAGTGTTGTGTCCCACTTCAGGGAAATCTTAAAGAAACGCCAGAAAAAGACCTCTCTGGACAGATATTTTGTGCGCCAGGGGTCCAGTGACTCTCAAGTTGTTCCCAGTGGCATTAAAAGAAGAAGGGAAGTAACCCCAGATAAGGACTTGCTACCTAAAGTCCTAATGGAAGGAGATTCTCCTTCCAAACAATAGTGTACACCTTCCTCCTATCACCTCCTCCCATCTTCCATCCACCCAGGAGTCTTCAGTAAAGGTAAGTGTAATGTTGTTATTATTTATTTTAAATGCATGTACTTGATTTCTGATTGTTTTCATTATGTAAATCTTTATTTAATTTGAAAAAAAAATATTTTATTTTAATCTTTTTGGGTGTCTGGAACGGATTAATTTCATTTCCCTGAGGAAGGGTTGTTGAGGTGGTTCGGACATGTAGAGAGAATGGAGCGAAACAGAATGACTTCAAGAGTGTATCAGTCTGTAGTGGAAGGAAGGCGGGGTAGGGGTCGGCCTAGGAAAGGTTGGAGGGAGGGGGTAAATGAGGTTTTGTGTGCGAGGGGCTTGGACTTCCAGCAGGCATGCGTGAGCGTGTTTGATAGGAGTGAATGGAGACAAGTGGTTTTTAATACTTGACGTGCTGTTGGAGTGTGAGCAAAGTAACATTTATGAAGGGGTTCAGGGAAACTGGCAGGCCGGACTTGAGTCCTGGAGATGGGAAGTACAGTGCCTGCACTCTGAAGGAGGGGTGTTAATGTTGCAACTGTAGTGTAAAGCACCCTTCTGGCAAGACAGTGATGGAATGAATGATGGTGAAAGTTTTTCTTTTTCGGGCCGCCCTGCCTTGGTGGGAATCGGCCAGTGTGATAATAAAAAAATATTTCTTATGGGGAAAATGGTTTCGAGTTTCGTGAATTTCGACCTTCGGCGGGCTCTATGGAACAGATTAATCACGAAACTTGGGGGTCCACTGTATTTACATTGTACCATTACATTTTTCTATTCACATTTTCAAATATATTTACCATATTTTTCACCATAAAAGGCACACTTTTCCCCCCCAAAAAGTCTTAGAAAATCACCCTGCAACTTCTATGCTGAAGGTCAGGGTCAAGAGAAGACTCTGAGTTATTGACAATTGGTATTTTTGGTGGTAACAATACATACCAGTAGTACTTTCTTTATAATAACAAAATAACACTTCTGCAAAAGCATGGCTAACAAGTCATGACAGTTTATATTGACATTTCAAGTGAACCAATGTTGGGCTAAAACATTTCCACATGTTTGAAGTACATACTAAAGCACCTTGAAATGCATCTAATATAATAAGAAACTACTGTACACAGTGTTAAACATTAAAAACAATAAAAATCTGAAAAGCAATCATAATCTTGGAAAAATAAATTGGAAAACAAAAATATTGCTGGCATACAGTACTTTAGTAAGACAGTTGAAGTAGGAAGTAAAAAAAATATATATCAGCAATGATTGATCAAGACATTTATTGAGGAAGCATTCCATCACATGTGGATTTTTCTTAGGATTGAAGAAGCTACTTGTGGCAACTGCCTTTATCAAGCTACAACTTGTAAATATCACTAAATCTGTTCCACCAAAATGTAGAATAAGATTTTATTCAGATTATTAACCCAAAGGATTTTTAATCTAGAATAACCCAACAATGTCACTATCATCAGACTGTCTAAGCTTATTTCCACTGTTTTTCAAACTCTCTCCCAGGATGCAACTCCCATAAAAATGGACTAAAACCCAGGTACCTACTTACTAAGATGAACAGGGGTAACAAGTGCAAGAAATGTGCCCATTTCCACTCACCCAGGAACCAAACCCCAGCCCTTCAGTTGTGAGCTCAGGCTAGTACCAAATGAGCCATTAGCACCCCATTCTGCATGTGAAGCTAATTTTTCTTTCTGTTAATCTTTTTCAAGAATCATTCAATTATCATTTAACAGTGTATATGTATACTATGTTAACTTAAATAAATTAATTCTGCACTCATTCCTCTTATAATCTTGAAATGCTGTATCTAGTATAGAGCATAAGAAAGAAGAATTACTGCAGGAGGTCTACCTGTCCATGCTGTTCAGGTCCAACTCTCACTCACTCATCATATAAGTTAATTAGATTTTTAACCCAGAAGGTTAGCCACCCAGGATAACCCAAGAAAGTCAGCACATCAATAAGAAATGTCTGTCTTATTTCCATTGGGGTCCCCCAGGGTACGACCCACACCACTCAACTAACACCCAGGTTCCTACTTACTGCTAGGTGAACAGGGCCAGTAGGTGTAAGGAAGCTTGCCCAATGTTTCTACCTGTACCAGGAACTGAACCGTGGACAGTGTGTGTGAGGTGAGAACATTGTCCACTGAGCCACGGGTACTACAAATAAACCCGTCACGCTTATGTTTAATTAAAGCTACTGACCATGGTGTACTATAAACAGTTTTAACTCACAGCAAAGAGAGACCAAGTGAGGGCTGAGTAGCCTCCACCATGCAAGAGGAGCAACAGAGGGCCAGCTGAGCCACGTTTGTATATGCGAAAAACATCACCACCTTCCAGGGTTACGTCTTCACTGCTGTCCCAATATTTCTTCCAAGATGCTGGAGTGTAGTCCTTCCGTCCACTCATGCCTGCACGTCCTCGGCCACCTCGCTTCATACTACAAAGAAGGATTTACATCCTAAATCGTTTGGATTAAGTTAAAATTGTAGGTGGCAATATTCCCTCTTATTCCACACAGCTAAACTTCTTAGCATAAAAACATAAGATAAGAGCACACTGCAAGTAGTCCTACAAGCCAATACTAAACAGGCCCTACTAACACCCAGCTACTTTCACTCATATTTGAGTGCCATATTTTCAAAGCTACTCGAGTGTTCTCCCCAATGACACTGCTTGCAAGTGTTCTGGTGATCAACTCTACTGCCAGACTAGAGCTTTCCCATATTATTTTATATAGTTGTTAATAAAGCAGGAGAATAAGACTGGCTTACCCAGGCACCCCAGGAGGACCCATGGGTGGCAAGTTGCTCTTGAGTAAAGAGCGTCGTATGTCAGACATGTTGGTCTTCTTGTTGGGTTTGTAAGGGCCACTGACAGGTTACGTCGTGTTGAGCTCTGCTTCCCGGTGTCCGGAGAAGAAATGTTGCTCGAACCTGGGCAATGAAAGAAAAGAGAACAGAGGTACCTTTGAATATAGAAAATGCAACTAGAAGTTCCTAAATAGACCAGAGCCAAGCTCCAACAAAGCTGGACGCCCACACCCGCACCTGAGTTCAGCAACCAGCTTCCCATCAAAGCCGTTGAAGAATTATCCAGAGGGGAAAATTGTAGCTGGCTAAAATTTAGCCGATAAGTAAGTTTATTTAGGTATACACAAATAAAGTTACATAGATTATCATACATAGCAGCATATGTGTAGAGAACCTAGGACAACCCCCAAAAAAGTCAAAGTGACTTACTTCCATCGGAGTCCTTTGAAAAAGTGCCCCACCTGTAACGTGCCCAACAAGCAGAGTTAAATGAGAACAAGCGTCCCAGAGAGGGAAAGGGAAAATTTATCATTCGTGCAGAAATAAATCTTTATCAGGCGAAAGAGAAATACGTCCACATATTATAAATTGTGCTACAAATTTTTACAACTATAAAGCTTCTTATTTGAAATACTCATTTGTACTTCATGTAATTTTACTGAATGTATCATTGCTTAGTTAATCTTAAGTTAATTTTAAGCCTGCCCACAATGCTCTGCATACAAGGGGCTTTTGGCATGTACACTCAACCACTGTATTTCTTTTGTGCAACTATGTATCATGTCCAAATAATAATAAAATAAATAAAAATAAATGAAGGTTGGCGCAGTCCACACTTCTCGAGTTTGTAAGGGCCATGGACGGCTTACAACGTATCGCGCCCTGCTTTCCTATGTAATTATTATTATAATCAAGGGGGAAGCGCTAAACCTGTAGGATTATACAGCGCCTGGGGGGGGGGATGCGGAAGGCATTCAGGCTTAATTCGGGGAACTGGAGCACAGATCCAATTCCCTAAATCAAGAGCCCCTCACCAACATCAAGGAACCTTCCCCGAGGGGTTTTCCGATGTAAGAGATACTGCCCGAAACTGAGCAATGAAAGCGAGAACAAGAATCCCTTTGTAAATAGAAAAAAAAAATAGAAGTTTCCAAATAGAGCAGATGGACATCCCCCTCACCAAGCCCCAGCCTTACTGAGTTCTACTTTCTAGTGTCTGAAGACAGTAATAATGATTAATTAAAGCTAGAACATTAAAATGGTATAAAATACCGACAGGTTGTTAGGTAAGACACATATGCAACAGTTAGGTATCTTTATTATGAAACGTTTCGCCTACACAGTAGGCTTCTTCAGTCAAGTACAGAAAAGTTGATAGAAGCAGAAGATACTTGAAGACGATGTAATCAGTCCATCACCCTTAAAGTTTTGAGGTGGTCAGTCCCTCTTCTCCAGACTGAGGGACTGACCACCTCAAAACTTTAAGGGTGATGGACTGATTACATCGTCTTCAAGTATCTTCTGCTTCTATTAACTTTTCTGTACTTGACTGAAGAAGCCTACTGTGTAGGCGAAACGTTTCATAATAAAGATACCTAACTGTTGCATATGTGTCTTACCTAACAATTAAAGCTAGGAAGGATCATACATTTATTATAATCATGGGCCTGGTGGTTCAAGTTTTCGCTTCACACGGCGAGGGCCTGGGTTCGATTCCCAGCCAGAGTAGATTATTATTATAATCAAGGGGGAAGCGCTAAACCCGGAGGATTATACAGCGCCTGGGGGGGATGATGTGGAAGGCATTCAGGCTTAATTCGGGGAACTGGAGCACAGATCCAATTCCCTAAATCAAGAGCCCCTCACCAACATCAAGGAACCTTCCTTGAGGGGCCAGCCAGAGTAGAAACATTGGGCGTGTTTCTTTCCACCTGTTGCCTATGTTCCCCATCAGTAAAATGGGTACCTGGGTGTTAGTGGACTGGTGTAGGTCGCATCCTGGGACACTGACCTAATTTGCTTGAAATGCTCAGCATAACAAGGAGCTTTCTATATAGTAGTATGTCACTGATGTCAGCTAGGACTGTATACCTTGTACATGTACTTGTAGCAAATAAAGATATTATTATTATGGGGAGCGCTACACCCGTAAGGATTATACAGCACCTGAAGGGGGAGGGATGGAAGGTATTCAGGCTCAGTTCAGGGAACTGAAGTACTGATCCAATTCCCTAGATCAAGAGCCCCTCACCAGCCCCTCTTGTGAGGAACTGTGTCGAAGGCCTTCTTGCAGTCCAAGATGATGCATTCAACTCACCCCTCTCTCTCGTTTCTTACTTCTGTTACTTTATCATAAAACTCCAGAAGGTTTGTTACACAGGATTTGCCTTCCATAAAACCGTGCTGGTTGTCATTTATACTTTTGTTCTGTTCAAGGTGCTCCACCATTCTCCTCCTGATAATCTTCTCCATGACTTTGCATACTATACACACCAGTGACGTTGGTCTGTAGTTAAGCGCTTCTTTTTGTCTCCTTTCTACCTCATCATGTAACATGACTCGTTGTTGCCTCCCTGTCAGGTATTCTCTGATTCATTGCAGTGCCCTTCCCATTATACGTGCCTGATCCTCTAATTTCTGCATTAGTCTCTTGTGAGGAACTGTGTCGAAGGCCTTCTTGCAGTCCAAGAAAATGCAATCGACCCACCCCTCTCTCTTGTGTCTTAGTTGTGTGTGTGTACTCACCTAGTTGTACTCACCTAGTTGAGGTTGCAGGGGTCGAGTCCAAGCTCCTGGCCCCGCCTCTTCACTGGTCGCTACTAGGTCACTCTCCCTGAACCATGAGCTTTATCATACCTCTGCTTAAAGCTATGTATGGATCCTGCCTCCACTACATCGCTTCCCAAACTATTCCACTTCCTGACTACTCTGTGGCTGAAGAAATACTTCCTAACATCCCTTTGATTCATCTGTGTCTTCAGCTTCCAACTGTTTCCCCGTGTTGCTGTGTCCAGTCTCTGGAACATCCTGTCTTTGTCCACCTTGTCAATTCCTCTCAGTATTTTGTAAGTCGTTATCATGTCCCCCCTATCTCTCCTGTCCTCCAGTGTCCTCAGGTTGATTTCCCTTAACCTCTCCTCATAGGACATACCTCTTAACTCTGGGACTAGTCTTGTTGCAAACCTTTGCACTTTCTCTAGTTTCTTTACATGCTTGGCTAGGTGTGAGTTCCAAACTGGTGCCGCATACTCCAATATGGGCCTAACGTACACGGTGTACAGGGTCCTGAACGATTCCTTATTAAGATGTCGGAATGCTGTTCCGAGGTTTGCCAGGCGCCCATATGCTGCAGCAGTTATTTGGTTGATGTGCGCTTCAGGAGATGTGCCTGGTGTTATACTCACCCCAAGATCTTTTTCCTTGAGTGATGCTTGTAGTCTCTGGCCCCCTAGACTGTACTCCGTCTGCGGTCTTCTTTGCCCTTCCCCAATCCTCATGACTTTGCATTTGGTGGGATTGAACTCCAGGAGCCAGTTACTGGACCAGGTCTGCAGCCTGTCCAGATCCCTTTGTAGTTCTGCCTGGTCTTCGATCAAATGAATTCTTCTCATCAACTTCACGTCATCTGCAAAGAGGGACACCTCGGAGTCTATTCCTTCCGTTATGTCGTTCACAAATACCAGAAACAGCACTGGTCCTAGGACTGACCCCTATGGGACACCGCTGGTCACAGGTGCCCACTCTGACACCTCGCCACATACCATGACTCGCTGCTGTCTTCCTGACAAGTATTCCCTGATCCACTGTAGTGCCTTCCCTGTTATCCCTGCTTGGTCCTCCAGTTTTTGCACTAATCTCCTGTGTGGAACTGTGTCAAACGCCTTCTTGCAGTCCAAGAAAATGCAATCCACCCACCCCTCTCTCTCTTGTCTTACTGCTGTCACCATGTCATAGAACTCCAGTAGGTTTGTGACACATGATTTCCTATCCCTGAAACCATGTTGGCTGCTGTTGATGAGAGCATTCCTTTCTAGGTATTCCACCACTCTTCTTCTGATAATCTTCTCCATGACTTTGCATACTATACATGTCAGTGACACTGGTCTGTAGTTTAGTGCTTCATGTCTGTTTCCTGTGTGTGTGTGTGTGTGTGTGTGTGTGTGTGTGTGTGTGTGTGTGTGTGTGTGTGTGTGTGTGTGTGTGTGTGTGTGTGTGTGTGTGTCTGTGTGTGTCTGTGTGTGTGTCTGTGTGTGTGTCTGTGTGTGTGTCTGTGTGTGTGTCTGTGTGTGTGTCTGTGTGTGTGTCTGTGTGTGTGTCTGTGTGTGTGTCTGTGTGTGTGTCTGTGTGTGTGTCTGTGTGTGTGTCTGTGTCTGTCTGTCTGTCTGTGTCTGTGTCTCTGTCTGTGTGTCTGTCTCTCTCTGTGCTGAATAGGTAAAACTTGTCAATTAGCAAGAATTCATTTAAAATTAAATCCTTTCTAAAATTTTCTCTTATATGTTTAAAGATATAATTTTTCATGTGTGTTAATGTAAAAATTAATAACTGCCTTATTAATCTTAAGACTGTCTTAAGTTTGTTCGAAATGCTCTGCATGTTAATGGGCTTCCTGCATGCACATCTAAATGTAATAAAGACTCTTAAGTTCAATTTGCTATTCTGTTTTTCAATAATGTGCTAAGAGAGACAATACAGACAATCCTTCCCAAGCTACCACTACCAGAAATGATTTTTCAAAGGAAGGATAGCATGGGACTGAGGCAAGTGTGGAGGAAAGCAACCACACACACAGCCACAAGTGAGGACTAAGCATTGCAATATTGTGTCGAAAACTGCGCAGGTCAAAATCTGAGGATAGGTTTGGTCCAGTGATCACAGTAATGATCACGGTAATGAGCACAATACCATCCTGGTAAACACTGAAGAAGATACACATCTTTGTTGGAAGCATTTCACTTCCTCTCTGGGAGGTAAGATACACGTTAACATACTCATAGAAATGAAGCCCTTTAGGATGGCCCAGCACCAGGATCATTTGGGATGGAAAACCTACATAAAAAACCCTACCAACCCAGCTCTTTGATACTTATTGACTAGGCTGCTCTCTGTGGAGGGTGGAGCTCAGGAAAGTTCTTTGACAGTGGTGATTCATCCACTATTATGGTTTATCAACAGTGTGGTTGATGCCTAAGAATATTGTGAACTTTGAGAATACAGGTACGTACAGTAATGTGTAATATTTTGGGTGTATATGACATTTGAGAATGTTGAAGTACATTATAATGTAATTTTTATTAAGTCATGGTTAAGGGCATTTTGTGAAGCATTAAAAAGACTGAAATATTAAGGAACTGTGCATTACAATAAATATAGGAAATTTTCTCTTCTTCTTCCTCAATACTGCTTCTCATGACCTAAGCCAGATGCTCTGCTTCCTAAATTCATAATAACCACACATTAATGAAACAAACAGATATAACAGAAGTTTTAATTTTTTAATGAATCAATGTAGACACCCATAAATTGTATTAATCAATAAAAATCCTTACCTAACCACAATGTGATGCTTATTGCCTGTAAGGCAATACAATAGGTACTAAAGATAAGCTAAAATCTCAGTGATGATGTGTGAATGCAAGTGGAGGGATAGATAAGGCACTACCAGTCTTAAGCTGCCAACCATTAACATGTATTATTCTTTAAGATATTATACTAAGAGTCAAATTATTTACCCAGAAACTTATTACTGGTTTCATTACTATTGCTACTTCATTATGATTATTTTAACACCACAATATAAAATAAGTCTTGAACACCCTTACCTTTATCCACTTCATACACAAAAGAAAGAAACTGATCAATTACTGCATGTATACATATCCACAAGAAACAGGTTCATGAAATGAAACCTTCAACATAAAGCCCATCTCACTTTTTTATTTTACATTAATTCTGATCTTGACTTTAGAATTTTTCTCATTCATCTAATATACATACACTTCAGTCATTCCCTCCACATTCTCAATATTTTTCAATGAAGATCCACTGATTTGGAAATATCCCCAGCCATCCCTAACTGCTTTGTTTACCCTTTTTTTTTACTATGACCCTACATCTGCAGCTTTAAAAATTATTTATCAAAACTGCTTGTACTATACAATTCATTTTACTATTCAGATTTAGCTGCATTTAGCCACTTGCATAAAATGTTTGGGTGGTCAATGTCAAAAACAGACAGCATGTACTTAGGTATGCACACATGTGAAAAAAAAAAAACACAAACACAAAAAAAAAGTTGACTAAAATGCCAGGTGCAAGGGGCTAGTAACCCCTTCTCCTGTATAAATTACTAAATATAATTAGTGGATAGGAGAGCAATGTGGCAGATGTTGCAAGTATATGGAATAGGTGGTAAGTTATTAAATGCTGTAAAGAGTTTTATGAGGATAGTGAGGCTCAGGTTAGGGTGTGTAGAAGACAGGGAGACTACTTCCCAGTAAAAGTAGGTCTTAGACAGGGATGTGTAATGTCCCCATGGTTGTTTAATATATTTATGGATGGGATTGTAAAAAAAGTAAATGCTGGGGTGCTCAGGAGACGGGGTGGGATTAAATTGTGGGGAATCAAATACAAAATGGGAATTGACACAGTTGCTTTTTGCTGATGATACCGTGCTCATGGGAGATTCTAAAGAAAAATTGCAAAGGTTAGTGGATGAGTTTGGGAGTGTGTGTAACGGTAGAAAGTTGAAAGTGAACATAGAAAAGAGTAAGGTGATGAGGGTATCAAATGATTTAGATAAAGAAAAACTGGATATCAAATTGGGGAGGAGGAGTATGGAAGAAGTGAATGTTTTCAGATACAGTGGACCCCTGGTTCGCGATGCTATCGGTATCTGATAAGTCCGGTAGCCGATGCATTATATTGCCAAAAATTTGCCTTGGTTCCCATTACAAAACCTGGTATGCGATGCGATTTGTACGAGACGTGTCCACGTGTGGCCTGAACTGCCCCGTGTGTGCCAGTGTTTACAAGCCAGCCAGTGTGCGCGCATCTAAGGATACATTCGGTACATTCCATATTATCCATATTATCACTGTTTTTGGTGCTTTCTTCTGCAAAATAAGTCACCATGGGCCCCAAGAAAGCTTCTAGTGCCAACCCTGTGGTAAAAAGGGTGAGAATTAGTATGGAAATTAAGAAAGATTTTGAAGGGTTTGGGGTTAACCCTGAGAAGCCTATGCCAGTTGTGGAATCCATTGTGCCTACTTCAAAGATTAAGGAAATGTGTGCAAAGTGGGTTGAACTGCAAACCTTTATGGATGAAAATCACCCTAACACAGCCATTGCAAGCCATGCTGGTGAATATTACAATGACAATGTTGTGGCCCATTTTAGACAAATCTTAAAGGAACGGGAGGTACAGAGCTCTATGGACAGATATGTTGTGCGACAGAAGTCCAGTGACTCTCAAGCTGGTCCTAGTGGCATTGAAAGAAGAAGGGAAGTAACCCCAGAAAAGGACTTGCTACCTCAAGTCCTAATGGAAGGGGATTCCCCTTCTAAACACTAACACCATCCACACTCTCCCCTCCTCCCATCTCATCAATCATCACCAGATCTTTATTAAAGGTAAGTGTCAATTATTATATTGCTATTATTCTATTGCTATTGTTGTTATTGTAATTATTCTATTGCATTAAACTTAATATTTCATGTGGTAAAAGTTTTTTTTTCATACTTTTGGGTGTCTTGCACGGATTAATTTGATTTCCATTATTTCTTATGGAGAAAATTGATTCGCTTTCCGATAATTTTGGTTTACGATGAGCTCTCAGGAACGGATTAATATCGTGAACCGGGGGTCCACTGTACTTGGGAGTTGACGTGTCAGTGGATGGATTTATGAAGGATGAGGTTAATCATAGAATTGATGAGGAAAAAAAGGTGAGTGGTGCATTGAGGTATATGTGGAGACAAAAAACGTTATCTATGGAGGCAAAGAAGGGAATATATGAAAGTATAGTAGTACCAACACTCTTACATGGGTGTGAAGCTTGGGTTGTGAATGCAGCAGCGAGGAGGCGGTTGCAGGCAGTGGAGATGCCCTGTCTAAGGGCAATGTGTGGTGTAAATATTATGCAGAAAATTCGGAGTGTGGAAATTAGAAGGTGTGGAGTTAATAAAAGTATTAGTCAGAGGGGTGAAGAGGGGTTGTTGAGGTGGTTTGGTCATTTAGAGAGATTGGATCAAAGTAGAATGACATGGAGAGCATATAAATCTGTAGGGGAAGGAAGGTGGGGTAGGGGTCGTCCTCGAAAAGGTTGGAGGGAGGGGGTAAAGGAGGTTTTGTGGGCGAGGGGCTTGGACTTCCAGCAAGCGTGCGTGAGCGTGTTAGATAGGAGTGAATGGAGACGAATGGTATTTGGGACCTGACGATCTGTTGGAGTGTGAGCAGGGTAATATTTAGTGAAGGGATTCAGGGAAACCAGTTCTTTTTATATAGCCGGACTCGAGTCCTGGAAATGGGAAGTACAATGCCTGCACTCTAAAGGAGGGGTTCGGGATATTTGCAGTTTGGAGGGATATGTTGTGTATCTTTATAGGTATATGCTTCTAAGCTGTTGTGTTCTGAGCACCTCTGCAAAAACAGTGATTATGTGTGAGTGAGATGAAAGTGTTGAATGATGAAAGTATTTTCTTTTTGGGGATTTTCTTTCTTTTTTGGGTCACCCTGCCTCGGTGGGAGACAGCCAACTTGTTAAAAAAAAAAAAATTAAAAAACTTTTTAAAGCTGGGATGCTTGAATGTGCACAGATGTAGTGCGCATAAGTGAGATGATAGTCAATGTTATGAATGAAAAGAAGCTGTATGTCCAATAGAACACAAAGAGTAATAGTAAATATAATTTGCATGACAGTGTCATCCACTGAGGACATTGCAAATCTCCAAGCAGATATTAACCAAGTCTTCAAATGGGCCTCAGAATGCAATATAAAGTTCAGCAAGGACAAATTTCAATTACTTCACTATGGAAAACTTGAGGATATAAAAGCTGGATTGGAGTATAAAACAAATTCCAACTACACAACAGAGTGAAAAACTAATGTGAAGGACTTGGAAGTGATAATGTCAGTGTGTCTCACTTTCAAAAATCACAATGTCTCTACCACATCTGTTAGGAAAATGACAGGATGGGTAATGTGACCCTTCAAAATCAGGGATGCTAACTCAATGATGATTCTCTTCTAATCACTTATTATCTCTAGGCTGGAGTATTGATATGCACTAACAGCCCCTTTTGCAGTAGGAGAAATTGCAGACATGGAGAATTTACAGAGAACTTTCACTGCACATAAAAGTACAATAAAGCACCTCAATTACTGGGAAAGGCTGAAGTCCCTTGACCTGTATGCCTTGGAATGCAGGCAAGAAAGATGCATCATAATATACACCTGGAAAATCCTAGAAGGATTAGTCCCAAATCTGCACACAGAAATCACTCCCTACGAAAGTAAAATATTCGGGAGGTGGTGCAACATCCCCCCACTGAAAAGCAGGGGTTCCATGAGTAAATTACTAAGAGATAACACAGTAAGTATCAGGGGCCCAAGACTGTTCAACTGCCTCCCAGAATACATAAGGAGAATTACCAATAGTCCCCTAGCTCCCTAATATTCTGTAAGTGTTCCTGAAGCTGTACCTTGAAATATATATATATATATATATATATATATATATATATATATATATATATATATATATATATATAAAAAAGCTGAAATCTGGCATTTAGATCAAAAGTTATTTCAGTGAGTGCCATCTTGTATTATGCAAGTTGTCCAAGAGTACTAAAGTGCTAGCCACCATTTTTTGAACATTTACACTCTACTGTGCTTATAATAGTAATAAAAAAAATTTAACACAATTTTAAGTTTTTAGTTTGGCTGCTGGACTAACAACCCTCCAGAGGAAGGGACTCTCCTGCAAACTATCTCCATGTACCATTTCAAAATTATGAGCAGGTAGTTTGTTGTGTTTAAGATCTATCAATTGCATGAGGTTAATTAAACTCCACCTAGGTAGTAGGTTGGTAGACAGCAACCGCCCAGGGAGGTACTACCGTCCTGCCAAGTGAGTGTAAAACGAAAGCCTGTAATTGTTTTACATGATGGTAGGATTGCTGGTGTCCATTTTTCTGTCTCATAAACATGCAAAGTTTCAGGTACGTCTTGCTACTTCTACTTACACTTAGGTCACACTACACATACATGTACAAGCATATATATACACACCCCTCTGGGTTTTCCAATATTTTCTTACTAGTTCTTGTTCTTGTTTATTTCCTCTTACCTCCATGGGAAAGTGGAACAGAATTCTTCCTCCGTAAGCCATGCGTGTTGTAAGAGGTGACTAAAATGCCATGAGCAAGGAGCTAGTAACCCCTTCTCCTGTATAAATTATTAAATTTAAAAAGAGAAACTTTAGTTTTTCTTTTTGGGCCACCCCGCCTCGGTGGGATACGGCCGGTGTGTTGAAAGAAGAAGAAGAATTAAACTCCAATGAGTGGGATACAACTGGAAAATTTGAACATGATACAGAACTAGCTCAACAAACAGCTACTATAAATATTATGCAGAAAATTCGGAGTGTGAAAATTAGAAGGTATGGAGTTAATAAAAGTATTAGTCAGAGGGCTGAAGAGGGGTTGTTGAGGTGGTTTGGTCATTTAGAGAGAATGGATCAAAGTAGAATGACATGGAGAGCACATAAATCTGTAGGGGAAGGAAGGCGGGGTAGGGGTTGTCCTCGAAAAGGTTGGAGGGAGGGGGTAAAGGAGGTTTTGTGGGCAAGCGTGTTAGATAGGAGTGAATGGAGATGAATGGTATTTGGGACCTGACAAGCTGTTGGAGTGTGAGCAGGGTAATATTTAGTGAAGGGATTCAGAGAAACTGGTTATTTTTATATAGCCGGACTTGAGTCCTGGAAATAGGAAGTACAATGCCTGCACTTTAAAGGAGGGGTTTGGGATATTGGCAGTTTGGAGGGATATGTTGTGTATCTTCATACATATATGCTTCTAAACTGTTGTATTCTGAGCACCTCTGCAAAAAACAGTGAGTGTGTGAGTGAGGTGAAAGTGCTGAATGATGATGAAAGTATTATCTTTTTGAGGATTTTCTTTCTTTTTTGGTCACCCTGCCTCGGTGGGAGACGGCCAACTTGTTAAAAAAAATATCAACAAGCTTTAAGTAATGACTAAGCACCATGAAAAGAACACCAGAAACTGCATCCCATCTGGAAAAGGTACAATTCAGAGAATGAAAGAAAAAATGACAAGCAACCAATACACTAAAACTATCCCATGAGATATGCATAAACTGAATAGCACCAGCAGCATATCCTCAACTGGCAAAAATAAGCATTGTATAGCTTCTTGTTTTATTTAGCAGTCGTGACCTCTTTGACACTCTGTACTACTTTGTGCATAAACTCTTACTGTTTTCATAAACACTTCTAATTGTGCAAATGTTTGACTCAGTCACACAAAATTGACAGGCAGTTTCCATTACACATGCACCCCCAATCCCTCTTAATCATATCTAATACTTGCAATTTCTTCAACAGATTCATACATATTCTTATTAGCACTTCCAGCCTCACCAGTATTCCTCTTGGCTGCCATGGTTAATATCTTGAGACTATTGAGTGATGAAAATATCTAAATTAGGTTGATATATTTAATGCTATGACTTGTGGTACCAATATTTTTGTGCAATGATCCATTAACCCTTTCAGTGGCCATCGCATAGACCTATGTTACTGATGCCACGGTCACTCACATATATCTATGTTTTAAGCAGAGTCCCGTCAAATAAGCTGTGAGCAGTAAATTTTGGCTTAGATATGAGAGAATGAACCTGTGTAATGAGTATGCACAGTGTAAAAAAAAAAAACCCTGCCCTACACAATGTATGATGGGAAAAGCATAACTCTGATCTTATGTTTGGTTTAAAATAGTGACTTTGAGGTATTTTCTAGGATGGGTTTTACTGTTTTATTTCTTGATATCATTTGATAGAACTGAAGATATACTGCTGAAATAGAGATGATTTTGGTTGGTTTCAGACCCAGGAGTACTTGAAATTGGACTCAAAATAGTGGTAATATTCAATTTTTGCCAATTTTCCAGAGGACAGGCAAAGCTCCCCTATACCCATCAGTCTGTTTTATGAGTTTTTAACAGGTCTGATTCAATAATTAGGATGCCATAATACATGACCAATTACGTATTCCCGGTTATATTTTATTATCCAGGAAAAAAGAGTGAATGTTCTATTTTTGTATGATTATGAATTCAAAATGGAAGGCAAATGTAACACTGGAAAGGTCTAGGGATGTGATTAATGAACAGAGTAAATGTTGTTTTAGTGCCAGGAATGTCTACATTGATTATTCTGCACTATTTTTAAATTGGTATTTTTTTAATTTTGTGTAAAACTGGCTAAATTATATTGACTTCTATGCATTTCATAGGGTAGTTGTAATAACTACGAATTTGGTCGAACAGAGCAAGATACTGGCTTAAAATAGGACTCACAGTGGGCAAAATTATCAATGCATAAAATGTGCCCAGACCACTAACTGTGAGCCTGCGTAATTTCATAAGTTTCCGTTATTTTCATATTACCTTAGGAAAAAGATTCTCTGCAATTTCAGATGTAATTTTTTTAAAGTGTACACAGAGCAATATTAATTTCAGGGTCTGGACAGTGAAAGGGTTAAGATTGTCACACTATAAATTTTTTTTCACACTTTTTGAATTGAATTATAACAAAATCACACAATGTTAAGTTACATAATAAGAGGGTTTACTGTAAAACTAAATCACACAGGCCAATTAAGAGTAAAGAGGCAGACCCAAAATTTGAAGCTTAACCTCTCACACACTTAAATAAGTAATTTCAAATCCACCCATAAAACACAAAGCTAGCACTTCTTTCTTTGCCCTATATACCTTATTACACAAACACACATACAGTCATACCCTGCCCTATGTCATTAATTGGTTCCAAGAGCTGTGACATAACCTGGTTTTTATGTAAACTGGACACAATGCCTTAAAATGACGACAAAAACCATAAAACTAGTGTAAATAAATCAAGAAAGAATATAGCTACGTATTGCTAAACCTTCAAGAACACTAAAAATACATTTTAGTCATATTTTTGGTTTAGAAAGACACGTAAGCAAACACTATGACATATTTATTAGAAAACGTTTCGGTTCTGGGACCTTGATCACTTCTAACATACAGAGGTAGAAAGACATTATATATATAGGCGGAGAGTGAGGTGTGAGTGATGCATGGTGACCTGAAGAATGTCATGTGTCACTCACACCTCACTCTCTGCCTATATATACGTATAATGTCTTTCTACCTCTGTATGTTAGAAGTGATCAAGGTCCCAGGACCGAAACGTTTTCTAATAAATATGTCATAGTGTTTGCTTACGTGTCTTTCTAAACCAACTTGTCGGTATTTATTACCAAGGTTTATACCAGTCATATTTTTAAAGAATAATGAACACAAAAAAAATTATGATATAGGTGACATTGCTGAGTGATGTGAAGTAAGACATAATGGCATTCACTGAACTGAAATTTACTCTAGAAAAGTGGCAAAAAAGGCGAATCTGACGTAGACCACAATGACAAAGTGGGGTATGACTGTATATGCCTATTAAAAAATAATGCTAACAAATTGATAAATAAGACATATGAAACACCTGGGGATCTTCATTAAAAAAATGTTCTGCTTACCAAGGGCTTTATCAGTCTAATAAAAGAGACATAAGAATGGAGCCTTTCAGTGGAGCCAGTGGAAGAAGTGGAGTAATGCAGCAGTAGTAAACATGCTCCCATATGGGCAGGGCCTACTAGTGGAAGTAGGCCAAGCCCATTAGGTTGGCCAGAAATTTATCTACAAAGTTATAGACATCCTCTAGTTTCCTACCAAGAAGCCAGTGGTCAGTCTACTAGTGGAGCCAGTGGAAGTAGAGCAATGCAACAGTAGTGGATGTGGTCATGTACAGCTTACTGTTGCTACATCACTACTACTTCCACTTGCTCCATTTATATACAGGGTGGGCCAAAAGTAGGCTTACACTTAGTAGGTATACACTTAATTGGAGGAAATAGCTTAATAACATTTCCAAAACATAAATAAGGGATATGGAACACTGGTTTGGAATAATGGTTTGGAATTATGGTTTGGATAAATTAAATAAAAATGTGAACAAATAGTGAAACAACTGTAAGCCTACTTTTGACCCACCCTGTATAAAGGCTCCTTTCTCATATCTCTGAATTAGACTGATAAAGCCTCTGGTGGGTGAAATCTCTTTAAATAAAGATAATAAGGTGCCTTATTTACAAAAACAAAGTTGAAATGGAGTAGCAATATATGTAAATGAAATACCATAACAAAACTGGTTAAATGCACATAAATGTTCCAGTCTCATTAGTCAGTATTCAGTATGCCCTTGCTAAAGTGCTATTTCAGTAATACTGTAATTAGCTAGTACCATATCTACCATAAATCACCTCCATAAGGCAAGATATTCTATATTTTAAAGCTGTATAATTTTGAGAAAAAATATCAATGAAAAAGACCATAATCCATCACTGTTTTGAAAACGACCACAGTTCATCACTGTATGACAGGATGTCCCTGCCAGGACTGAAGATGCTAAACACATACACTATATACAGCTGAGTAAGTCACAACAGAGTGGCTGCAACAATTCACAACAAAAAATTGGAAATGAAAAGTGGACATCATCCAGTTTTCATTTACTTTTTGTGAATTAGTTGTAAATTATCTACAGTTCATATACCAACAGGTATATAAATAATAATGAAACACTAATTCTAATATACATAAATACTAATTCAAGCATACACAAATTATGTACAAGTAAATAACAAAAGTACTAATCAGCATTCCATTTTGAGCAAAAAAGAGCACTGCTTGGCAGTGCTGACTCATGCACAAATGACTGTGCAACAGGTTCAATATATACCTAACATATAAAAAATTTAATAAGAAAATGAAGAATAATGCACTGAACAATAATCTAAGAATTTTCTCCAACCACTGTACATATAAATCTTGCTGTTGTTTTTTTAGTCAGTCAGACAAAATGCCCCAAAAAATAGATAATTTTAAGCATTTTCTTTTATGTACTAGTACAATTCATGCAATACATCTTGTGAATTAACACAGGAAACATTTTTTACTTTATTTTGTACCAAAGCTAACTTAACAACCTCACCTAACAGCATTTTCCGAAATACTGTAGTACTCAAAAAATACTGATGACTTTTCACATGTTGACAAACTTTATAATGCCATGATATCCTCTACTAGAGATGTTAATTTATGTATACTATACTTGCATATGTATGCATGCATGCATATTTTATGTATGTGTATGTATGTACAGTGCTTGTTATTAGAATAAGTCAATCCCCCTCTAAAAGTTTTTTCAATGTACTGGCTGTCTCTTACTGAGGAAGGGTGACCAAAAATGAAACACTTTCACCATCAATCATACTATCACTGTCTTGCCAGAGGCCCACAGATACGACAGTTTAGATGTCACTGCAACATCATGGAATCTTGGTTCAGAGGACATCTACGTGACCTTCTTCACGGCTACTACAACTAACCCATCAATTTGGGTAGGACCTACTTCCACTGGGGAATCCCGCCTACCAGTGACTATGCCCTCGTCTGCTACACGTCCCTATTCACTGACGCCTATATAAGCGCCAGTCTCCTTGCCTCTGCTTCAGGATGTCTACTACCACAGTGCTCTAAACACCATCTCCAAGGCTGAGGGACTGATTACCTCATCTTTTGTATACAGTTCTTCTGTTTTCTTGTTATGTCTAAGAATCTGTATTGATAAAGCCACTGGATGGCGAAACGTCTACAATAAAGATAACCAGATGTTGCACAAGTGTCTTAACTTTCATCAGCAAATATCCCAAACCCCTCATGTAGAGTGTAGGCATTGTATTTCCCACCTCCAGGACTCAAGTCTGGCTAACCAGTTTCCCTGAATCCCTTCACAAAACATTACCCAGCTCACACTCCAACAGCTCATGAAGTCCCAAAAACCATATGCCTCCACTTGCTCCTATCTAACATGCTCACACATGCCTGCTGTATGTCCAAACCCCTTGCACACAAAAGTTTTTTCTACCCACTCCTTCCACCTTTTACTAGGGTGACCCCTACCCCTCCTTCCTTACTTCCAATACAGATTTATATGCTCTCCAAGTCATCCTATTCTGCTCCATCTTCTCTAAATGACCTAACCACCTTAACAACTCCTCCTCAACCCTGTGGATAATATGGTTAGTGTGTGTGTATGTACGTATATAACGTATATGTTTTTTAACACTGGTCATCTCCCACCAAGGCAGGGTAACCCAGAAAAGAAGAAATGCTTTCATAATGCTTGTCGTCTTCTTACATTTAGTAATTTATACAGGAGAAAGGGTTACTAGCCCTTTATTATTATTATTATTATAATCAAAAAGAAGCGCTAAGCCACAAGGGCTACACAGCGCTGCAGGGTAGGGAAGGAAGCGAGGGTATTGGATGGCAGAAGGGAGGAGGGATGATCAGCAGGTTACAGAAAACAGCGGGGCAGGGGATAGTACAGGGGTAGAGGGTAGCAAGAGATTGAAGTAGAAAGGGCTGAAGGTATCAGAATTTGTGAAGTAAGTCAGTTGTTGTCAAAAAGTCAATGAGAGTTCGGATGAAAGGTGGGTCCATCAGCGAGAAGGGAAGATAAAGAGAGAGTAGCGGAGCGAAGACGACGACAGAGGTAAATTCTGCGTGCTCGTTGATAAAGTGGGCAGTCCAACAGAATGTGGCTGACTGATAATGGAGCATGGCAATTCTCACAGAGAGGAGCAGGACGATGAGTAAGATGAGTATGGCCAATGCGAAGATGGGAGAGAGTAGTCTCCCAACCTCGACACTGGTGATAAGAAGACGGCCAGTAACCTATACTCGGTTTAATAGATTGAAGTTTGTTGATGAGCATAGTAGACCAACGTTGTTGCCAACGGGTGTGAAGGTGGGAAGATATTGCAGCAAAATAGTCCGTAAATGGAATACCTCTATATGAAACTGGTAGGTCATGTACTGCTGACCGCGCAGCAGTGTCTGCCTGTTCATTGCCCTGTACGTCAACATGACCAGGGACCCAACAAAAAACAATATCTTTATGCTTGGTAAAGATGCGGCGTAGCCAAAGTTGGATACGGAGGACTAAGGGGTGAGGTGTATCAAATTTTTGTATAGCCTGTAAAGCACTAAGGGAGTCTGAGACAACCACAAATGATGACACAGACATAGATGCAATACGGATAAGTGCTGTAAGGATGGCATACAATTCAGCAGTAAAAATACTAGCCGAAGATAGTAAATGCCCTTGTACGACGCTGTCCGGAAACACTGCTGCGAATCCTACGCCGTCAGAAGACTTAGAGCCATCTGTGTACACGGCAATGGCATGAGAATGAGAGTGAAAGTGGTCAAGAAAAAGAGAGCGGGAAGCGACCGTAGACAGTTGGGCTTTCGAGCAAGGGAGGGAGAAAGAACAGACTCGAACAGCTGGAACTTCCCAGGGGGGTAGAGAAAAGTGAGATGCTACATGTACATAGAAAGGTGGTAGTTGAAGAGAAGACAAGAGCGAATGAAGGCGAAGAGAGAAGGGACGGAGTAAACAGGGGCGGCGAACAAATAAAGAATGTCTACTAATATCAGTGACCATTCTATAAATGGAAGGATTGCGGAGATCATGAGAGCGTACATAGTAGCGCAGGCAATGGGCATCACGGCGATCGGATAAGGATGGAACGTTCGCTTCTGTATAGAGGCTCTCGACAAGGGAAGAGCGAAAAGCACCAAGGCATAAACGTAATCCTTGGTGATGAATGGGGTTAAGACTAGAGAGAGTAGCAGGAGATGCCGCTGAATAGATCTGGTCACCATAATCAAGTTTCGATAAAATAAGGGTGGAATGTAGGCGGAGGAGGGTTCGACGATCAGCTCCCCTTGAAAGATGAGCAAGGGTTTTAAGAAGGTTCAGCCGGCTGTGACAAGTTGCCTTCAGAGAGGTAATGTGAGGTTTCCAGGATAACCTACGATCAAAGAGGAGGCCCAGAAACTTGACTGTATCACGTTCAGGGATACGGGAGCCATAGAGGTACAAAGGATGATCAGAGATGACAGAGCGTCTAGTGAAAGTAATTTGGTGGGTTTTAGTGCTGGAAAATTTAAACCCATGTGTGGTGGCCCAATTGGAAACACGGTCGACTGCATGTTGGAGAGAAACTGTAATGAGGTGACAGTCAGCGCCTGCACAGGCAATAGCAAAGTCATCAACATAGAGTGATGACCAAATGTTTGATGGAAGACTAGAGGCCAAATCATTAATAGCAAGGAGAAAAAGTGTTGTGCTCAGAACACATCCCTGGGGGACACGTTCAGCTTGGATAAAGTCCGGGGAGAGCACATTATTAACTCGAACACGGAAATGCCTGTCAGTTAAAAGTTCTTAAGGAAGGATGGTAGATTGCCTCGAAGGCCTAAGGAGTGGGCTTGGCCTAAAATATTATACCTCCAAGTTGTGTCATATGCCTTCTCAAGGTCAAAAAATATGGCAATAACTGAGTGGTTATTCGCAAAGGCATTACGAACATACGTATCCAAGCATAGTAAGGGGTCTATGATAGAACGTCCCTTACGAAAGCCATATTGACGAGTGGAGAGACTGTTATGTGTCTCTAAATACCACACTAAACGTCTATTTACTAGGCGTTCCATTACTTTGCAAACTGCACTGGTAAGAGCAATGGGACGATAGTGGGAGGTTTCATGTCCCGTAGTGCCTGGTTTGCGGATAGGGAGAACAATGGCGGATTTCCACAGCTGTGGAAGAACTCCTTGTGACCAAATAAGATTGTAAAGGCGTAATAGGACTGCAAGGGCTGACTGATGTAAATGTTGTAGCAAACGAATATGAATGTCGTCGGGCCCAGCTGCCGATGATCGGCAAGCTGAGAGTGTTGCCTCCAGTTCTTGAAGTGTAAAAGGCACATTATACTGTTCTTCTCTGAGAGAAGAAAAGTCCAAGGGTGCTAACTCTCTGGCAGACTTTGAGGAAAGAAATGAGGGGCATAGATGGAGTCCCTGAGAAATACGGACCAGATGATTGCCAATTTCATTGGCAACATCTAGTGGGTTTGCTATATCAACACCGGCAACCCGCAGAACAGGAGCCGGGTCAGGAGAATATTTACCACTCAGTTTTCGTACCTTTTTCCAGACTGCACTCATAGAGGAAGCAGAGGTGATGGTGGAGACATAATCTCGCCAGCAAGTGCGTTTAGCATCACGGATGACACGGCGAGCGATCGCACGCTTCTGTTAAAAATCAAGGAGTCTCTCTGTGGTTCTATTGTACCGGTACCTGCCCCATGCAGCGCGTTTCAAACGTACTGCACGAGCACAAGCAGGAGACCACCAAGGCACGCATTTCTGAGAATGCCTGCCCAAAGTTTGGGGTATAGAATGAGCTGCGGTTAAAACGGAGGATGAGAAGAGGTGTAAAAGCTCATCGATGGAGGACGAAGAAGGAACCTCTCTAAAAACAGTTAGGTGTGAGTAAAGGTTCCAATTTGCCCGATCAAATTGCCAGCGTGGGATGCGAAGAGGTGGTGAATATGAAGGGGAAGTAAGAATGATTGGGAAATGATCGCTGTCATGTAAGTCCGGGAGAACAGACCAAGTGAAGTCTAATGCGGTGGAGGAAGAGCAGACTGAGAGATCGATGCAAGAGAGAGTATGAGTCTGAGGATCAAAACGGGTGTGCGTACCTGTATTTAAAACATGGAGGGGGTGGGTGGCAAGAAAAGCCTCTAACTGAATTCCACGGGAATCACAGTGAGACCCCCCCCAGAGGAAATGGTGGGCATTAAAATCACCAAGTAACAGAATCGGTGGCGGTAATGACGAAACAAGAAAGGCAATATCCGGAATAGATAATGCCCGAGAAGGAGAGAGATATAAAGAACAGAGCGTATACCACCTATGCAAGTGGATACGGGCTGCTGTGTAATGCAGCGAAGTATGAACAAATAGCTGATGGTACGGAATATCAGTGCGTAGAAGAAGGGCACTTTCATTAAAGGTCCCATCAGGAAAAGGATCTGAAGAATACAATAAATTATAGCCTGAGATGGGAGAGATAACAGCAGAGTGTAATTTTGGTTTCTGTAAGCAAACACCAACAGGGGCAAACTGGGAGAGTAACATCTGAAGCTCACTCCGATTACCCCTGAGGCCGCATATATTCCACTGTAAATAGGCCATGATTGGCAATGATAAAGATACTTGAAATCCGCAGGTAAGGGTTCCTACGGACTAGAGGGGTTAGAAATGTCCACATGCGGAGGTAGTGGAAAACGTTCAAGCAGCGAAGGAACGGTGCGCTGTGAAGAAAGGAGTTGCGCAGATGGAGGAGAGGAGAGAGAAGGAACAGAGGGTGGATCAGTGTCCATCGATGGTTTGGTCTCTGCAATATATTCAGAGATTGCTTCAAGTGTTTCGGAATTCAGAGACATCGTATGGGAGACAATATTGGAAATGGTAGGGGGAGGATGAGTAAAGATTGGAACTGTATTGGACTGTACCAAGGTAGGGGGGGGGCGAAAGGGTGGAGGGAACTGGAGAAGCGTGGAAGGGGATAGAAGAGGCAGAAACCTGGGAGGTGGCAGAAGAGGAAGAAACCTGGGAGGGAACAGGGGAGGAAGGTACAGTACGAGGAGGAGGGTGAACCTCTACACTTGTAACAGAGCCAGTGAGAGGGGGAGAACCAGGGACAGAGACAGGGAGGGTAAAATGAGGAGGTGGAAGATGGGTAGGAGGTGTTAACGGACCTTTTTTTGACTTTTGAGAAGTAGAGGGACGATTGGGAGGAGGTGTCATACGAGTTCTCGTCGTTACTGAGGCTTGTGAGAGAGAACACGAAGAAGCGAGATCAGACTGAGGCGTTGAAGTAGGGACGTCTGAGCCGAGGACAGCAAAAGGATTAGATACAGGAGTGACTATGGGAGAGGTAACCACAGAGGTGGGTGTAGAAGATGGGATACCAGAAGTGGGGGGACGTTTTGAAACACGGGAATAAGAAACACGTGGGAGTCTCCCTTGGAGGCGGAGATGAGAAACTGCCATGGCATAAGGGAGACCTTCTGTCTCTTTGAGGTAACGGATTTCCCGCTCGTTTAAATAGACTTGACAACGGCGAGAGTACGAAGGGTGAGCCTCATGACAGTTAAGGCAAGAGGGAGATCGATTGCAAGACGTATGAGAATGGTCATCGGCACCACAGACTGGGCATTCAGCGATAGATCTGCAATATTTCGCTGGATGGCTAAATCGCCAGCAATTTCTACACTGTTGCGGTGTAGGGATCACCTTTCGGAGTTGTAACCGATGTCCTGCTATATAAACTGAGGATGGGAGTTCTCGGCTGTCAAAAGTTAAACGAGCCACATTGCTAGGGTATCGTCTCCGCCCGCGGGCAGGAAGAACGTAAGTGTCTACCTTGAGGATTGGGAGATCTTGGAGTTCCAGCTGTTCAAGAATGTCAGTGCCACATGTCTGGAAATTTTGTTGAACTATGGTATGGGGCAGAATGACAGTACCACTACAAGAATTGAGGGAAATGATGTTTTTCAAGAGTGACAGGAACAGTATCGATATGGGAAAGACGAGAGAGCTCATGAGCCTGGGTAGCATTCTGTACGGTGATGATGCGCGTACCGCTCTTAAGAGCATGAAAAGAAATATCTTTACCAACATGGCGTAGGAGTGCCTTGCCAATACTGTGGTCAGAAAGATAGGCAGTAGAGGAAGTCGGTCGTAAAGTGAAGAATTTAGTCCATTGTTCAGTCTGAAACTGAGCGTGGAAAGGTAGTGAAGGACGTGTCGATCGTTTCTGAGAAGAACGAGAAGGTGGAGAAGTATCATCAGCAGGTAATTGTCGTTGGCGTTTAGGCGTGGGACCAGAGTTGGTCCGACGTGGAACGGGTCGGCGATTTGAAAATTGCTGCACCGTAGAGGGAGAGGCCAGAAGCATAGTCAGAGGAGAGCGAAGGTCCAATAAATCGAAGGAGTCAGTCGAGGCCTCAGTACCTGAAGCGGGTGAGGAAACAGCACCGGCAAGAGGTACAGAGGCATGAGGAGTGTCTGAAGAGTGGTCCAAAGACGAGGCGGGGTCAGAACGGGGTGCGGTATCAAGAAGGGGCCCGGGGGTAGGAGGTTCATGGACTAGGGCTGCCATGGTTAGGTTACTTCTTTCTTTTTGTTTTTAAGAAAAAAAAAAGAAAGAAGAAAAGAAAATAAAAATAAAAAAAGAATAAAAAAAAAGGGGGACCGGGGAGGGATAGTTCCTAGGAGGAATGAAAGGGCCAGAAATCTCCCTCCGCGCCCAAGAGGACCTCAGCACCGCAAGTAGCGCAGATGCAGCATGGAACCCATGCCATACCCTACCCATCATGCTGGTAAACTAACAATCCGGGATAGCAACCTCACATCTGTCGAGCTACCTCGGTGGACAAAAGAGAGGGCGGCCGGATATCCGCCACAAAGCATACCTCCTTCGGCCACCACTCCCAGAATCCGAAAGGTGGCTTCCAGAGTTACACCCGTCGCCCGAAAGACACCCAAAGCTACTCCGGGATACCGGAGAGGGATCGGGACATCCCCAGGCGATCCAGATTCCACGGCAAACTACGCCACTGCCAAGAACCTCAACGGAATGGGATGGACCCTGGTATCCTTTCCCCTACCTAGGAACTAGCGAGCCTGTGGGAGAAATCCCAAAGGCCGAAAAGAGGAAGGGCAAAAGGGAGGGGTGGGGAGGAGGAGGAGGAGGAAAGGAAAAAGGGGAGGATGGGATAGGGGAGGGGAGATTGGGGGGTAATTAGGTTCGGTCTGAGGAAGAAGACTGACAGGTCTAATTCCTCAGACCAAGAGCCTCTTCACCACGCCAAGGAGCCCCCCTTGAAGAGGTACTAGCCCTTTGCTCCTGGTATTTTAGTCACCTCTTATGACATGCATGGCTTATGGAAGAAGGATTTGTCTCCACTTCCTGACCAGCCAGGCTGTGGTTTGTATGTCAGCTTGTGTGCGGCCAGCAGTAAAAGCCTGATTAATTAGGCCCTGAACCACCATGAGGCCTGGTCACTGACCAGGCCATGGGAGCACTGATCCCCAGAACACCCTCCATGTATGGAGATGTGTGTATATATATAGAGTGGACCCCCGGTTATCAGCTGTAATCCATTCTTGAAGGTCAGCCAATAGTCGAAATGGCCGATAACCGAATACGTATTTCCCATGAGAATTAATGGAAATACAATTAATTTGTTCCAAACAAAAATATTCACAAAAAAAAAAAAAATAACTTTTTTTACAATTAAGTGTATTACATACCTTTATTGAAGGCTAATGCTGGCTTCTGGAAGATAGGGAGGAGGAAAGAGGGAGCAATGGGTGTTTGGAAGGGGAATCCCCCTCCATGAAGACTTTAGGTAGCAAAGCCTTCTCTGGGGTTACTTCCCTTCTCTGTCTTTTAATGACACTAGGATTAGCTTGAGAGTCACTCGACCCCTGTCTCACAAAATAAATGTCCAGAGTGCTCTGTTTCTGGTGTCTCTTTAAGATTTCCCTAAAGTGGGAGAGGGTTTTGTCACTAAACATGTCGCAGATATGGCTTGTTTCAGCTTTGTCAGGGTGGTGTTTCTCTACAAAAGCTTGCACCCTAGTCCACATTGCACACACCTCTTTAATCTCTGAAGAAAGCACCTCCTTCACTCCCTCTTCCTCCTCTTCTGAAGCAAGTTCCTCAGCTGCAGTCTGTTGCTGTTCAAGTTGAAGCTCTTGCAGCTCTTCAGTGGTAAGCTCTTCCCTGTGGTCCTCCACCAACTCTTCCACATCCTTGCCACTCACCTCCAACCCCAGGGACTTCCCCAGTTCCACAATAAGAGTCCACAGGGTTGGCAGGGTCAGGGTCACGGTGAGCCTCAAACCCTTCAAAATCCTTCTCTTGGACACAATCTGGCCACAGTTTTCTCCAAGTAGAGTTCAAAGTCCTGGAAGTCACTCCCTCCCAAGTCTTACCTATAAGGCTTATGCAATGGAGGATAGTGAAGTGATTCCTCCAGAACTCTCTTAAGGTCAACTGAGTGTCTGAGGTCACTTCAAAGCACTTTTGAAACACTGCTTTTGTGTAGAGTGTTTTGAAGTTAGAAATGACCTGCTGGTCCATGGGCTGGAGGGGAGGCAAGAACTTCACTTTTATAAAACTGAAGTCCCTAAACACTTAGTCTTCCAAGTCTGGAGGATGTGCAGGAGCACTGTCCAGTACCAGGAGGCACTTGATCGACTCCACAACACTGTCTCCCACTAATTCTTTTTCCTTAATCCACAATAATAATAACTTTTCCATCTCTTCCATTATCGGTGTACTTTGTTTAGTTAGAAAAGCTACTCTTTTTGCAACATTAGCATCTTTGATTTGTTCTTTGTTTGCCAGGATGGATGTAATTGTTGATTTATTTTTGCTGTACATCCTGGCAAGTTCCACCACCTTCATACCACTCTCAAACTTTTCTATCACTTCACTGTCTTTGGAGCCATGGTTACTTACTTCACAGTTGCACTGCAAGAAAAAACACTAAAAAAAACAATGGTAAACAAGTGAAATGTTTGGATGTATGAGCAGAAGCTTCCTCAGCCACTGAGAGACGAAGAAAAACTGAAGCGCAAGCTGCCCCAGTCGGCGGATGGACACGTTCAAAATGGCCGATAACTGAGCAAAAGGCCGATAACCGAGCACCGAAAACCCCGCCGATAACCAGTTGGCCGATAACCAAACCGGCCAATAACCAGGGTCCACTGTATATATGCATGTCTGGCAGGATATGCAAAAGAAGGAAAGTATAAGAGAACATAGGAAAGAGCAAGGTGACAAGGGTAACAAAAAATTTATGTAATAAAAGATTGGATATCAGACTGGAGGGAGTATGAAGGAAGTGTCTATGTTCAGATAAGGAGCAATAAAGAATTGCATTATACTACTGACTTTGTATCTTATGTCATTTCTCTCCATAAAGTACTTATCTTCTCAGCTTATATTTTCACATCTATCCCCGATTTCTATCAACTCCTGTACAATAGTGTGCATATCAATTGGGACAGTGATGAAACAAGACACTGATTTTGAAAATTAATGTTTATTTGAAAAATACTTGGCAATGATACAGAAGATAATTGATTTAATAAGAGATATGACTACCCTTTGCGTTTCGCAGTATGCTGTGGTCAGAGGTCACGTGTGGTCACTGTCCTAGGCTGTCTGGGAAATAGTGTGGGGTGTTATTGAGCACCATGGCTTGCTGTAGTGTTTTGGAATCTCAGGTTAAAGTGCTGAAGAAGAAGGTTCTACTTCTTCAGGAGGAAAATAGGAGGCTTGGGAGCGAGTGTGAGATGGTGGGAACTGGTGAGGAAAAGGATACCAGCAGTGAGCTAAAGAGCTGCAGCCACTTTAAGTGGCAAGTGGTTCACAGTTGAGGAAGAAGGAATATAAGGAAGGTTAATAGAGAAGATGTGAAGGTAGGAAATCGATTCTCTGTTCTCCAGGATGAGTGTACTTCAGTGGTTAGTGAGGTTAAGGGTACCACTGACTCCCCTGCTAATCAAGGTAAGAATATTATAATTATAAGAGATTCTCAGCTAAGATATATGGACAGTGCCTTTTGTAAGAGATAGAAAGGTTAGACAGAGGGTGTGCCTCCCAGGAGCTGGTGTTGGTGACATAGTCAGCAGGTTGGATAATATTATGTCATGTAATGGGAACAAGCCCAGTATCTGTCTTAGTGCTGGTGGAAATGACATCAGGAGGGGCAGGAGACAGGAGCTGCTGGATAAGTACAGGTCAGCCATAGAAGTTGTCAAGTCTAAGGGAGGGATCCCAATCATATGTAGCATCTTGGCTAGAAGGGAAGTAAGCAATGAATGGATATCTAGGGCAATTGGTATAAATTGCTGGCTAGACAGTTACTGCAAGGAACTTGCAATCCCATTCATTGATAACAGGGACAGATTCTATGGCAAACATGATATGTATGCAAGGGATGGAGTTCATCTCTCTGGGATTGGAGTGGTTGCATTAGCCAATTCGATTGAGGGGGTCATTGATGACCTGTCTAGGAATTTAAACTGATAGATTATAGAGGTATGGGTGTTTGTGGAAAACAATCTGGCTGCAGTATTAGGGATGAAATCATCAGATATTACCAGGATACCCCAGGGATATGTTTAAAAGACAATATTCAAAATAAAGTTGCTAGTAATAGCAAAGCAATCGCTCAACAAACAAAGAGAAATAGTAGAGGTCAGACTAGCTCCCTTAAGATTTATTATACAAATAGTAGGAGTCTAAGAAATAAGATAGATGAGCTAAGAGTACTTGCAAGTGCAGGTAATATAGATATTATTAGATAAGATAAGATAAAGTTTATTTCTTTGTAAAGGTTACAATGTGTAATTACAATTGTGATTTGCTAAGTACAAAGATAGCCATTACCATGCTGGGGCATTTTGGGCGGACTAATCCTAATACGTAGTAACTAATTAAAACTCGCAAGATAATAAGTACGTAATAACTATATTTAAAACTAGACAAGAAGTAGTGGTTAACTGTTTTACAATCTTATTTAAACTTAATACAAATGTGAGGTAGTAAGGTGGAGTACGGTTTGGTAAAATAATCTTGAAATTGCACACAAAATTTACATTACAAGTAATGGTTCAGGTGGTAATATTTTATGGATTGGCAGAATTAAAGGCCTAGAGGTCACATAATAAAACTATTTAGCAGATGTTTTGGTTGATTTGGTTAATATTGAGAGATAAGATGATTTTTTAGCAAAGTCTTAAAGTTATAAGTTGTCAGGGAATCCTTGACCAGTTCCAGTAGCGAGTTCCAGATCTTCGGGCCCTTTATGTGCATAGTATTGTTGCATAGTGAGAGACAGAGACAGAGACCTGGTTCAACTTGAAAGATAGAAATGCCTTCTGAATACAACATACAGGGTTATAAACTATTCCACACTGATAGGATCAACAGGAAGAGTGATGGAGTGGTGATGTATGTCAGAGATAATTTAAACTGTTGTGTTAGACAAGATGTAAGATTAGAAACATCGGACACAGAATCTGTTTGGCTACAGTTTCTCGAAGGTCGTGAAAAATTAATCTTGGGTGTGATTTATAGGCCCCCAAACCTTGATAGAGAGTGCAGTAGGCTGCTATGGGACGGAATTCATAAGGTATCTAGATATGAAAATGTTGTGTTAATGGAAGATTTTAACTTTAGACAAACTGATTGGAACAATGTGACAGGAAATCTTGAGTCTAATGACTTTCTTGATAAGGTTCAAGACTGCTTTTTAAAACAGTCTGTGACAGAACCAACTAGAGGAAACAATCTGCTTGGCTTGGTTCTTGCCAACAAAGAATCACTAGTTAACAATCTTGAGATTAGTGATGAGCTAGGGGAAAGTGATCACAAATCACTTAGTTTCATTATATCATGAAATTACCCAGATAACTGCAATCAATAAACAGCAACCGCCCAGGGAGGTACTACTGTCCTGCCAAGTGAGTGTAAAACGAAAGCCTGTAATTGTTTTACATGATGGTAGGATTGCTGGTGTCCTTTTTTCTGTCTCATGAACATGCAAGATTTCAGGTACGTCTTGCTACTTCTACTTACACTTAGGTCACACTACACATACATGTACAAGCATATATATACACACCCCTCTGGGTTTTCTTCTATTTTCTTTCTAGTTCTTATTCTTGTTTATTTCCTCTTATCTCCATGGGGAAGTGGAACAGAATTCTTCCTCCGTAAGCCATGCGTGTTGTAAGAGGCGACTAAAATGCCAGGAGCAAGGGGCTAGTAACCTCTTCTCCTGTATATATTACTAAATGTAAAAAGAGAAACTTTTGTTTTTCTTCTTGGGCCACCCTGCCTTGGTGGGATACTGCCAGTTTGTTGAAAAAAAAAAAACTGCAATTAAGTCGCTGTCCCAGATTTTCGCTTGGCCGACTTCATGGGTATGAGAAATTACCTGGGTGGGCTAAATTGGGATGAACTTACTATGTGTCAGGTAGGGGTAGAGTTGGTTGTCACTATGACGTATTTCAGAGCATAGTGCTGGCTGCCCAGACGACTTCTGTCCCGAGTAGGGAAATTAGATCTAACAAAAATGATCCCAAATGGATAAACAATAGATTAAAACATCTTATTGGTTAAAAGAGAGGTATATATAGGCATATCAAAGAGGGGAAGTGCAGTTAAGAAATCAATATATTCAATTAAAGAGAAAAATAAAAAAAAGGAATAATAAAAGCAAACAAGGATTATGAGGCTAAAGTCGCAAGGGATTCAAAGATTAACCCAAAAGGGTTCTTTCAGGTATACAGAAGTAAGATTAGGGACAAGACAGGCCCACTTAAGAGTAACACAGGTCAGATCACTGACAGGATAAGGAAATGTGTGAACTTTTCAATACCTACTTCCTCTAAGTTTTTACTCAGGAAGATACTAGCGAAATTCCAGAAATAATAAATTATGTAAAACAGGACGATAATAAACTATGCATGATTAGGGTAACTAGTGACATGGTCCTCAGACAAATAGAGAAATTAAAACCTAACAAATCCCCAGATCTTGATGAACTGTTTGCAAGGGTTTTAAAGGAATGTAAAGAGGAAGTTAGCATACCTTTGGCTAATCTTTTCAATATATCACTACCAACTGCCATAGTGCCAGACAAGTGGAAAATGGCAAATGTAATACCTATTTACAGGCAGGTGACAGGTCCTTAGCTTCGAATTATAGACCAATAAACCTTACTTCCATAGTTGGTAAATTCATGGAATCAATAATTGCCGAAGCAATTCGCAGCCATCTGGAAAGGCATAAATTGATTAATGAATCTCTTACGAATTTACTAACTTTTTTCACTAAGGTATTTGAGGAGGTAGACCATGGAAATGAATATGATATTGTGTGAAGAATTGAGATATTTATGCAACATATGGGAATCTTTATTGAAGAAACGTTTTGCCACACAGTGTCTTCATCAGTCTAATACAAATTAGAAATGGGTAAGGGGAGGAGGAGTTTGAGGTAATCAGTCCCTCAGCCTGGAATCGATGTGTTCAGTCCATCACTCTTGTAGGAAATACAGCATAGGGCCAGAGAGGTGACTTATATAATGTAGTGAGGCGAGTCGAAGCAGGAGGAGGCGGGATCACAGTGGGACCTGCCACTAGTGAAAGTAGGTCATCGTTCAAAGGTTGTACAAGCGTTGAAGTCTTTGTAACAAGATCCCATGATGTTGCAATGTCTGACAGATGTGATGAATAATTTTGAAAACCGACAAGTTGAAGAACTGAGACACATATGCAACATATGGAAATCTTTATTGAAGAAACGTTTCACCACACAGTGGCTTCTTCAGTCCAATACAAAGTAGAAATGGGTAAGGAGAGGAGGAGTTTGAGGTAATCAGTCCCTCAGCCTGGAATCTATGTATTCAGTCCATCACTCTTGTAGGAAGTACAGTACAGCATAGGGCCAGAGAGGTGGCTTATATACTGCAGTGAGGTTAGTTGAAGCAGGAGGCGGTGGGATCACAGTGGGACCTGCCACTAGTGTAAGTAGGTCATCGTCCAAAGGTTGGACAAGCATTGAAGTCTTTGTACCAAGATCCCACCATGTTGTAGTGTCTGACAGATGTATTGGACTGACGACGCCACTGTGTGGCAAAATGTTTCTTCAATAAAGATTCCCATATGTTGCATAAGTATCTCAATTCTTCAGCTTGTTGGTTTTCAAAACTATTCATCACATGATATTGTGTATATGGACTTCAGTAAGGCTTTCGATAGAGTTCCACATCAGAGACTATTGAGGAAACTTAAGGCACATGGAATAGGAGAAATTTTTTCCTGGGTAGAGGCATGGTTGACAAATAGGCAGCAAAGAGTTTGCATAAATGGGGAGAAATCAGAATGGGGGTACATCACAAGCAGTGTTCCACAGGGGTCAGTGTTGGGCCCCTTGTTCACAATCTACATAAATGACCGATGAGGGAATAAAGAGTGACATGGGCAAATTTGCTGATGACACCAAAATAGGCCATCCAATACATTCTAATGAGGACATCAGAGCACTCCAGGATGATTTGAACAGACTGATGCAGTGGTTGGAGAAGTGGCAGATGCAGTTTAATATAGACAAATGCAAAGTTCTCAATGTTGGACAGGAAAATAACCACGCCACATGTCAGCTAAATAATGTAGATCTTAATATTACGGATTGCAAAAAGGATTTAGGAGTTCTGGTTAGCAGTAATCTGAAACCAAGACAACAGTGCATAAGTGTTCGCAATAAAGCTAACAAAATTCTTGGCTTCGCAGCAAGAAGTATAAATATTAGAGAAGTCCTCAGGTTGTTCTTCAACTCTATATATCTTTGGTTAGGCCTCATTTAGATTATGTTGCAGTTCTGGTCACCGTATTAAAGAATGGATATAAATGCACTGGAAAACGTACAAAGGAGGATGACAAAGTTGATCCCATGTATCAGAAATCTTCCCTATGAGGACAGACTGAGGGCCCTGAATCTGCACTCTCTAGAAAGGTGTAGAATTAAGAGGGATATGACTGAGGTGTATAAATGGAAAACAGGAATTAATAAAGAGGATATAAATAGCATGCTAAAAATATCTAACATAGACAGGACTCACAGCAATGGTTTTAAATTGGAAAAATTCAGATTCAGGAAGGATATAGGAAAACACTGGTTTGGTAATAGAGTTGTGGATGAGTGGAACAAACTCCCGAGTACGGTAACATAAGCTAAGACATTGTGTAGTTTTAAATACAGGGTGGATAAATACATGAGTGGGTGTGGATGGGTGTGAGTTGGACCTAACTAGCTTGCGCTACTAGGTCAAATGCTGTGCTCCTCCTTTAAGTGATGTGTTTGACCTCACTAGGTCAGCGAGATCAGACGGTCAGTGAGCTTAAGGTCACTAGGTCAGTGGGCTTAAGCCGGTAGGAGAATTAGACCTGCCTCGCATAGGCCAGTAGGCCTGTTGCAATGTTCCTTCTTTCTTATGTTCTTATAAACATTGCTATACGTTTTGGCATAGAATCAACATACGTTGAACACATTTTGGCAAGTTCTTCATCGTCGTACCAGGTCCTAATAACAACAGCAATTAGCTTCTCCATAGTTGAATAGTCCTGTTTTGCAATCCTGCATTTGCTTATTGCCCACAGATTCTCAATTGGGATGACATCAGGAGAGCTTCCAGGCCAATTTAGAATGCTTAGCGCACTCTCTTTGAAGAATGTCAGCATTTTTCTGGAAGCATGTCATGGATCAAGTTCCTGCTGGAAAATGCCTTCTCCGTCAGGAAAGTCTCTATCCACATTGGAAAGCAAATGAGTTGCCAGGATTGCTTTGTATTTGCTCATCATTCCCTCAGCAATAACAAAGCCATCCAGGGCCTTTAGTAGTAAAACTACCCCAAAACATCTTCTTAGGTGGGTTTTTGGCACTTGTTGAATGTGTCCAGTCTGAAGAGATTCACTTTTGCTCTGTCTCACTACCACTGATCTGTACCCATGTACTTCAAAATGTGCCTCATCTGAAAATAACTTTTCTCCATTCATTTGTTATCCATCCCTTATGATTGAGTGCAATAACCTTGTCATCATGAGGTGTTGTCTCGCATTTTCTTCCACAATCTTCCTCAACACAGCACTCCACAATCACGACTGTCGTAAGCTCTTTTTAGAATTCGACCAACAGCTGACTTTGCTAGGCTCAAATTTTTGGTAATCTGTCTGATACTCAAATCAGGTATGTTTTCTAAGAGCTACAATACTTGCATACCTCCTAAGTGTAACATCCATCATGAATTTCTGCAGTAATCATGAACTGAAGGGAAGAATTTGGCGAAACCACAATCACCCATGAAGCATGCTTACAGGAATAGCCTTACATAACAACAGCTGTTGTAGCATTGACAAGTCACAGGGTAACACCACAGCTGGAGGGTTGCCAGAAGTCAGTAGCAAACTGTTCTGAAAATTAAAGAACCCAAACTACATTAATTCAGTCAGAGATTAAGACATTATGAGATAATCACAAAATTTACTCCTGTCCCAATTAATCTGCACAATACTGTAGGTGAGGGCTTTTCACCTATTTTATTTTTTTTCCTCTTGCATGGCTTTCCAGCACCCTGCATTGAACCATTCTTTTATATTTTGTATCCTCTCTTCACTGGGATGGACTATTCAATACCACTGTTATATAATGCATATATTACAAAAAAAAAAAAAAATTATTTTTCACTGATATTACTCCCTTAATATATTTACTGTAATTTCATTATGGTTACAAATCTAGATCCTCATAATTTACACTTTCATAATCCAGTCTACTTTGTATTTATTTTTTCTCATTTTCCATACCTAATGAAAAATATATTTCTAATAAGTGGAACCAAAGGCTGGAGCTCATATCCTTAAACTCAAATAGTACTTAAACTAAATAGTTTAAGTACTCCTTCAATTCATAAAAATGCTAAATGGATAATCAGTTTACATGAGAGTTGAAAAATCTTAAATTTTAAAAATATAAAAATAATGCTACATTTCAGTAATATTAGAGTACTCTACGTGTCTAATAAAAAATATCTTATGCTACTGAGCTTGGCTTTATCTTGAATGATTAGGTTGAGGAAGTGAAAGAGGAGTCAGGGTGTAGAGTCGCACCTCTCCACACACCACCACTGCACTCACTACAGGTACATCATCATGAAACCTTGTGCTGACTTCCAAGATCTGCCCAGGAGATGGCATACACCTTTCCCTGAATGAAAAAGTCTATTAAAATAAAATATTACAAAAGTCTAAGTTAATAATTAATATATCCACTGGTACACTGATGATATACCATGAGTGAGTGAGCTTGAATAATGACCTACTCAAACTCATTCACGCTTTCATGGTTTGTCATCAATGTAGCTTTTCTTTTTCGGGCCACCCTACCTTGGCGGAAAATGGCAGATGTGTTAATAAAACAAAAAAATTTTTTTTTTAACAAACTGGCCATATCCCACCGAGGCAGGGTGGCCTAAGAAGAAAAACAAAAGTTTCTCTTTTTAAATTTAGTAATCTATACAGGAGAAGGGATTACTAGGGGAAGGAAGGCTGGATAGGGGTCGTCCTCGAAGAGGTTGGAAGGAAGAGGTAAGGGAGGTTTTGTGGGCGAGGGGCTTGGACTTCCAACAGGCATGCACGAGCGTGTTCGATAGGAGTGAATGGAGACGAATGGTATTTGGGACCTGACGATCTGTTGGAGTGTGAGCAGGGTAATATTTAGTGAAGGGATTCAGGGAAACCGGTTATTTTTATATAGCCGGACTTGAGTCCTTGAAATGGGAAGTACAATGCCTGCACTCTAAAGGAGGGGTTCGGGATACTAGCAGTTTGGAGGGATATGTTATGTATCTTTATACATATATGCTTCTAAACTGTTGTGTTCTGAGCACCTCTACAAAAACAGTGATTATGTGTGAGTGCAGTGAAAGTGTTGAATGATGATGAAAGCATTTTCTTATTGGGGATTTTCCTTCTTTTTGGGTCACCCTGCCTTGGTTGGAGACAGCCGACTTGTTAAAAAAAAAAAAAAAAAAAAAAAAACTAGAAAGAAAATACATGTAGAAGAAAGCCCAGAGGGGTGTGTATATATATGTTAGTACATGTATGTGTAGTGTGACCTAAGTGTAAGTAGAAGTAGCAAGACGTACCTGAAATCTTGCATGCTTATGAGACAGAAAAAAGGACACCAGCAATCCTACCATCATGTAAAACAATTACAGTATTTCGTTTTACACTCACTTGGCAGGACGGTAATACCTCCCTGGGCGGTTGTTGTCTACCAGCCTACTACCACAGGACGGTAGTACCTCCCTGGGTGGTTGTTGTCTACCAGCCTACTACCACAGGACGGTAGTACCTCCCTGGGTGGTTGTTGTCTACCAGCCTACTACCACAGGACGGTAGTACCTCCCTGGGTGGTTGTTGTCTACCAGCCTACTACCACAGGACGGTAGTACCTCCCTGGGTGGTTGTTGTCTACCAACCTACTACCACAGGACGGTAGTACCTCCCTGGGTGGTTGTTGTCTACCAGCCTACTACCACAGGACGGTAGTACCTCCCTGGGTGGTTGTTGTCTACCAACCTACTACCACAGGACGGTAGTACCTCCCTGGGTGGTTGTTGTCTACCAGCCTACTACCTAGGATAAAACAAAATATCTTTTTCTTTCTTTCTTTCAACACACCGGCCGTATCCCACCAAGGCAGGGTGAACTCTGTTCCACTTCCCCATGGAGGTAAGAGGAAATAAACAAGAACATGAACTAGAAAGAAAATAGAAGAAAACCCAAAGGGGTGTGTATATATATATATATGATTGTACATGTATGTGTAGTGTGACCTAAGTGTAAGTAGAAGTAGCAAGACGTACCTAAAATCTTGCATGTGTATGAGACAGAAAAAAAAAAAGACACCAGCAATCCTACCATCCTGTAAAACAATTACAGGCTTCAGATTTACACTCACTTGGCAGGATGGTAATACCTCCCTGGGTGGTTGCTGTCTACCAACCTACTTCTTTCTTTCTTTCAACGTACCCGCCATATCCCACCAAGGCGGGGTGGCCCAAAAGGAAAAACGAAAGTTTCTCCTTTCAAATTTAGTAATATATACAGGAGAAGGGGTTACTAGCCCCTTGCTCCCGGCATTTTAGTCACCTCTTACGACACACATGGCTTACGGAGGAAGAATTCTGTTCCACTTCCCCATGGAGATAAGAGGAAACAGACAAGAACAAGAACTAGAAAAAAAATAGAAGAAAACCCAGAGGGGTATGTATATATATGCTTGTACATGTATGTGTAGTGTGACCAAGTGTAAGTAGAAGTAGCAAGACGTACCTGAAATCTTGCATATTTATGAGGCAGACAAAAGACACCAACAATCCTACCATCATGTAAAACAATTACAGGCTTTCGTTGTACACTCACTTGGCAGGACGGTAGTACCTCCCTGGGTGGTTGTTGTCTACCAACCTACTACCTAGGATAAAACAAAATATATATTAACTATATTATAGTTCAAGTAAAGTAGGAAAAAATATCGAACTAATTCATAATGAAATTATATTGATAGGATTATTGTGAACACCAGGCAATAGGCTGGTAGAAAATCCTGTGTCACAGGATGTGACACAGGATGTGAATGATATAACAGAAGTGATACACTCAGAAGTGTCTCTGTTTGCAGATGATGTGAAGTTAATGAGAAGAATTAAATCAGATGAGGAGATGTGGAGTGAGAGGTAACATTTGCAAATGATTTCTCCCGTTTAGGAATTAAACATATATATTTTTTTTTTTTTCCAACAAGTTGGCCGTCTCCCACCGAGGCAGGGTGACCCAAAAAAGAAAGAAAATCCCCAAAAAGAAAATGCTTTCATCATCATTCAACACTTTCACCACACTCACACATAATCACTGTTTTTGCAGAGGTGCTCAGAATACAACAGTTTAGAAGCATATACATATAAAAATACACAACATATCCCTCCAAACTGCCAATATCCCAAACCCCTCCTTTAAAGTGCAGGCATTGTACTTCCCATTTCCAGGACTCAAGTCCGACTATATGAAAACAACCAGTTTCCCTGAATCCCTTCGCTAAACATTACCCTGCTCACACTCCAACAGATCGTCAGGTCCCAAGTACCATTCGTCTCCATTCACTCCTATCTAACACACTCACGCACGCTTGCTGGAAGTCCAAGCCCCTTGCCCACAAAACCTCCTTTACCCCCTCTCTCCAACCCTTTCGAGGATGACCCCTACCTCACCTTCCTTCCCCTATAGATTTCCATGTCATTCTACTTTGATCCATTCTCTCTAAATGACCAAACCACCTCAACAACCCCTCTTCTGCCCTCTGACTAATAGTTTTATTAACTCCACACCTTTTCCTAATTTCCACACTCCGAATTTTCTGCATAATATTTACACCACACATTGCCCTTAGACAGGACATCTCCACTGCCTCCAACCGTCTCCTCGCTGCTGCATTTACCACCCAAGCTTCACACCCATATAAGAGTGTTGGTACTACTATACTTTCATACATTCCCTTCTTTGCCTCCATAGATAACATTTTTTGACTCCACATATACCTCAATGCACCACTCACCTTTTTTCCCTCATCAATTCTATGATTAACCTCATCCTTCATAAATCCATCCGCCGACACGTCAACTCCCAAGTATCTGAAAACATTTACTTCTTCCATACTCCTCCTCCCCAATTTGATATCCAATTTTTCTTTATCTAAATCATTTGATACCCTCATCACCTTACTCTTTTCTATGTTCACTTTCAACTTTCTACCTTTACACACATTCCCAAACTCATCCACTAACCTTTGCAATTTTTCTTTAGAATCTCCCATAAGCACAGTATCATCAGCAAAAAGTAACTGTGTTAATTTCCATTTTGAATTTGATTTCCCATAATTTAATCCCACCCCTCTCCCAAACACCCTAGCATTTACTTCTTTTACAACCCCATCTATAAATATATTAAACAACCATGGTGACATTACACATCCCTGTCTAAGACCTACTTTTACCGGGAAGTAGTCTCCCTCTCTTCTACACACCCTAACCTGAGCCTCACTATCCTCATAAAAACTCTTTACAGCATTTAGTAACTTATCACCTATTCAATATACTTGCAACATCTACCACATTGCTCCCCTATCCACTCTATCATATGCCTTTTCTAAATCCATAAATGCAATAAAAACTTCCCTACCTTTATCTAAATACTGTTCACATATATGCTTCAATGTAAACACTTGATCTACACATCCCCTACCCACTCTGAAACCTCCTTGCTCATCCGCAATCCTACATTCTGTCTTACCTCTAATTCTTTCAATTATAACCCTACCGTACACTTTTCCTGGTATACTCAATAAACTTATTCCTCTACAATTTTTACAATCTCTTTTGTCCACTTTCCCTTTATATAAAGGGACTATACATGCTCTCCGCATGCGTACCTACATTTATACATATGTTACATATACGTATTACATACATATACATACAATTATATGGGTGTGAAGCTTGGGTGGTAAATGCAGCAGCGAGGAGACGGTTGGAGGCAGTGGAGATGTCCTGTCTAAGGGCTAAGTTTGGTGAAAATATTATGCAGAAAATTCATTGGAGGCAGTGGAGATGTCCTGTCTAAGGGCTATGTGTGGTGAAAATATTATGCAGAAAACTCAGAGTGTGGAAATTAGGAAAAGGTGTGGAGTTAATAAAAGTATTAGTCAGAGGGCAGAAGAGGGGTTGTTGAGGTGGTTGGGTCATTTAGAGAGAATGGATCAAAATAGAATGACATGGAAAGCATATAAATCTATGGGGGAAGGAAGGCGATGTAGGGGTCGTCCTCGAAAGAGTTGGAGAGATGGGGTAAAGGAGGTTTTGTGGGCGAGGGGCTTGGACTTCTAGCAAGCGTGCGTGAGCGTGTTAGATAGGAGTGAATGGAGACGAATGGTACTTGGGACCTGACGATCTGTTGGAGTGTGAGCAGGGTAATATTTAGTGAAGGGATTCAGGGAAACTGGTTATTTTCATATAGTCGGACTTGAGTCCTGGAAATGGGAAGTACAATGCCTGCACTTTAACCCTTTGACTGTCTCAACCCCCAATCCTGAGGTGTCTCCTGGTGTCGCAAAATTTAAAAAAAAAAAAATTATTTTTTCTTATGAAATAATAAAGAATCTTTTCCCAATTGTAATGACACCAAAAAAACGAAATTTGATGGAAAACTGACGAAATTATGCTCTCGCGAAGTTAGCGACCTCGGCACTGTTTACAAATCGGCGATTTCGCCCACTTTGAGCCCTATTTTCGGCTAATTCTATTGTTCCAGTCGCCCAAACTCATAGCTATTTCTTTAGAACTCCATTTTTTCTATTGATTGAGTACAAGAAACTGCCCATTTACCAATTTCAACTACCTAATAATGTGGTCAGAAATTTGCAATTTGGCCAATTTCACGAAAACTAAAAAATATGACAATTTCAAAATAAGGTTCAGAATGAACAATGCAGACATTCCTGGCTCTAAAATAACATTTTCTTTGCTCATCAGTCATGTCTCCAGGCCCCTCTGATATTACTCTTGCTTTCTATTTTGAATTTTTATTCAAACAAAAAATAGAAGACTTACTATTATGCAGACTACTGCAATACTGTAATAATTGTATAAATAACATCAACCCATTCATGACTGCATATTAGAATGGCTAGTTGGACATTTATTGGACAATGGCATCATTTGTTTACTTTTGAACATTGGCAAAAATCAAACATTTCCCCTACTTTGAGCTCCATTTCTAGGTTCTTTTTATAGTAAAATCAATCACAATCACCTCTATTTCTATAATATGTTTTCCATTCTATCATATGAGACCCCGAAAACGAGAATACAACCATAAATACTATACGAAAATAGACCACAAAGTCGGCATTTTAATTAAAAAAATCGGTCGGAGTTTTTTTTTTCTCATTATGCACTGCGTGCTCCAGGATTTTTTTTATATGGTGCACACTGATCACACAGACCCATTCTCTCACATGTGGGCCTACCAGCTTTCTCCTGCTTGATTTGAAGCCGCTAGAATTTATGAGTATATATACGTCAAACACGGTACCTCGTAAGACGTATATATACGGCCGCGACAGTCAAAGGGTTAAAGGAGGGGTTTGGGATATTGACAGTTTGGAGGGATATGTTGTGTATCTTTATACGTATATGCTTCTACTGTTGTATTCTGAGCACCTCTGCAAAAACAGTGATAATGTGTGAGTGTGGTGAAAGTGTTGAATGATGATGAAAGTATTTTCTCTTTAGAGATTTTCTTTCTTTTTTGGGTCACCCTGCCTCAGTGGGAGACGGCCGACTTGTTAAAAAAAAAAAAAAAAAAAAAAACATACAATTGCGACCAAAATGCTAAGCTGTGTCTAGGTCTACAGTCGGACACATGAACCGCCCAGGGAGGTACTACCGTCCTGCCAAATGAGTGTGTATTTTTTTCAGTCTCCTAAACATGCAAGATTTCAGGTGTCTTGCTACTTCTACTTATACTTAGGTTACACTACACATGCATGTACAAGCATATATATACACACCCCTCTGGGTTTTCTTCTATTTTCTTACTAGTTCTTGTTCTTGTTTAGTTCTGCTTATCTCCATGAGGAAATGAAAAACAATTCTTCCTAGATAATGCATGTATGTTGTAAGAGGTGACTAAAATACCAGGAGCAAAGGGCTAGTAACCCCTTCTCCTGTATATATTACTAAATTTAAAATGAGAAACTTTCGTTTTTCCTTTTGGGCCACCCTGTGTCAATGAGATATGGCCAGTTTGTTGAAAGAACATTTTTGTGAATGCATTCTTAAACAGCATAGTAAACATTTAGGCTGATGCACAGTGAGCTTTATATGCCATTTTAAAATACTGACTGCCATTCTTGTTTTTCATGTTTTACCTGTTTGCTGTTACTTTTGAGGAATGATACTTAATAACAAAATGAAAGTGCTCAAAATTCTTTGCATAACAGTAGTGTATATTTAAAATTTGGGTACAACTACAGTGGACCCCCGGTTTACGATCAGCTCCCAATGCGACCAATTATATAAGTGTATTTATGTAAGTGCTTTTGTATATGTATATTTGGGGGTCTGAAATGGACTAATCTAATTCACAATAATCCTTATGGGAACAAATTCGGTCAGTACTGGCACCTGAATATACTTCTGGAATGAAATAATATCGTAAACCGGGGGTCCACTGTAATACTGAGAAAAAAAAAAATTCATATCCACAACAGCTGCACTCCCTTCAATATTTAACAACTGCTACCCTTTCCCACACCATACACAAGGCAGAGCACAATAGAACCCCGGTTTCCATCTGGTCCAGTTATCATATAATTCAGTTTTCGACTACTTTTTTCGGCAAAATTTTCCCAGTTTTCGTACATCTGCTCGGAAATCGTCTCTACCAGAAGCGTGTGCCTGCCCACGTGATGTGGCCGCTCACATGTTCGTGGCTCAGTCTGCCTTTGTTACTCATTCAGTGAGGAATAGAGAGGGAAGAATGTGCCTTCTTCTGTGATTAAGGACATTTGTGCAAAGTGGAATGAGGTGCAAAGTTTTATGGAGAAATATCACCCTAACAAAGCTGTTGCAAGAGGTGTCAGCAACATGTTCAATGACAATGTCGTGTCCCATTTTAGGCAAATCTTAAAGAGACGCCAAAAACAGGCCTCTCTGGACAGATTTTTTGTGTGACTGGGGTCCAGTGACTCTCAAGCTGGTCCTAGTGCCAGTAGAAGACAAAGAAGGGAAGTAATCCCAGATAGGGCTTTGATACTTTTAGTCCTTATAAAAGGGGATTCCCCTTCCAAACAATAGCCTCTCCCCTCCTCGCCGTCTTCCATACGCCAACAAGAGTCTTCAATTAAGGTAAAAGTGATGTTAAATGTTCATTTATCCATATCATTAGTCATTTATATTTATTTCTCATTGTTTTCTGTATGTAAAACTATAGTTGTTCTCTATAAAATGTATTTCTTGTTAATATTTTTGAATGTCTGGAACGGATTAATTGGATTTACATTATTTCTTATGGGAAATATTGCTTTAGTTTTCGTACAAATCGGTTTTCAGCCGACCTACTGGAACAAATTAAAGACGAAAACCAGGGTTCCACTGTACATGGAACATTTTTATGTGATATTCCCTATAGGCTTATTCTACAAATAGTGTAAAAGGAGAACAAATGAGAAAGTGATTCTGTCAACAAATTTTGCTGAGAAAAAGAAAAAGTTTTGAAGTGAGATTGATAAGTTTAGAAAGCCTAGGATATGAAAAAAATTATCAGCTAAAAGCAGAAGGGAGTTATTAGATGGGGAGATGGAGGTATTGGGAAGATGGAAGGAACATTCTGAGGAGCTGTTTAATGTTGATGAAGAGAGGGAAGCAGTGATTTCATGCACTGGCCAAAAAGGAATAACATTCTTTAACCCTTTCAGGGTCCGTCCCGTAGATCTACGGCTTTTCGGTGAGTGTCCAAACCGTAGATCTACACCAAAATTCTAGCGCTGTCAAATTTAGCGCGAAAGCGCTCATAGGCCTACATGTGAGAGAATGGGTCTGCGCCGTGGGTGTGCGCCATAAACAAAAAATCTAGGCGCCTGCATAGCATTGTGGGAACGCCGGCTCAGTCACCCTTGTTCACCATGCCTTGTCGCAAGTCAGCTCTCACTCCCCGGAAAATTGGGACTCTCCTCTTCCTGTCTGATAGTTCTGACACTGATGGAAGTGGAAATGAAGACGAATTCTACGGCTTTGATAAGTTAGTGACCGAAAATAATGACCAGGATATCGATAATAGTGCAGAAAACCCTGACGATCCTCGACCTTCTACCTCTGGTGTGGGCACTCGTGACTCACGGTCGGGTGTTCCTAAACGTAAGAGAAAACTAATATTTTCCCGTGGCCTGGCCTCTGACTTCAGTAATGACGATGATTCTGACGTGGATTGTGATTTTATTGCGCTCGACGATCATTCGAGTAGTGATAGTGAGGAAACATATTCACCAGTGAAGCGTCGGTATGTTCGCCGCCGCATGTGCTCGGGTAGTGTACCCTATGCTGTGCCCAGGGGACGGAGTACATCCCGGAGTACATCCCGTGGCCCTACACCCGTTTTAGGTAGTGATAGTGAGGATGATGTGGCTACACTTGGCATGGATGGGCCACAGGCATCAGTGGATGGTGTTAGTGGTGCTGGTGGTGGTAGTGGCACCGCCATGCATGACTCACTGTGCCACGCGGGGACCCACGCTGCTGACTCGTCAGTTCAAGGACAAAGCGGAGCGTCACCCACCAGCCCGCCACAACCACAACCACCCGTACAACCAGCCTATGATGTCCAGTATCCACCAGCAAACCGTATCTGGGATTGGCAGCAAAATCCCAATTTTGTTCCCAGCCCTCACCACTTTGATGACTCTCAAAGTGGAATTCTACCTACCTGTCCCCTTGGAACCACGGCCAATGAACTGGAATTCTTTGAATTATTCTTTGACCAGCCATTGATGGAAATTATTGTCAGGGAAAGTAATAAGTATTTTCAGTACACCATGGCAAATACGATCTTATCACCACAGTCAAGACTACACAGGTGGAAAGAGACGACTGTTGCAGAAATGTATTTGCTTTTTGCAACAATAATGCTTATGCCTCACGTCTATAAGCATAATATAAAAGCATACTGGTCCACAGATCGGCTAATTTGTACCCCATCCTTCAGTGAAATAATACCAGTGAACAGGTTTATCTTACTGTTACGTATGTTGCACTTCTCTGACAAAACCAGGCCTGACAGAAGTGACAGGTTATACAAGATTAGAAATGTTTTCATGTATCTCAAACAAAAGTTCAGGATATACTTTTATCCATTCAAGAATCTTGTAATTGACGAGTCTTTGATTTTGTTCAAAGGTAGACTGTCATTCAAGCAGTATATACCGAGCAAGAGGAACCGCTTTGGTATAAAATTGTTTGTACTCTGTGATTGTGACAGTGGCCTGGTGTTGGATATTGTTGTATACACGGGTAGTAAAACATTGAAAGATACCAAGATGTTATTGGGTATCTCAGGTGACGTAGTGAGAAACATGATGGCACCTTATCTTGGTAAGGGCCATACATTATATACCGATAACTGGTACACAAGCCCATTACTCAGTGATTTCATGCGAGTGAACAAGACAGATGTGTGTGGCACAGTGAGTTCTAATCGTAAACATATGCCCAGGCTCAACGCAGGTGTTCGTGGTGATGACGTGCAGGTGTTTACTGCCAATGACATCATGGCATTACGGTGGCATGACAAACGAGATGTCACATTGTTGACAACCATTCACCGTAATGAAATGCAAGACAGTGGCAAAGTTGATCGAGTGACTAATGAACGTATTCGAAAACCAGTGTCAGTGATTGATTATACACAAAACATGCGCTTGGTTGACAAGTGTGACATGCAGATTGGTTTTGTTGACTGTGTTCGTAAGAGTTACAAGTGGTACATGAAACTTTTCTTCCATCTCATGGACATTTCAATGCTGAATGCATATAATATGTACCAAATAAAGACTGGTAACAGACCACCGTATGGTGAATTTTGTTTGTCTGTTGTCAGACAACTCATAATGAAGTACCAGGTAACAACACCTGCAATACAACATGGTCCTCGAATTCATCACAATATACCCAAGCGTTTGAGGAGAGAAGGTGATCATTTCATAATACAGCTTCCTTCAACTCAAAAGAAATTTGCTCAGAAGAGATGCATTGTCTGTGCACAAACAAAACGACGGCAACAAAGACGCAAAGACACTCGGTTTATGTGTGAGGAATGTAAGGTGCCTCTGTGCATGGTGCCTTGTTTCAAGGAGTTCCACAAGCTCCAGCAGTTCTAAAACCATGTCCAGTGATTGTAAATATGTAAATATATGATAGAACATTAGTATTATACAAGATTTGTGCATGTTTATTGTAATAAACAACAGTGGTAAACAATAATATGATAATAACTTTAGTGCGGTTAATGTGTTCAATACAGTGAGTATATATATATCAATTATATACAGTATTGGTCTCTCAGGCCCCAAATGTTAGTAGGAATAGAAAAAAATTGGAAAAGAAAAGAAAAAACAACTAAAACAACAAAATAATATAATACGCGTATGTGGAATTCGTCGATGTTGCCGCCACCACATCATTTTCTATAAACTTCTTGGCACTGTATCTCAGTAAGTAATGATCAGATTCTATTTTTTTTTGTTTTATTACCTTCACAAAAATATGCTCTTTAATTCTGTAAGAAAAAATAATTTTTTTTTTTCAAAATTTCTTGGACACTGGTGCGTGACTTCAGATTTTGGCCTTGGACCCTGAAAGGGTTAAGAGTGAGAATGAACAAGATGTGAGTGTGGGAAAGTGCATGAGGCAGTGGGTAAAATGAAAGAGTACAGCAGCTGGGATTGATATGATCATGACAGATTTGTCAAAAGCAGGTGGGAATCTAGTTTTGGAGAGATTGGTGCAGTTGTTCAATAAATGTATGAAAGGAGGTGGGGGCAAGGTACCTAGGGATTGGCAGAGAGCTTGTATAGATCCCTTGAATAAAGCAAAAGGAGAGAAAAGAGTTTAAGAATTATAGGGAAATAAGCCTGTTGAGTATACCATGTAAGGTGTACTGTAGAGTTAATACTGAAAGAATTAAAGGTAAGATGGAGAGCAGGACTGCAGACAGACAAGGTTTCAGGAAGGGTATGGGATATGCAGACTGTGTTTACACTGAAGCTCAGAAGTGAACATTATTTAGGTATAGGAAAGGAAGTTTTCTTTGCATTTATAGATTTAGAAAAAGCATATGTCAGGGTGGATAGGGAAGCAATGTGGCAGATGTTGCAAGTGTATGGAATAGGTGGTAGGTTACTAAAAGTAGTTAAGAGTTTTTATGAGGATAGTGAGGCTCAGGTCAGGGTATATAGGAGAAAGGGAGATTATTTTCCAATAAAAGTAGGCCTCAGACAAGGATGTACAATGGTACCATTGTTGTTTAACATATTTATAGGTGGGGTTATAAAAGAAATGAATTCTAGGGTGTTGGTGTGGGATTAAAAGATAAAGAATCTAATATCAAATGCCATTTGTCACAGTTGCTTTTGGCAATGATGCATTACTTTCGGGAGATTCTGAAGAGAAGTTGCAAAGGTTGGTTGACAAATTTAGGAGGGTTTGTAAAAGAAAAATAAACATAGGAAAGAGGAAGATGATGAGGATGACAAAAAAATTAGATAACAAAGGATTGGAATATCAGACTGGAGGGAGGGAGTATGGAGAAAGTGAATGAGTTCAGAAATTTGGAAATAGATTTGTCAGCAGATGGGTCTAGTGAATTCTTTTAAATATTGTACTATACATGGATGGAGAAAGGCTGAAAAAAAAGCTGTTTATAATATACATTAGGGCAAAATTGGAATATGCAGTGGTGTGGTGCTACAACAAGAACAACAAAAAATACACATATGCTAGAAAAGGTCCAAAGAGGTATAAAATAATTTTCACAGTTAAAAAGCATGAGTTATAAAAAAAGATGAAAACACTACAGATGTCTGCACTGGCTGATAGTAAGAGAGGATACATAATAAATACATTTAAAATCATTAAAGGACAAAAAATTAGAGAAACACAATTTTTTCATATCAGCAACAGGAATAACACGGGGCCATAACTGAAAATTGAGAAAAAAGTGAAGTCAAAGAGATATTAAGAATTTTTTTTTCATGAATTAATAGACCAATGGAATGAATTACAAATAAATGTAGCAAGTGTTACAACCAATGGAAATTTATAAATTATGTGGAGTAAAATAAAGATTGGATGTGAAAAGTGGGTTATAGTAAGCGTGTATGCACCTGGAGAAGAGAGAAGTGTAGAGGAGAGAGAGAGATTTTGGGAAATGTTGAGTGAATGCGTGGGGAGTTTTGAATCAAGTGTGAGAGTAATGGTGGTTGGGGATTTCAATGCTCAAGTGGGTAAAAATGTTATGGAGGGAGTAGTAGGTAAATTTGGGGTGCCAGGGGTAAATGTAAATGGGGAGCCTTTAATTGAGCTATGTGTAGAAAGAGATTTGGTAATAAGTAATACATATTTTATGAAAAAGAGGATAAATAAATATACAAGGTATGATGTAGCACGTAATGAAAGTAGTTTATTAGATTATGTATTGGTGGATAAAAGGTTGATGGGTAGGCTCCAGGATGTACATGTTTATAGAGGGGCAACTGATATATCGGATCATTATTTACTTGTAGCTACAGTTAGAGTAAGAGGTAGATGGGAAAAGAGGAAGGTGGCAACAACAAGTAAGAGGGAGGTGAAAGTGTATAAACTAAGGGAGGAGGAAGTTCGGGAGAGATATAAGCGACAATTGGCAGAAAGGTGGTCTAGTGCAAAGATGAGTAGTGGGGGGGTTGAAGAGGGTTGGAATAGTTTTAAAAATGCAGTATTAGAATGTGGGGCAGAAGTTTGTGGTTATAGGAGGGTGGGGGCAGGAGGAAAGAGGAGTGATTGGTGGAATGATGAAGTAAAGGGTGTGATAAAAGAGAAAAAGGTAACTTATGAGAGGTTTTTACAAAGCAGAAGTGTTATAAAAAGACCAGAGTATATGGAGAGTAAAAGAAAGGTAGAGAGTGGTGAGAGAGTGCAAAAGGAGAGCAGATGATAGAGTGGGAGAGGCACTGTCAAGAAATTTTAATGAAAATAAGAAAAAATTTTGGAGTGAGTTAAACAAGTTAAGAAAGCCTAGGGAAAGTATGGATTTGTCAGTTAAAAACAGAGTAGGGGAGTTAGTAGATGGGGAGATGGAGGTATTAGGTAGATGGCAAGAATATTTTGAGGAACTTTTAATGTTAAGGAAGAAACAGAGGCAGTAATTTCATGCACTGGTCAGGGAGGTATACCATCTTTTAGGAGTGAAGAAGAGCAGAATGTAAGTGTGGGGGAGGTACGTGAGGCATTACGTAAAATGAAAGGGGGTAAAGCAGCTGGAACTGATGGGATCATGACAGAAATGTTAAAAGCAGGGGGGGATATAGTGTTGGAGTGGTTGGTACTTTTGTTTAATAAATGTATGAAAGAGGGGAAGGTACCTAGGGATTGGCGGAGAGCATGTATAATCCCTTTATATAAAGGGAAAGGGGACAAAAGAGACTGTAAAAATTATAGAGGAATAAGTTTACTGAGTATACCAGGAAAAGTGTACAGTAGGGTTATAATTGAAAGAATTAGAGGTAAGACAGAATGTAGGATTGCGGATGAGCAAGGAGGTTTCAGAGTGGGTAGGGGATGTGTAGATCAAGTGTTTACGTTGAAGCATATATGTGAACAGTATTTAGATAAAGGTAGGGAAGTTTTTATTGCATTTATGGATTTAGAAAAGGCATATGATAGAGTGGATAGAGGAGCAATGTGGCAGATGTTGCAAGTATATGGAATAGGTGGTAAGTTACTAAATGCTGTAAAGAGTTTTTATGAGGATAGTGAGGCTCAGGTTAAGGTGTGTAGAAGAGAGGGAGACTACTTCCCGATAAAAGTAGGTCTTAGACAGGGATGTGTAATGTCACCATGGTTGTTTAATATATTTAAAGATGGGGTTGTAAAGGAAGTAAATGCTAGGGTGTTCGGGAGAGGGGTGGGATTAAATTTTTGGGAATCAAATTCAAAATGGGAATTGACACAGTTACTTTTTGCTGATGATACTGTGCTTATGGGAGATTCTAAAGAAAAATTGCAAAGGTTAGTGGATGAGTTTGGGAATGTGTGTAAAGGTAGAAAGTTGAAAGTGAACATAGAAAAGAGTAAGGTAATGAGGGTATCAAATGATTTAGATAAAGAAAAATTGGATATCAAATTGGGGAGGAGGAGTATGGAAGAAGTGAATGTTTTCAGATACTTGGGAGTTGACGTGTCGGCGGATGGATTTATGAAGGATGAGGTTAATCATAGAATTGATGAGGGAAAAAAGGTGAGTGGTGTGTTGAGGTATATGTGGAGTCAAAAAACGTTATCTATGGAGGCAAAGAAGGGAATGTATGAAAGTATAGTAGTACCAACACTCTTATATGGGTGTGAAGCTTGGGTGGTAAATGCAGCAGCGATGAGACGGTTGGAGGCAGTGGAGATGTCCTGTTTAAGGGCAATGTGTGGTGTAAATATTATGCAGAAAATTCGGAGTGTGGAAATTACCTGCAGTTTACCTGGAGAGAGTTTCGGGGGTCAACGCCCCCGCGGCCCGGTCTGTGACCAGGCCTCCTGGTGGATCAGCGCCTGATCAACCAGGCTGTTGCTGCTGGCTGCACGCAAACCAACGTACGAGCCACAGCCCGGCTGATCAGGAACTGACTTTAGGAAAAGGTTTGGAGTTAATAAAAGTATTAGTCAGAGGGCAGAAGAGGGGTTGTTGAGGTGGTTGGGTCATTTAGAGAGAATGGATCAAAGTAGAATGACATGGAAAGCATATAAATCTATAGGGGAAGGAAGGAGGGGTAGGGGTCGTCCTTGAAAGGGTTGGAGAGAGGGGGTAAAGGAGGTTTTGTGGAAAAGGGGCTTGGACTTCCAGCAAGCGTGCGTGAGCGTGTTAGATATTAGTGAATGGAGATGAATGGTACTTGGGACCTGACGATCTGTTGGAGTGTGAGCAGGGTAATATTTAGTGAAGGGATTCAGGGAAACCGGTTGTATTTTCATATAGTCGGACTTGAGTCCTGGAAATGGGAAGTACAATGCCTGCACTTTAAAGGAGGGGTTTGGGATATTGGCAGTTTGGAGGGATATGTTGTGTATCTTTATATGTATATGCTTCTAAACTGTTGTATTCTGAGCACCTCTGCAAAAACAGTGATAATGTGTGAGTGTGGTGAAAGTGTTGAATGATGATGAAAGTATTTTCTTTTTGGGGATTTTCTTTCTTTTTTGGGTCACCCTGCCTCGGTGGGAGACGGCCGACTTGTTGAAAAAAAAAATAAATAAACAAATTATTGAAGATGGGACACTATGATCATAGCTCTGCTCCTATGGCTACAAATAGGTAATTACAAACAGGTAACAACATACCTCATGACTGTGATTCTCTTGCTTGGCATGCCTGGGTTAGATTTTTTGTAAGGTACAGTGGGGAGATAGACATCATAGTGAACCATCAAATGTGATTCCTGAGGCAGCTTCTTTATGTCTGTGCTTATATCTTGATTTTCATCAATGATGCTGCATGCAGACAACAGTGACTCTGTAAAAATTCTATATAATGTAATAAAATACACAACAGCAAAATTTACAAGTACATTACATATAGTACCACAGTCTGTGCTTGTTGTTTCCTTCCATTTTCATAAAGCATTTTCTTGTTTCTTATTCATACACCACCACTTGTATTTTCACATATATAAGAAAATACAATCAGGGAGAAGTAGATTAAAATATTTAATTAAGAAAGTAATTTAAGACAATAAAATGGTATTAGATTATATATATATGATCAAAACCAGAGATGGGGTACTAAAATATTCCATGCAAAACAAGATAAAGAACAAATACAAAAGGAAAGATGTACTCCATACAGCAGAAGCCATGCACAACAACATGTATCAAGAAGAATGGGTAGAGACGATGCAGACTGGTGGATTATTTGAATTATTTTATCTGTGCAATTCTGGCAAGACATATGGAATGTGTGATAGTCAATGTGATTTCCTTTCGGTCCTTTTGCATTGGTGAAAAATGGCTCATATAGGAGTAGCAAACAATTTAGGAAATGGAAGACTGGATATCAAATTGGAAGGAGGGAGTATGGGGGAAGTTAATGTGTTCAGATATTTGGGAGTGGACTTGTTGGCAGACAGGTCTATGAAAGATTGAAAAATAAGGTGAACCATAAAACTGATGAAAGAAAAAGGTGGATGGCGCACTGAGGAATCTGTGGAGACAAAACAACGTCATTCCTGGAGGCCAAAATGGAAATGTATTAGAGTCTAGTGGTACCAACACACTTAGAGGGATACATTAGCACTAATATGAGTATTAGAATCAGCATGAGCACTAGCATTAGCATGAGCACTAGCATTAGCACCAGCATTAGCATTAGAATGAGTACTAGCATTAGCATGAGCACTAGCATTAGCATGAGCACTAGCATTAGCCTGAACACTAGCATTAGCACCAGCACTAGCATTAGTACAGTAGGAAAAAACAGTGCTATAGTATCTACAATGTGGAATGCAAATTTAACATACAAAGAAAACTAAGTACATATTAAGAGCATAAAATAATTTACAAGGGATAGCAGGAAATGTAAAAAAAAAAAGTTATTACTTGTAGAGGTGGTCTTAGCAGGTTTGATGAGTGGAGTGGTATGACCATTCCAAAGTATGCGGCAAGGCCCATTAGCTAACAGTTTCTCCGCAGACATTTCACTCACAATTTTCTTATATTCTTTCCAGGAGTGCACCTTGGTGTGCAACTGCAAGAGATAATATAGGTATTACAGCTTATAAATTGGTCCAGAGGACAAAGATTCTTTCATCTGTTTACAGTATCTGACCTGGTGACTAATAAATGGACAGACAAGCATAACCTCATATGACCCTGTATATTATGGCAGGAGAATAAACAAAACTACTATATTTTATGGTTTGTGTAATTCTAATCCAAACTGAGGAAGTAATTGGTTTTCTTACACATACTGTACAATTTTTTTTTTTAACATGTCGGCCATTTTCCACTGAGGCAAGGTGACCCAAAAAGAAAAAAAAAAAAAGAAAGAAAAAACTTTTATCATCATTCAACACTTTCACCATCACTCATACATAATCACTGTCTTTGCCAAGGCACTCAGATATGACAGCTTAGACATCCCTCCAAACTGACAATATCCCAAACCCCTCCCTGAATCCCTTCACAAAATATTATCCTGCTCGCACTCCAACAGCCTGTCAGGTCCCAAAAACCATTCATCTCCATTCACTCCTATCCAACACGTTCATGCACGCTTGCTGGAAGTCCAAGCCCCTTGCCTACAAAATCTCCTTTACCCCCTCCACCCAACCTTTTCAGGGATGACCCCTACCCCACCTTCCTTTCCCTACAGATTTATACACTCTCCAAGTCATTCTACTTTGGTCCATTCTCTCTAAATGACCAAACCAATTCAACTTTCCCTCTTCAGCCCTCTGACTAATACTTTTAGTAACTCCACACCTCTTCCTAATTTCCACACTATGAATTCTCTGCATAATATTTACACCACACACATTGCCCTTAGACATGACATCACTGCCTCCAGCCGCCTCCTCACTGCAGCATTTACAATCCATGCTTCACACCCATATAAGTGTGTTGGCACCATTATACTCTCGTACATTTCCTTCTTTCCCTTCATGTATAACGTGTTTTGTCTCCACAGATACCTCAACGGACCACTCACCTTTTTTCCTTCATCAATTCTATGGTTACTGGTTAACCTCATCCTTCATAAACCCATCCATGACAAGTCAACTCCCAAATAAGACAGAATGTAGAATTGCGGATGAGCAAGGAGGCTTCAGAGTGGGTAGGGGATGAGTAGATCAAGTGTTTACATTGAAGTATATATTTTTTTTTTTTTTCAACAAGTCGGCCGTCTCCCACCGAGGCAGGGTGACCCAAAAAAGAAAGAAAATCCCCAAAAAGAAAATACTTTCATCATCATTCAACACTTTCACCACACTTGCACATTATCACTGTTTTTGCAGAGGTGCTCAGAATAAAAGCAAAAATTTTATTTTTGCTTACTTCTTACTGGTGTATATTTGTTATGTTTTTGTTTATACTGCCAATATTAATGACAACACATGTACAGTATGTATTTAAGGAATTTCATTTGTACAAACCTTTATGAACAACACAAACTTTATGCATATTAATTTATCAGGTTATATAAAGTACAGTACTATACTTATCTAATTATGTCACCCAACCTATGGTTAAGTATCAAATACAGGAAAAAAATCATAAAAAGGATACTAACTTAATTTTTAATTATATGATTATTGGCCCAGTAACTAAAGGTGGTTGTGATGTCTATAACATTTATCATTATATTCATGGAGATGCAATAAACCTGTAAGGGTCAAACTGCACTTGGGGAATAGGGAATAATGTTTGATCCAATAAAGGAAAGATACCTCTAATTTCTTGACCCAAGAGCCCTTCACCAGCATCAAGGCACCTCCAACATAGAGAAAATAAAATTCATCCAATAGTCAACTTACCCTAACCATGTAGCTTGGATAGAGGGGCACTTCATTTTTCTTCCACCTGCGTCTCCTGGTTTTCCATTCTGGAGTTTTGGTATAATCAATGACACATTCATTGGGACCATTATAGCCTTTTTCATTAGAACCAACATGGTAGAAAGCATCCTGACAACCTGACTGCACATTTCTATGGCATACATTCCCCTGGCAATCATCATAGCAAGATGGACATGCCCTCCAATTATCACTTTGTTGCCACTGTTGTTCTCTTCTTTCATAGTGGCCAAATTTTTGACTTTCCCTTCCATAATCTCTATCATGCCTATTCATTATACCCTTATCTTCACTGTTATCCCACTGCCCCTCTCTTTCATAATTATCATTATTCCTAATCTTTTTATTTTTCCAGCTCTCTCTCTCCCACTGTGATCTGAAATTGTCACAATCTTGTTGCCAATTCCTTGAGTGTGATACATTATCATGGGGTTGCCAGGAATGCATATTAGGTTTTTTCCATCTTTCCTCACCCCAATTTCTTTTTCTTTTCCAATTATTAAATTTTTTTTCAGAGTTGTTTTGCCATCTGTGTGGGGTATCATCATACAAGCTATAATAATTGAGACCTTCTAAATTAATTTCATATAGCTCTTTGTGTGGAATGCTGTTTGCAGGAAGTAATTCTTTTTGCTCAACATGAACAATTTTAACTTTTTCCCTAAACATAGTTGGTAACATATCTAATAATTCCCTGCGTTTCTTCTCATATGGACTGAATTCCTCTTCATGTTTGTGTTTTTCTTTATCCTCAAAACTTCTTTTCTTCCTGCCAGATGTTAGTTTTTCTGTATCAGATAAATTCACAACTTCATTCTTCTCTAACCTGCAAGAATTTTCTGCAGTTTTTCCCAGGGTTGCATAAAATACTTTCATAGCATCATCCAGAAACTCTTCTTTTGTTCCATCTAGCTTTACATTCTTCTGATTATTATTTGAACTCTCTTTAACTTTCAAATTCAATTTTGGTCCCTTTTTACTAAGCTGATGTTTATCTAATCTGATTTGTTTTTCATAGCCTGAAAAGTACAAAAATATATTAACAAAACTTAACTCAAATTAACATTTACTGCACTGAATCAGTAATATCTATCTATCTACATCCAAAACATTATCTTCCACTTCAGTGTAGAATGACTAGTGAAGTCTCACTTATATAATTTACAGTGCAGGAAGGCTCCACTTATACAACAGGTTAGGTTCTGGACTACTGGTCTACAGTGAAAATTAATGTAAAGTAAAACATGGCTTTTTTTTTACTGATAACATGTTTACACTATCATATATTAAGTGAACAATACAGCTAAGGCTATGAAATGCATATACAGTACACACATTATTTACCTTAAAACATTTTCATTCTTAGCTTGTAGCGAGTGGTGAATATATTTACTGAAGAAAGTCTGAATAAAGGAAAAATGGGTATAATTGAAAACTGCTGCATTAGAGAAATGCTGTAAAATGAAGAGCTGCAAAGTGGGGCCCTCCTGTATACAATTTTTCTGGTATTACACTATTAAGGGTGAAATTTCTCCTGGATTTATTTCTATCCTTACACAACACCATACACTCCTTAAGATTGATACCATTTTTTTTGCAATATATTTTCTCACCTATTCTGAAAATTATTTTCTGTATATTCTTCCTATCAACACTACATAAATCACTGTCTTGGCTAGAGGTGTGTCAAAGTATTGATACCAGTGGGTACTGATTCGTTTTGATGGTATCAGCATCAGTCTAAATTTCAGTATCAGGGGGTGTCGGCAAAATTCTGGTATCATCCCATGCCTGCTCTCGACATATTCAAACCATCTATGTGCTATATCTATGACTTTCTTCTGCAAATCTGGTGGATGTGTTTTGTTCATCATAAAACTCTTAACATCCTTATTCCTTAGTTCCCCCTCCCCTGCATCTTTCTTGTTATTCAAAATACTTAAGTCCTAGAAATCATCATTATAGACTGCATTTTTAATCTAGATATTTGTGACACAGCTGGATTTTGGTGTTGAGCCATTGGGGATAATGTTATACAATGGAAACTAGCTTACATGACATGAGTCAAAGTGTTAAATATTGAAAATAAAAAATTGCAAAACTATCATATAATGTAAATAAATGAGAAAACAAAAATACCAATATGCACATTTACACAGATGTTGCCAACATGTGATCATTTTAGCCAGCTTCAATACACTATAAAACTGCAAGTTTTTGTCCTATTAATTTTGTTTTTATAGTTCTACTGCATTTAGAAAAAGTATGCATTTTCAAAATGTAAGAAAAATTAATTAGTTTTCAAAATTTTGCCACACATAAGGAGAAATAAAATGTCACTTGCCACACAAGCAGTTAAACAAGTTATACCCATTATAAGAATACTTACGTGAAAATACAAGATGGGTCTGATGACGAACCACTTTGCAACCACAGCGTGAAAGATGAGCATATACATAGTACTGATCTAAATGGTGAGGATCTTGCAGCATAATCATTTGAGCTTGTTGTACGCTCAATGGAATACCTCCAAATTGCACCTCCAACTCACCCTGGTGATTTTAAATATTGTGTATTCAATCCTTCCTTGCAATACACAGTGAACAATTTAGAAGAAAAACTATTCTGAATTTTAAATGAATGTATATGAGAACAGAAATAAGCGCAAAATGCATCAGACTTCAAACAGTTAATAATTTCAAGGGTCAAAAAACTAATCTGCCTAGAGATTGACAGCATAAACTAAATTCAAGTCAATAATTCTGTAATAAATTTTACTGTAGATCCTGCCATGAGCATTATTTTGAGCTGTCTTGCAACAAATAAAAATGTTAATTTATTTTGTGAGATACTGTTTCTAATCCTCTGACCCGGTTATTCAATTAAAAGTTGAACTATTTTTTTTTATCATTAAGGGGAATATTTGACTTTAATTCACATCCCTCTAAAAATGTTCTTCACTGAAGAATATGAATTTCTGTGCAAAGGTGAAAATATGAATCTTATGATGCAGTCAGTGGGCTAATACAGAATTAACCCACATTTATTTTGTGGACACATATCAGTCCCAGAGTCATTATTTTAAACTAAACATGAGGTAAGAGTTTTCCTTTTCTCATCATGCACCTCATGGAGCAGGATTTTTTTTTTTATACTGTGCACACTCACCACAGAGACCCATTTTCTCATATCTAGGCCAAAATTTACCACTCTCAGCTTATGTATCCATGTGACGGACAGTGAAAAGGTTTTACAATAAGTGTAGCAACATACCCTAGTCTTGTTTTAACCTTAATCTAGAAATGATTACTAATTTCAAAGATAATTTTATTTTGCTGTAGCTAAAATTAACTATTTACAAACCATTCACTTTAAATGCAAACATTATTTTGTTTAATGTAAAGCCATTTCTCGAACTGAAAATTACAAAAACTTTTTTGTTTGATATTCTCTTATTCTTGATCTGCAAAGCAATAGAAATTTTCAAACTCATGTTCAATGCAGAGTTATGTTCTCTCTCACCATTCCATCAGAAATCTTACTTTCCACATTTTAGTAGCTAATATGCCTAATATTATTATTTTCACCCCTCACATACCCATCACCTCTCTTCCTGCTACTGCTCACCACAAGAGCGATATCAAGTGATTTACTTCCTGACCTATTCCTAATACAGTATCTTTTATTTCTTCTAGAGTTATATTTTCGCTTTTTGCTTTTATTTAATCTGCTCTGTCATTTCCTATGGTACCTATATTTTGTAAAAAATAAGTTACGAAACTGACAATTACTCTCACAGCTCACTCCTGAAAAGGCGAGCACCGTGCAAAGAAGTGATCAATAAACTTACTGTATCGATGAGATACAATGCTTCCTCAGGATACAGGCACTTGCCTATATCAGTCTCTGCTCCCATGTACTGCCAAAATTTGCCAGTTTCATGAGCAACTCGAACCATTCTTGACTCTGCCAACCATTCCCCAATGGCCAACTGGTCTCTGTCATATAAGAGAGTTTCATTAGTGATTTAAGTGATTTAAAAAAATACATCTTAAACAAGACTTTGAATTATTGTACATTAATATTTTCCTCCTCAAATCCAAACACTCAGGTACAGATTAAAAAACAATATTAATTCTGTATTGTACTTCTAAAAACTTTGAAGACTGACCCCAATGAATATAAGTCAGCGTGCTTGGCTTTGTTAAGTTATCCTATGTTAAATCTGCATTCTGTATTGAAAAGAACAAAAAGGCACAATATTGTGACTGGAACGAAACACAAATAACCTGCACATAGGAGAGAGCAGCTTATCATGATGTAAGCTTTGTAAATGGTCCAAGTTAGACCGAAATGTTGTTGTAAGTCTCTCTCTCCTATGTGCAGGTTATTTGTGTACATTCTGTATTACTGTCCCCTCAAGGGAGGTTCCTCGACACTGGTGAGGGACTCTTGATCTAGGGAATTGGATCCATGCTCCAATTCCCTGCACTGAGCCCGAATACTTTCCATCACCCTGCCTCTCTCACAGCTGCTGTATAATCCCTCTTGGTTTAGAGCTCCCCCATGATAATAATACTAATACTAATAACAATAATCTGTATTAATGTACATACTATGTATACATACAACATCACTGTAACCTCAGATCCATTGTACAGTACAAATTTATACTACAGTTGTCTAAATAAAAACTTACCATAATATTTATGAGGTTTACAGTACAAAACTTTGCCTAAAGTATCTTCATGCTGAATCCTAAACTGATATACTAATGTGCATAGCATCCCCTCCCCCCCAAAAAAGAAAAAGACTAAATTTTCAGAAAATTGGCTAAAGCATAAAACTTCCTAGAGTTTCACTTTCAAAATGAGATCCACCACATAATGTGGTTGGCAGGAAAGTGTGAAGTAAACTTAGTGAAATTCAGCTTATTGGTACTGTATATATTATTTCTCCATCCAGAAGGAAGGCCTAACAGTGTTATACAAATGAGTTTGTAAATGGTCCAAGTTGGACCGAAATGTTGTCATAAGCTCCTCTCTCTTATGTGCGGGTTATTTGTGTATTGTTCCAGTTACGGTATCTTGTCTTTTTTTTTTTTGTTATTTATACAAAATGATTCTCTAAACAGCCACTAAGTTACACAGCACAATTACAATATGTACATTTGTTTTATGAAAGTATGAAGGTGATGCAAACTTTAGTCAATACAGACATTTTCAAGATTTCTTCTGAAAACAAAAGCCAGAAATTAATAGTAATACAATAAGTAAAACTTACAAGTGTTAAAACCATGTTGAGTACTATACTTTGTCCCCAGTGAGGATGCCAATACAGTACTAATTTATTTCCCAGATTTCAGTTAACCCTTTCCTATGTAATTCATCAACATCTCATTAGTTTCAAAAAAAAAAAAAAAATCGAGTGTTCAAATAAGCTCTGGCACCACTCATTTTGTAAGGTTTTTCACATCTTCACTTATATTTCCTTAAAAATTTATGCATACTATACTATAGGGTGTGTCATTAAAGCAAACAGCTTATTAAATCTGAATGATAAGAGTTTTATTATCCATGATCCTGACAAAGACAATACTTGATAAACAGTAAACCCTTCATTTAACAGATTTTGGAAATATGGAACAAAATCTGCTGGGTCAACAGATTTGGAAATACTAATGGAAAAAGTCCTTTGGTTACAGAATTATTTATTATTGTTACACTCACTGCAAAACAATCTTTCCTTTATCCATCACAAGTGCCATTACTAGCTACCTGATACCCCCAACTAGTCTATTCTGTTAAATTCAAAAAATCCATTAACTCAACAGAATGCAGCAATAATGGCCAATTCTAACTGAACGGACAATGTCCGTTAAATCCAAAATTAATTTACCATGGGCCATAACAATAAAGGACAATTTTGAATTTAACCCTTTCAGTGTCGAGACCCCTGATCCTTAACTCACTGTGTCAAAAAAAAAAAATATGAAATTCAAGATAATCTTTTCCCAATGGTAATGACACCAAAGGTACGAAATTTGATGGAAAACTTACAAAATTACACTCTCACAAAGTTAGCAATCTCGGTGATATTTACGCACTGGTGATTTTGCCCAATTTGAGCCCTATTTTCAGCCAATTCCATTGTTCCAGTCGACTAAAATCATAGCTATTTCGCTAGAACTCCATTTGTTCTATCGATTGAGTACAAGATGCAATTTCAAAATAGTGTCCAGAATAAACAAGGCAGACATTCCTGGCATTAAAATAACATTTTCTCTGTTCATTAGTCATGGCTCCAAGCCCCTCTTATATTACTCTTGCTTTCCATTTTGAATTTTTATTCTCACAAACAACAGAAGATTTACTGTTATGCAGACTACTGCATTATTATAATAATTGTATGTATAAATAATGTCAACCCATTCATGACTGTATTAGACTGACCAGTTAGACATGTATTAGACAGTGACATCACTTATTTACTCTTGAACATCGGCAAAAATAAAAAATTTCCGCTACTTTGAGCTCAGTTTCAAGGTACTTTTCATCATGAAACCAATCAAAATCATCTCCATTTCCATAATATATTTTCCAATCTATCAAATGAGACCAAGAAAGTAAGAATACAACCATAAATACCATACGAAAAACACCACAAAGGCGCTGTTTTAACCCTTTCAGGGTCCAGAGGCCAAATTTCAAAGTGCGCACCAGGGTCCAAGAATTTTCCAAAAAAATTTTTGTTATTTTTTCTTATGAAATGGTAGAGAATCTTATTCTGAAGGTAATAAAACAAAAAGTACGAAATTTGATGGAAAATTGCTGAAATTATCCTCTCGCGAATTTTGATGTGTAAGTGATATTAACGAACCGGCGATTTTGCCGACTTTGACTCCCATTTTAGGCCAATTACATTATTCCAGTCGACCAAATTCTTAGCTATTTCACTAGTATTACTTCTATTCTATCGATTGAGCACAAGAAATTGCCAAGTCAACTGTTTCAACTACAAAATAAAGTGATCAGAAGTTGGTAATTTGGCCAATTTAACACAAAGTTCAAAATATTCCAATTTCAAAATAGGGTACAGAATAAACAATGTAGGTATTCCTGGCACTAAACTAACATTTCCTCTGTTCATTAGTTACGTTTTGAGGCTTTACAAATGAATTCCATTTTTATTTTTTATTAACATAATGAATTTTTATTCAAACCAAAAAACAGAAGATTTACTGTTATGCAATATTGTAATAATTGCATAAATATCATCACCACATTTGTGAATGTATATTAGACCCAAGTGTGAGGTCGTTTGTTTACTCTTGAACATTGGCAAAAAATTTTAACATTTCCGCTACTTTGAGCTCAGTTTCAAGCCATTTCCATTGCTAAAACCAATAAAAATCATCTCTATTTCTGTAATATGTCTTCCATTCTATCAAATGAGACCAAGAAATCGCAAATACAACTATAAAAAACATACGAAAAAACACAGTCTTAGTTTTTTTCTCATTATGTGAGAGTAGTAGTGACTATACTTTATATGACCAAAATACTCTAGCTATATACTTATCCAAGCTTCCCACCACTACAGATATCAGTACTAGAACTCAACACATAACTCAGGATATAAATAACCATAATTTAAACCTAGAAGATGATTGATCACGTTGACCCTGATCTAAACCTCCATAATCTGACACCCAATCAAAACCTATTGGAAAGTAACTGCCTTTATTACACAGCATCACAAGCCAGCACTATCCTAAACAATGCTAAAAGCCTATCAGTACTTAACTACAACATCAGGTCCTTAAGCAAACACTATGATGACCTCCTGGCACTCCTTGAATCACTAAAGACACCCTTCTCCTGCATTATTCTTACTGAGACCTGGCTTAAGCAGGACACAATAGATATCTACCCTCTACCAGGATACACAGCAATTCACAACTGCAGACCAAACCAAGTTGGGGGTGGTATTGCAATCTATTACTCTAACCAATTATCTTGTATTAGCACCACTTGCTTTAGTGATGAATATGGGGAATACATTTTTGCTAATTTTACTGTAAAAAACCTTAAGACACCTATAACAATCGGTGCCATTTACCGGATACCTCACACAAACATCCCAAATTTCAGTGAGAAATTAAAGTCACTAATAACAAACAGACAAATGAATAAGCACCACCTTCTCTTAGCTGGAGACTTCAACATCAACCTTGGCTTACTAGATGATCAGCCTGTAACTGATTTCATCAACAATATGAACAACACACTTCTCATACCAACAATAACTAAACCAACCAGGCTCACTGAGACAAGTGCAACCATAATAGACCACATATGGACCAATATACTAGCCCCCCTTAAATCAGGGATAATCACAGATAGCACTACAGACCACTACCCTACCTTCCTCCTGACAAACATTAATAAACCACCACTTGAATACAACAAAGTCTCATTTAGACTCCATGACGAGGCCTCAATAAGGAAGTTCACAACTGACCTAGAGATTGTTGACTGGCCTACAGAATTCTCCAAGGCCAATGGTATTGATGACTGGACAGACATTTTTCTTAACAAATTACTTAGACTATACAACAAACATTGTCCTATAAAAACGAAACAGATTACAAACAAACGGCTTGGTTGCCCATGGCTAACCAGCACCATTCTGAAATCCATTGACAAGAAACACCAATATGAAAAGCAATATAGACAGGGCTTAATACACAAAGATATTCTTAAACACTATTCATCAGTTCTCACCAAAGTAATAAAGAAAGCCAAACAACTATACTACTCCAGTAGATTCACAGACACTAGAGGAGATATAAAAAAGACCTGGAAAACACTCTCTCAGAGTCTAGGGACCCACAAACTGAAAAAAAACAAGAATATTGTCCTAACTAAACCTAATGAAACACCACTACATCCCACTGACACAGCTAACAAGATAAACGACTTCTTCTCAACCATAGGATCTAATCTCGCCAATAAAATCCCACATACTAATGCCCATGCCGGGGACTACCTAGATGGGAATTTCCCAAATTCCTTCTATCTTGCACCAACTGAGCCCTCGGAAGTCACCGAGATTATAAAGTCACTTAAAAACAACTCAGGAAATCTGTCTAATGTCCCACCATTACTGTACAAGCGAGCGGCCCATATCCTTTCGCATGCTATTTCATTACTTTTTAACAAGTCACTAGAAACTAGCACCTTCCCAAAACTACTCAAGATGGCAAGGGTTACACCAATACATAAAGGTGGTGACCCTACAGACTTAAGCAACTATAGGCCAACATCAAACTTACCATTGCTATCCAAAATCTTTGAGAAACTCGTGCACAGGAGACTATATTCATTTATAACAGCACAAAACATACTCAACCCCTGCCAATTTGGATTTAGGAAAAATAAAAGCACTAATGATGCAATCATAAAAATGCTAGATCGCTTTACACAGCATTGGAAAATAAGGAATATCCACTAGGAATTTTTATTGACCTAAGAAAAGCTTTTGACACAGTAGACCACGACATCCTACTCCACAAACTTGACCATTACGGTATAAGAGGCCATGCGCTTGCTTATTTCAAATCTTACCTTACTAATAGGTATCAGTATGTTACCATTAAAGACACAGCATCAACAACACAGCCACTTGATACTGGAGTTCCGCAGGGAAGTGTCCTTGGTCCCCTGCTCTTTCTCATATACATCAATGATCTTCCAAACGTATCCCAACACCTGAAACCCATTCTCTTTGCTGACGACACGACTTATGTCATCTCTCACCCTAATCTTGCCACCCTCAACACCATTGTTAACGAGGAGCTGATCAAAATATCGACTTGGATGACAGCCAATAAACTTACGCTTAACACTGACAAAACCTACTATATTATGTTTGGTAGCAGAGCAGGAGATGCACAAATTAACATTAAGATCGACAACACTCTAATTACCAGACATAATGAGGGCAAATTCCTAGGCCTATACCTTGACAACAACCTGAATTTCAGCACTCATATCCAACACATAACCAAAAAAGTATCCAAAACAGTTGGGATCCTCTCCAAGATACGATACTACGTGCCGCAAAATGCCCTTCTCACACTATACCACTCACTTATTTATCCATACCTCACCTATGCTATTTGTGCTTGGGGATCAACTGCAGCAACACACCTAAAGCCAATAATAACCCAACAAAAAGCTGCAGTAAGAATAATCACTAAATCCCATCCCTGGCAACACCCCCCCCCACTCTTCATAGATCTAAACTTACTCCCTGTTCAGTACATCCACACTTACTACTGTGCAATCTACATCTACAGGTCCTTAAACTCCAATATCAACCTTGACCTAAAACGCTTTCTTGATAGTTGTGACAGAACCCACAGGCATAACACCAGACACAAACATCTCTACGACATTCCCCATGTCCGACTAAACCTTTACAAAAATTCAATGTATGTCAAAGGCCCTAAAATCTGGAACACCCTACCTGAGAACTCTAGAACTGCAGACACATTCATCACCTTCAAAACTACCATTAGAAAACATCTTATCTCCCTGATAAACCCCATCAACTAACTCAGACCGGGCCGCGGGGGCGTTGACCCCCGGAACTCTCTCCAGGTAAACTCCAGGTAACCACCTGGTGGTTCACACTTACACTCACTACTCACCCATTTGACCATAAACAGAAATATTAATCTCAATCTTAAAATAATGAATCCTATGATACTCCAATACTGAAACTATGTACTGTGCCAAAACAAAAGCATTCACATTGCTAAACTCACAAACTAATATTTAGTCACTTAGCCATAATACCAACTTACCTCATAATTTGTAATATTTTAAAATAATGAATTAAATTAAGTCTGCCCGAAATGCCTAGCCATGCTAGGCGTTCTAGTGGTACACTCTGTAATCATTATTTAATTACATGTAAACCACACAACAACCAAATTCTGTAAATTCAACATTGTAATCTTTATAGAGAATTGAATTGAGTGCTGCAGGATTTGTTTTATGTGCTGCACACATACCACATAGATGTATTCCCTCATATCTAGGCCCAAATTTACCACTCACAGCTTATCAGAGTGAGCTGAGCTCATGGTGTATTATTATTATTATAATCAAAGGGGAAGCGCTAAACCCGGAGGATTATACAGCGCCTGGGGGGGGGGATGTGGAAGGCATTCAGGCTTAATTTGGGGAACTGGAGCACAGATCCAATTCCCTAAATCAAGAGCCCCTCACCAACTTCAAGGAACCTTCTTTGAGGGGAGCTCATGGTGTAGATCTACGGTTTGGACCCTGAACGAAAAGCCGTAGATCTACGGCACGGACCCTGAAAGGGTTAAACCAAAAACATTATCGGAGTTTTTTTTCTCATTATGCACTGTGTGCTGCAGGATTTTTTTTTATACTGCGCACACTGACCATGTAGACCCATTCTTTCATATGTAGGCCTAACAGCTTTCTTCCACCTGGAATTTTGGTGTAGTATTATGGGACCAACACTGAAAGGGTTAACCCTTTCACTGTCCAGACCCATGAAATTAATATTGCTCTCAGTGTCCACTTTAAAAAAAATCTTCTGAAATAGTAGAGAATATTTTTCTGATGTAAAACTTATGGAATTATGAAGACAAAGCTAGCAGTCCGGATGCAATTTACACATTGGCAATTTCACCTACTTTGAGTCCTATTTTAAGGCAATTCCTTACTCCATTCAACCAAATTCTTAGCAATTTCATTTGCATACCTTCTGTTCTATCAACTGAGCTCCTCTACACAGTACATTTTTCATAAATGCAACTGAAAATGCAAATCCAATACTGAATAGTGTCTAGAAAAGTCTTCATAGTATATATGCTATTCAACTGTCAATGAGCAAGCATATGAACAACATAAAAATAAAAGTTTATTCAGTAATAAATCATTATTTTTCTCCGCTAAGGTAAATAAATTAGCATTTCGCTTTAGTATTATAAATACTGTACATTGTGCAGCACTGTATATATTTAACTCTTTCAGAGTTTCTGATGTACTAGTACGGCTTACACACCAGGGTTATTGACGTACTAGTACGCCTAAATTCTAGTGCCTTCAAATCTAGCGAGAGAAAGTTGGTAGGCTTACATATGAAAGAATGAGTCTATGTGGTAAGTGTGCACAGTATAAAAAAAAATCCTGCAGCACACAGTGCATAATGAGAAAAAAAAAAACTCTGACCATGTTTTTGGTTTAAAACAGCGACTTTGCACTGTATTTTCGTATGGTATTTGTGGTTGTATTCTAGTTTTTCTGGTCTCATTTTATAGAATGGAAGACATATTACAGAAACTGAGATGATTTGATTGGTTTCACAATGAAAAGTACCTTGAAATTGAGCTCAAAGTAGCAAAAATGTTTGATTTTTGCCAAGTTCAAAAGTAAACAAATCATGCCACGCGTCCAATACACATCAACTGGTGAGTCTAATATTCTTTCACAAGTGCACTGATACTATTTAAACCATTTCTACACTAATGCATAACAGTAAATCTTCTATTTTTTGTGAGAATAAATATTCAAAGTAGAAAGCAAAAGAAATGTAAGAGGGGCCTGGGGACGTGACTAATGAACAGAGGAAATGTTATTTTAGTGCCAGGAATGTCTGTCCTGTTTATTGTGGACCCTATTTGGAAATTGGCATCTTTTGAAATTTGTGTGAAATTAGCAAAATTGCTAATTTCTGACCACTTTATTGGATTGTTGAAATCAATAAATGGGTGGTTTCTTGTACTCATTTGATAGAAAAAATGGAGTTCTAGCGAAATAAATATGATTTTTGTCGACTAGTACACAGGAATTGGCCAAAAATAGGACTCAAAGTGGGCAGAATCGCCGATGCGTAAACATCGGTGAGACCGCTAACTTCGCGAGAGCATAATTCTGTAAGTGTTCCATCAAATTTCATACTTTTGGTGTCATTATGACCGGGAAACGATTCTCTATCTCCTCATGAGAAAAAATATTTTATTTTTTCTGAAAAATTTTCGACCCTGAGAACAAGTTTAGGAGAGGGCCTCTCGACCCTGAAAGGGTTAATATGCAACAGATATTATATCACCTGTCTATACATTATAGTATTCATTTCTTACATTATTTATAGTAAAATGTATGATAACATAAAAAAAAAATGCAGGGTCTTGGTGATGTGATACATTTCACACTGGGTGCCAGGTGGCAGCAGCTCAAGTGCAACATACAATGTACAGACATTTTGCAGTAAACTGCTGATTTGCAACTTATGTCATTAAAGTCAAAAAAGTTTCTAAATACATGTACTGTACCTAAGATAATGAAGCATTTTTCCACAAGTAAACTAAGGCTAAATCAACTCAGTAAAATAGAATATCATACAGTCTTTACCTTCTGGTAAACTTTGGTTCTGCCAGTAACTTGTGATGTTCAGAAAGTCGAGATGCAGCCTGATTATTTTCAAACTCTGAACCACTGGCTTCTGTCAGCTTCTCTCCCATCACAGGCAAGGTCTGATCACGACTCCGTGCACTGAGTAATTCCTTACCACTGAAAGATATACAGTACAGTGTACATGCACTTGAAAAAATAATAAATTAATGAGTGTTGTATATTGTATATAATTTTTATTTTTAAAACATCGGCTGCTTCCCACCAAGGCAAGGTGACCCGGAAAAGAAGAAACACCTTCATCATTATTTGCTCCATCACTGTCTTGCTAGAGCCGTGCTTATACTAGTTATAAAACTGCAACTTATCAACACCCCTCCTTCAGAGTGCAGGCACTGTACTTCCCACCTCCAGGATTCATGTCTAGCCTGCCGGGTTCCCTGAATCCTTTCATAAGTGTTACCTTGCTCACACTCCAACAGCATGTCAAGTCCTAAAAACTACTTGTCTCAACTCGCTCCTATCTAACATGTTCACACATGCTTGCTGGAAGTCCAAGCACACAAAACCTCCTTCACCCCTTCCCTCCAACATATCCTAGGCCAACCCCCTACCCTATCTTCCTTCCACTACAGATTTATATGCTCTCCAGGTCATTCTATTTCGTTCCATCCTCTCTAAATGTCCGAACCATCTCAACAACCCCTTCTCAACCTTCTGGATGATACTGTTAGTAAACCCACACCTTTTAATTTCTAAACTGCAGATTCTCTGCATTATATTCACACCACAAATTGCCCTCAGACATGACATCTCCATTGCCTCCAGCCTTCTCCTTGATGTAACATTCACCACCCATGCTTCACACCCGTACAAGAGCATTGGTATAACTATACTCTCATACATTCCCCTCTTTGCTTCCATGGACAAAGTTCCTGTCTCCACAGACTTCTAAGTGCACAACTCGCCTTTTTTACCTCATTAATTCTCTGATTCACCACATCTTTCAAAGACCCATCTGCTGACACATCCACTCCTAAATATCTGAATACATTCACCTTCTCCATACTCTCTCCCTCCAATCTTATATCCAATCTTTTGTCACCTGAGGAGTGAGGACTTACTGTACGTACTTATATCTAGTATTGTCTCCATCTGTTCTGTTGCAGCCCTTCAGAAGTGCTAGAGTGCTGGGTTGAAGTTGGTTCTAAAAGTCCTGTGTATATAAAATGACAGTAAACCATGGAACGAGTGGGATTTGAACCCATGGTGAGTGAGTCGTGTTATAACGATTTCACGAGTTAAAATGACAGTAGAAGTGCGGATGTGTTGTATGTTGAGTAAACTGATTTTTTGAACTTGACTGGATGATTATCAAAACAGATGATTTATGTTGAGTGACAACAGGTTTTAGGTAATCTGGGCAGCTTTCAAAATAAGCTAGACAAATACATGTAAGAAGGGTTACATTTGAGAAGGATCTGCCAAGCAAGGGCCAGCAAGCCTACAGCAGTGCTTGTCTACTCTAATGTTTTTATATTAGTTACTTATGTGTACATTAACCTAGGATAACCCAAGTCAAAAATTGTGACTTATTTCTGCCATGACAAGTATGCAAGTTTAGGTGCTTACAATTATCACAATTAACATGTGTAAATTACCTAGCAGGATAACCCAAAAAAAAGTCAGAGAAAGTGACTTATTTCCACTGGGGTCCTTATATCTTATTATTTCAAGCTTAGCTATAAGATACAGAAGAAAACAATCATAATTATAACCTTAAAAATTAAAACACCTAAGTAATAAAAGTACATGGAAATCAGTTACAGTAAAAAGAGGTACAATAGGAATAAGGCAAACTGAGTTATTTATGTGGATATTAAATAGAGAAAATCAGCTTACAATATTAAGTACATGAATGTTACCTATACAAGAAATCACTCCTTTTCTGTAGCTTCATTTATTAGGAACCTTTTAGCTCTCTTAATGAACTGGCTCATTATATGACAGGCTTTGACATGTGAAGGCAATCTATTTCACTCCTTTAGTGCTGTATAATAAACACGGTGAGGCCTGACCGCCGACTGTAGGCGTTTACTTCCTATAAGGTTCTAAGAAGCAGGATCGCCAACCACCTAGATACCCATCAATTACACAACCCAGGGAAGCATGGGTTTAGAGCAGGTCGCTCCTGCCTGTCCCAGCTACCGGACCACTGGGTGCTATAAAGGATAAACAAAATGCAGATGTAATATACACAAACATTGCAAAAGCCTTTGACAAGTGCGACCACGATGTAATAGCGCACAAAATGTCTGATGAAATAATAACAGGAAAAGTTGGTAGATGGATCTATAACATCCTGACAAACAGAACACAAAGAGTAATGTAAACAGAGTAAAGTCCGAGGCAGCTACAGTGAAAAGCTCTGTTCCACAAAGCACAGTACTCGCTCCCATCCTATTTCTCATCCTTATATCTGGCATAGACAGAGATGTAAGACATAGCTCCATGTCTTCCTTTGCAGATGACACCCGAATTGTCATGATGGTGTCCTCCATCAAAGACACCGCAAGACTCCAAGCGGACATCAACCAAATCTTCAAATGGGCCACTCAAAACATTATGAAGTTCAATAAAGAGAAATTTCAACTACAGCCTCTCCTCACTTAATGATGGAGTTCCATTCCAGTTCAGTAAATGAATTCGTCGCTAAGTGAGGAGCATACTATAATGGTAGTGGGTATGTGTCAACCATCTCTGATACTGCTTTAATGTCACTTACCTGGAGAGAGTTCCGGGGGTCAACGCCCCCGTGGCCCGGTCTGTGACCAGGCCTCCTGGTGGATCAGAGCCTGATCAACCAGGCTGTTGCTGCTGGCTGCACGCAGACCAACGTACGAGCCACAGCCCGGCTGATCCGGAACTGACTTTAGGTGCTTGTCCAGTGCCAGCTTGAAGACTGCCAGGGGTCTGTTGGTAATCCCCCTTATGTGTGCTGGGAGGCAGTTGAACAGTCTTGTGCCCCTGACACTTATTGTATGGTCTCTTAACGTGCTAGTGACAACCCTGCTTTTCATTGGGGGGATGGTGCATCGTCTGCCAAGTCTTTTGCTTTCGTAGTGAGTGATTTTCATGTGCAAGTTCGGTACTAGTCCCTCTAGGATTTTCCAGGTGTATATAATCATGTATCTCTCCCTCCTGCGTTCCAGGGAATACAGGTTTAGGAACCTCAAGCGCTCCCAATAATTGAGGTGTTTTATCTCCGTTATGCGCGCCGTGAAAGTTCTCTGTACATTTTCTAGGTCGGCAATTTCACCTGCCTTGAAAGGTGCTGTTAGTGTGCAGCAATATTCCAGCCTAGATAGAACAAGTGACCTGAAGAGTGTCATTATGGGCTTGGCCTCCCTAGTTTTGAAGGTTCTCATTATCCATCCTGTCATTTTTCTAGCAGATGCGATTGATACAATGTTATGGTCCTTGAAGGTGAGATCCTCCGACATGATCACTCCCAGGTCTTTGACATTGGTGTTTTGCTCTATTTTGTGGCCAGAATTTGTTTTGTACTCTGATGAAGATTTAATTTCCTCATGTTTACCATATCTGAGTAATTGAAATTTCTCATCGTTGAACTTCATATTGTTTTCTGCAGCCCACTGAAAGATTTGGTTGATGTCCGCCTGGAGCTTTGCAGTGTCACAAATGGAAGACACTGTCATGCAGATTCGGGTGTCATCTGCAAAGGAAGACACGGTACTGTGGCTGACATCCTTGTCTATGTCGGATATGAGGATGAGGAACAAGATGGGAGCGAGTACTGTGCCTTGTGGAACAGAGCTTTTCACCGTAGCTGCCTCGGACTTTACTCTGTTGACGACTACTCTCTGTGTTCTGTTAGTGAGGAAATTATAGATCCATCGACCGACTTTTCCTGTTATTCCTTTAGCACGCATTTTGTGCGCTATTACGCCATGGTCACACTTGTCGAAGGCTTTTGCAAAGTCTGTATATATTACATCTGCATTCTTTTTGTCTTCTAGTGCATTTAGGACCTTGTCGTAGTGATCCAATAGTTGAGACAGACTATTTCTAACATTTCTGGTATAATTTTATATGTTTATAAAGTAGTGTAATGTATATTGTAATAAACAGACTACGTAGAGGAAATCAGCTCTAATATACATTATTTAGGTATGCATACTGGTCAGAGAGCCTGTCGTAAGTCCAAGTTGTTGGTAAACAAGTACGTCACTAAGTGAGGAGAGGCTGTACTCAGATATAGAAAACTTGAGGAAATTAAAACTGTATCAGGGTATACAACAAATTCTAACCATACAAGAGAGCAAAAACAAAATGTGAAGGACCTGGGAGTGATAATGTCAGGATCTCACCTTCAAAGACCACAACAATGTATCTACCGCATCTGCTAGGAAAATGACAGGATAGATAATGAGAACCTTCAAAACTAAAGATGCCAAGCCCATAATGATTCTCTTCAAACTGCTTGTTCTCTCTAGGCTGGAATACTGCTGTACACTAATCGCCCCCTTCAAGGCAGGTGAAATTGCTGACCTGGAGAGTGCACAAAGAATTTTCACGACACACACAAGTACGATAAAGCACCTAAATTACTGAGAATGGCTGAAATCCCTTGATTTGTATTCCCTGGAATGCAGGTAAGAGAGGTACATGATAATATACACTTGGAAAATCCTAGAGGGATTAATATCAAACTTGCACATGAAAATCACTCCCTATGAAACCAAATGACTTGGCAGGAGATGCAACATTCCCCCAATGAAAAGCAGGGGTGCCACGAGTACACTGAGAGGCAACACCACGAGTACACTGAGAGGCAACACAATAAGCGTCGGGGGCCCAACACTGTTTAACTGTCTCCCAGCATACATAAGGGGGATTACAAATTGACTCCTGGCTGTCTTCAAGAAGGCACTGGACAGGCACCTAGTCAGTACCTGACCAGCTGGGCTGTGGTTCATACATCAGTTTGTGTGCGGGCCAGCAGTAACAGCCTGGTTGATCAGACCCTGATCCACCATGAGGCCTGGTCTCAGACTGGGCTGTTGACCCCTGAAACTGTCTCCAGGTATACTCCAGTGCAATACTGGTTTTGGTTCATAGGCTTGACAAACTTGGCAGCAAAATATTTTGGACATCGTTTGTAAGCAATTTTATAAACATGATTTAACTTCAGCTGCTTTACTCTGCCTTCAACATTCAGCAAATCCAGTTGTTGTAAATCATCTTGACCTACATGCTCTCTTGGATCCAGGTCCAGGATGAATCTCTCCATTTTGTTCTGGGTGATTTATAGTCTGTCTTTAATTTTTTTTGTTAAAGCTAAATACCATGACGAACAAAAATAATCTACATTACATTGTATATGATATAGACTCAGGGATCTACAAGCCTCAATAGGTAAACACTATGGCTGTCTATAGAGGAAGTTTAGCCTGGCATTCCCTTTTTTTTTTTACTGCATTGTCCACTATCAGTTCTCCTGATATAATTGGGTCAGCTTATTTTTCATGCCAAAGAGTATGGCTTTTGTTTTCCTAAGGTGTAGAGATAAAATATTGTCTAAAGATTAAATATTCTTTATTGCAGCATGATACAATGTTTGTACAGAGGTGAGGGACATTTAGGTGTGCATGCTGAAAGCCCCTTTGTTTACAGAGCATTTCGGGCAAACTTAAGCCTATCTTAAGACTAATCAGGCAATAATTAATTGATTGCTCGTATGTACAGTCTCTGTGGTCGCTGTCTCTTATGTCTATTAGCCATTTGCTGTAGGACTCTAGTCCCTGGTTACCATTTGCTGCCTGATCATAACGCAGTACATTCTCTATTGGCACTTTAGCCATTAACTTACCTCGTAAACTGTGAGGACGTCATTGTGAATATCTATCTCGCCATAACAATCACTCAACACAATAACTTCTGAGAGAGGACGTGATAAACCTCACCTCTCTTGTTGTTGAGGTTGTTAAGGACCACCAAAGTTTTCGTATTATTTAGCCGTTCCCGGAGTCTGGGAAAAATGTGTTGTCCAAATCTTGGCAGGAATTACAAATAAAACGTTTCCTCTGGAAAGAGAAATGGGACCAATAAGTTCCTAATTAACTAGGGAAGAATTCCTTGCCTAAACCTTTCCTAAATCATAAATTGTACTACCTCATATTAACAATAAAGTAAATATTGACTGTTTGTATTCTACCGCTCTTCACCTGTCTAGACTTAAGTAGTCTAAAAGTATTAGGGTTAAGTCTGCCCGAAATGCTTCGGTATGATATTGACTTTCTTAAATAATAAAAAAGGCACAATACCGTGACTGAAGCAATATACAAATAACCCGAACATAGAAAAGAGGAGCTTACGACGACGTTTCGGTCCGACTTGGACCATTTACAAAGTCACAGTAACAGAAAGGAGAGTATGGAGTATATATAGGCCAGCAAACATTGACGGGAGCAAGAGAGGTAGTGGTAGAGGTAATAGCAGTAGTGGAGTCAGTCAAATACAAAGAAAGAGGAGCACTGCCAGGGATCTAGGGGCCCACAGAGGGTAGAAGCCAGAACACAGAAGGGAAGGAGAATAATAAAAGAACATATGCTCAAGGCAGAAGATAGAAAACCCAAAGGAAAAGAGAAAAGGGGAAAAAAGAATCAGGTTAAGTCACGGGTGTTCTGAAGTTTGGAGCACTTTACAATGTAATGGGAAAGGAAGGCATCAACAGAGACAAAGCCAGGATCAAGATTCATACAAGGAAAGTTGTGTATAAGGGAAGATTCAACCAGACGGCGACTGTAACAGTTAGATGTAGGGAAGACAGTTTTAGCAGAAGACCAGTCAATAAGATGACTGTGATCTCTGACATAACAGAAAAGAACATTGTTGGTGTTGGCAAGCCTATCACAACTTTTGTGCTCCCTAAATCTGTCAGAAAGAGATCGGCCAGTTTCTCTAAAGTACTGAAGAGAACAAGAGGAACAAGAAATAGAGTAGATACCAGGAGCATTTACAGAGGAAGGAGAGGTACGAACTAGATTAGTGCGAAGAGTGCTAATAAGTCTGGCGAAAAGTAAGTTTGATATCTAAGGAACGGAGAGAGTTGTTGAGATCAGAAAGACCGGAAATGTAGGGAAGGGAGAGGACAGGAGAGTTCACAGGAGTAAGTAAGTAAGTTTATTCAGGTATACACAAATACAGTTACATAGAATTATCATACATAGCAGCATATGTGTAGAGAACCTAGGATAACCCAAAAAAGTCAGACAGTGACTTATTTCCATTGGGGTCCTTTTACCTTATTATTATAATATTATTATAATATAAAGGTAGAGAGTTTGGGAGAGAAGAAAGTCCGTTTAGCACGTGAGAAGGCAGAGTCTATGAAATGAGAAGGGTAGCCAAGACGGGAAAATGAATTATGAAGAGTGGAAATTTCTGATTCAAGGAACTGAGAATCACAAATGCGGAGAGCACGGAGAAAGAGGGAGATAAGAACACTTTTCTTGACAGAGGAAGCATAATAAGAAAAGTAGTGCATGTACATGCCACTGTGCTTAGGCTTGAGGTAAACGGAAAAGGCGAAAGCTATATCTGAGCGGTGGACATGAACATCAAGGAAAGGGAGAAAGGAATTAGATTCCCATTCAGCAAGATTATTAAGAGCATCAAGAAATGGTTGGAAGAAACTGGAGTCATAAGGCCAAAGAGCAAAGATGTTATCTACGTAGCGGAGCCAGAATGAAAGGCGCACATCAGTTGTAGGAAGAACAGTCTCGAAGTATTCCATGTAAAGATTAGCAAGAACAGGAGACAGAGGAGAGCTCATAGGGACACCGAAGGTTTGAGAATAATATTTACCTCGGAAGGAAAATGAATTTGAGTCCACACAAAGGCAGATAAGATCAAGAAAGATATCAGTAGGTATAGCGAGATGAAGTAATCCTTCATTAGCCTTCTCTCTGAGAAAATTAAGGGCATAATCAAAAGGGACGGGACTCAACGATAGGGCTAAGCGTCTTACAGGTCGGGAGAGAGTGAACCTGTTCGATGAAGTCTTGAGAGTGACGAAGGTGAGCAGGAAAAAAAGTACAAAGAAAGGGAGCGAGGGTTTTGGCCAGCCAAGAAGCAAGAGAATAAGAAACAGAACCTCTAGAGGATATGATGGGACGAAGAGGAATATCAGGTTTATGAGTTTTGGGAAGGCCAGAGAAACAGGGCAGAGAGAGACAGATGATACGAAAACGTTGAACAAAGTCAAAGTCAAGAGGACAGAGGTCGGAGAGAGTTGAAAGTTCTCATGATGCAATCAAGAGAGTCGGAAACGAGAGGAGTGTAGGTACGTGAGTCAGAGAGCTCTACGGAGGTAATTCTCGCGATCAAGGATAACTACCGAATTGCCTTTGTTAGAAATGAGTATGACAATGTTAGCGTTAGATTTAAGGGAAGAAAGGGCAAGTTGATAGCGGCGCGGAAGGTGGTGGTTCTTAGAAAACAGGCTATCAAGAGCAGGAAGGAGAGCGCCACGAAAATTGGACAAGTCAGGAAGATAAAGAGAGCGAGACTGACGAAAAGAATCAAAAGAGCTAATCAGATCAATACCAGCGCGAGGGGCAGGTGAAGTGGCTCCAGTCATACAATGATATGTAAACACACATTGTAACCTTAGCAGAGAAATAAATATTTTATTTATTTATAAATCCCTTACTATGAGTCAATAACAACAGGATATTTTTTCCATAGAACTGATGTATGGTCCACCGACCATTTGCCTGATGATGACAAACGTTCCAGGGAAAGAAAACATGGGAAATTTTTCACTGATGCTCGAGACAGGGGTAGGGCCAGACGCAAGGTTGATGGACTGATTACATCATCTTTACCACGCCACTACTCCAGTTGACCATTGTAACTTGTTGAGCCATTAAAATTTTGCGATCCAACCGTTCCTCCAGGAACATGTGCCTCCGTAATCTTTTGACTACCCGCCATAGGATGGGTATGAGGTACATAATAAGGATAACTAACTGTATTTGACTTAAAAGTTTCAATCATCAATAAAGATACTCAACTGTTGCACATGTGTCTTACCTTTCACCCTGACAGTTTTATATATCACTTTTCATCAAATCAGTTAATCACTTTAAACTTATCGTCACTCAGCAAAAAAATAGTTATCATTAGTCATTCAGGCACCAGATAACACACACCCTTTAATCAAAAGTTTAAATTTACTTTATCCACACATTATTCTACTGTGCTGGTTGTGTCTACAGGACACTCAGTCCAGTGTTGACGTAGAGCTTATACCTGGAGTTTACCTGGAGAGAGTTCCGGGGGTCAACGCCCCCGCGGCCCGGTCTGTGACCAGGCCTCCTGGTGGACCAGAGCCTGATCAACCAGGCTGTTACTGCTGGCTGCACGCAAACCAACGTACGAGCCACAGCCCGGCTGGTCAGGAACCGACTTTAGGTGCTTGTCCAGTGCCAGCTTGAAGACTGCCAGGGGTCTGTTGGTAATCTCCCTTATGTATGCTGGGAGGCAGTTGAACAGTCTCGGGCCCCTGACACTTATTGTATGGTCTCTTAACGTGCTAGTGACACTCCTGCTTTTCATTGGGGGGATGTTGCATCGTCTGCCAAGTCTTTTGCTTTCGTAGTCAGTGATTTTCGTGTGCAAGTTCGGTACTAGTCCCTCTAGAATTTTCCAGGTGTATATAATCATGTATCTCTCCCGCCTGCGTTCCAGGGAATACAGGTTTAGGAACCTCAAGCGCTCCCAGTAATTGAGGTGTTTTATCTCCGTTATGCGCGCCGTGAAGGTTCTCTGTACATTTTCTAGGTCAGCAATTTCACCTGCCTTGAAAGGTGCTGTTAGTGTGCAGCAATATTCCAGCCTAGATAGAACAAGTGACCTGAAGAGTGTCATCATGGGCTTGGCCTCCCTAGTTTTGAAGGTTCTCATTATCCATCCTGTCATTTTTCTAGCAGATGCAATTGATACGATGTTATGGTCCTTGAAGGTGAAATCCTCCGACATGATCACTCCCAGGTCTTTGACGTTGGTGTTTCGCTCTATTTTGTGGCCAGAATTTGTTTTGTACTCTGATGAAGATTTAATTTCCTCGTGTTTACCATATCTGAGTAATTGAAATTTCTCATCATTGAACTTCATATTGTTTTCTGCAGCCCACTGAAAGATTTGGTTGATGTCCGCCTGGAGCCTTGCAGTGTCTGCAGTGGAAGACACTGTCATGCAGATTCGGGTGTCATCTGCAAAGGAAGACACGGAACTCTCTCCAGGTAAACTCCAGGTAATAACACCAGACACAAACATCTCTATGACATTCCCGTGTTCGACTAAACCTTTTCAAAAAATCAATGTATTTCAAAGGACCTAAAATCTGGAACACCCTACCTGAAAACTCTAGAACTGCAGACACATTCATCACTTTCAAAACTACAGTTAGAAAACATCTTATCTCCCTGATACACCCTGACAACTAACTACATGATAACCACCTGGTGGTTCACAATTACACTCACCCACTGACTATAAACCCAGAAATACTAATCTTAATCTTAAAATAAAAAACCCTAACTAGTCATAAGTTTGCCTATGATACTCCAATATAGACACTTTGTATTGTGCCATAACAAAAGCATTCACATTGCTAAACTCTCAAATTATGATGTAGTCACTTAGCCTTAATACCATAATCTGTAAGGATTTAATGTTAAGAATTAATCAAGTCTGCCCGAAATGCCTAGCCATGCTAGGTGTCCTAGTGGCTCCCTCTGTAATTAGTATTTTATAACATGTAAACCACACAATACCCAAAACCTGTAAACCCCACGTTGTAACCCTTATAGAGAATAAACTTGAATTGAATTGAATTGAATCGAATTGAATCGGGCTCGATACGGCGTACACTGTCAGTGGCCCTGAAACCCAACAGAAGAAGTATCACAGGTAATATACACTGATGGATCTAAGCAGAAGTCTTCTGGCAGGGCTGCATCTGCTCTTGTTGCCACCTCTCCCTAGTTAAGAGCGATAATAAAATTGTTGAGTTAGGCATAAGAATTAACAACTGGGCGTCTACACTACAAACTGAATTGTTTGCAATCCTAATGGCGCTAAAGCTAACTTATGACACTGAGCTTGACTCTATCATCGTTACTGATTCTATGTCATCATTGAAGGCTCTTGACTCACATAATGACTCCAACAACATGCTCATTGGAGAAACCAGGTATAGATACTCAAAAATCAGGGACAAAGGAATTAATGGACAATTGCTATGGATCCCATCACACATTGGATTACTCCTTCATGATAAAGTTGATATGTTAGCCAAGAAGAGTACCCAGAAGGAAAATGTAGAATATAACTTTGATATATCTGTGTCTAGCATCAGGAATAATATTAGGAGAGAAGTAAATAATGAAAATGATTGTTATAGGAATGCAGTTAGAAGCCTGAGTAGATCTATAACCCACTATGATAACATGAACATAGATAAATATGTTTATGGAGCAACGTGCAATGTGAACAGACTGACTGATGTTGTAGTGGGCAGACTTAGGCTTGGTTACAAGTACTTCTGGCAGTTTGGGAGACACACAGATGATGATCAAACTAAATGCAAATTATGTGATCAGGCATATGGTCACTGTCTTGAATACTATGTGCTTAATTGTTCACTTATTGAGGAATACAGAGACAGACAGTGTAATAACCTATGTGACATGTCAAGATATCTTATTAATGAAAATAAGATACCAGATATACTAAGCAAATTTCCTAAATTTGCTTGTTACAGATAAGCGAACTGTAGATATACAGATAAAAAAAACCATATGTACACCTGTTAACCCGTTTGGGACCTAGTTCCTAGGCCTTTTGTGTATCCACATGCTCTTGCGCTACCATCCACAGGATGGATATGAGGTGCACAATAAACTAGCCACTTCGGTGGCAAAATCTATTCATAGTTCAGAGGTTGCTGGTCAAGAAGTAGATGTATAATTTTAGTGCTTCAGGATCGTTGGTAATTACCCGTGAGGTCAGGCGGAGTGCTGAAACCTGGGAATGAAGGGGAGATTTTAGACTTTGCCACCGAAGTGGCTAGTTTATTGTGCACCCCATATCCATCCTGTGGACGGTAGCGCAAGAGTATATGGATACACAAAAGGCCGAGGAACTAGGCCCCAAAAGGGTTAAAAGGTGTACATAATGGTTTATATCTACAGTTCACTTATCTGTTTAAAGTAAATTTAGGAAATTTGCTTAGTATATCTAGTATCTTATTTCCATTAATAAGATATCTTGACATGTCACATAGATTATTATACTGTTTATCCTTATTTTCTTCAATAAGTGGACAATTAAGCATATAGTGTTCAAGACAGTAACCATATGCCTGACCACAATTTGCATTTAGTTTGATCATCATCTGTGTGTCTCCCAAACTGCAGAAGTACTTGTAACCAAGCCTAAGCCTGGCCACTATAACATGAGTCAGTCTGTAACATGAAGGGGAGTCGTTGGTCATGTTTGGTGGTGATGTTGGTGTGTAACCTCAGGCAGAGGTGAGGGGAAGGTTTACGATGCACCTGCGTCCTCAAGGGTAGATATGGTGGGTAATCGATTCAAAGGTGGGGCCGTCAGCAATAATAATAATAATATTATTATTATTATCTTTAATTTTACATGTACTAAGTATACAGGCCTAGCTGACATCAGTTACACACTACTATATATTATTATTATTATTATAATCAAAAAGAAGCGCTAAGCCACAAGGACTATACAGCTCACTACTATATAGAAAGCCACTTGTTATGCAGAGCGTTTCGCGCAAATTAGGTCAGTTTTGTCCCAGGATGCGACCCACACCAGTCGACTAACACCCAGGCACCCATTTTATACTGATGGGTGAACATGGACAACAGGTGTTGTGGAAACATGTCCTAATGTTATCCAGCCGTATCGGAGATAACATTAGGTACAGCTGGATAACATTTCAAATTCAAATTCAAATTCAAAGTTTATTCTCTATAAGGATTACAATGCTGAGTTTACAGAAATTTGGTTATTGTGTGGTTTACATGTAGTAAAATAGTGATTACAGAGTGTACCACTAGAACGCTTAGCATGGCTAGGCATTTCGGGCAGACTTAGTTTTATTCTTAATTGTAAAATATTACAAATTATGAGGTAAGTTGGTATTATGGCTAAGTGACTAAATACTAGTTTGTGAGTTTAGCAATGTGAATGCTTTTGTTTTGGCACAGTACATAGTTTCAGTATTGGAGTATCACAGGATTCATTATTTTAAGATTGAGATTAATATTTCTGTTTATGGTCAAATGAGTGAGTGAGTGTAAGTGTGAACCACATTAGGACGTGTTTCCATAAGACGGGAAAGAGAGAAGATAAAGGATGATAGAACGGTGACGTCAGAGGTCAATTCTGCGTGCTCATTGAAAGAAAAGACCGTCCAATATTATTATAATCATGGGGGAGCACTAAATAAACCCGTAGGAATATACAACGCTCGTGGAGGGGGGATGAAAGGTATTCAGACTCAATTCAGGGAACTTGCGCACAGATCAAATTCCCTAGATCAAGGAACCTCTCTTAAGGGGAGACTGTCCAATAGAATGTGGTAAACTGAAACTGGAACTCCATGTACTCCAAACTATCATTTCTCCTTTGCAAAAAACATTTAATATGCAAACTTTTACCCCCTTTGAACTCTTCATTACATCAATTACCACTTTTCCCTCCCACCCCCACCCTCCTGTATTCACAAACTTGGGAGCGCTTGAAGTTCCTGAACCTGTACTCCCTGGAACGCAGGCGGGAATTACACGATTATATACACCTGGAAAATCCTAGAGGGACTAGTACCGAACTTGCACACGAAAATCACTCACAACGAAAGCAAAAGACTCGGCAGACGATGCAACATCCCCCCCCAATGAAAAGCAGGGGTGTCATTAGCACGTTGAGACAATACAATAAGTGTCAGGGGCCCAAGGCTGTTCAACTGCCTCCCAGCATACATAAGGGGGATTACCAATAGACCCCTGGCTGTCTTCAAGCAGGCACTGGACAAGCACCTAAAGTCGGTACCTGACCAGCCGAGCTGTGGCTCGTATTTTGGATTGTGTGCAGCCAGCAGTAACAGCCTGGTTGATCAGGCTCTGATCCACCAGGAGGCCTGGTCACAGACCGGGCCACGGGGGCATTGACCCCTGGAACTCTCTCCAGGTAAACACTAATACCGCAGTCATAATCAAAGAGCTAAACCCTTAAGGGCCATTCATATCCTTTATTCCTCTTCAATCTCATTATATACCTACATTATTATTATTATAATCAAAAAGAAGCACTAAGCCACAAGGAGTATACAGCATTATATACCTACAGGGTACGTCTATTTAATGTACACAACTTCACTCCCCTTGGTACCCTTTGGACACATCCAATACCACTTTCACCCTGTGTTAGTAAATCTCATCCCATCTTGTCTCCGAATAGTAACTATGGCAACCAAGTTCAAACTACATATTTTCAGTTTTCTGGTGAAATCACCTCAGGTCATCACACACTGCAATAAATGTGATAAATTGCAAGAAATTATTTCTGAAGGTGGCTACAAGCCACAGCAAGTGTTCAATTCTTACAAGAAATCTTTATTGGAAAATGCCATCAACTTAAATCAGCAAGCAGAAGTGCTCCGGGATTCAAGGCAGCCAAGAATAGCTTCAGCAGGACGATTTAAGTGCATTATTACAATCAGAACTGAACACTAAACCTGCAAGGGTCAATTGTAAGTATAGGCCTATGCTTATCATTCGAAGAGTCTCCAAGCATTGAGAGGTACAAATAATTTTTCAGTTCCTTGGATTATTATAATCATGGGGAAGCACTAAACCCATAGGATTATACAGCAGCTGTGCTGGGGAGGGGGGGGGGGGATGGAATGTATTCAGGCTTAATTCAGGGAACCGGAGCACAGATCCAATTCCCTAGATCAAGAGCCCCTCACCAGCATCAAGGTACCTCCCATGAGGGGATCAATTCCTTGGATGTCAAACCCAGTCAGTATAGATGACAAAGTAATTATCTGTGGACTGGTTTCAGAATGGAAGCAAAGAGGGGAATGTGTGAGAGTATAGTTATACCAATGCTCTTATGTGGGTGTGAAGCATGGGTGGTTAATGTTGCACGAAAAAGGCTGGATGCAGTGGAGATGCCATGTCTGAGGGCAACGTGTGGTGCGAATAAAATGCAGAGAATTCGTAGTTTGGAAATTAGGAGATGCGGGATTACCAAAACTATTATCGAGGGGGCTGAGGTGGTTTGGACATGTAGAGAGGCTGGAACAAAATAGAATGACTTCATGTATAAATCTGTAGTGGAGGGAAGGCAAACTAGGAAAGGTGGGAGGGAGGGGGTAAAGGTGGTTTTGTCTGAGAGGCTTGTACTTCCAGCAAGCATGTGTGAGCGTGTTTGATAGGAGTGAATGGAGACGAATGGTTTTTAGGACTTGATGTGCTGTTGGAGTATGAGCAAGTTAACAGTTATGTAGGGATTCATGGAAACCTGGAGGCAGGACTAGAGTCCTGGAGATGAAAAGTAGTGTCTGCACTCTGAAGGAGGGATGTTAATGTTGCAGTTTTATAATTGTAGTGCAAGCATGCCTCTGGCAAGACAGTGATGGAGTGAATGATTATGAAAGTTTTTCTGTTTTGGGCTACCCTGCCTTGGTGGGAGACAGCTGATGTGCTAATAAAATCCTTCAGCAGAGTCAGGTGCTGGAAAGAGTTCAGCTGGGAAGACTGCTAAATGAGAGCTTTAAAGATATGCAGGAAGATGCGAGTGAGCTCTTAGGAGACAAAGAAAAGTCCAGAGCAAATGTTGAAAAGAGATCAGTGCCCACAAACAAGGGAGGCATTACCATGATGAGGGACCTGCAACAATTACACAAGCAGTTCCACATTAGTAAAGTTGCAATATGCTTATTATTATAATCAAGGGGGAAGCGCTAAACCCGGAGGATTATACAGTACCTGGGGGGGGATGTGGAAGGCATTCAGGCTTAATTCGGGGAACTGGAGCACAGATCCAATTCCCTAAATCAAGAGCCCCTCACCAACATCAAGGAACCTTCCTTGAGGGGAGCTGCAATATGCTTAAAAATATTCACTATACTCAAACAGCAATCCCTCAAATGCTGGAGAGGCCAAGTGCATTACATTCATGAAAAAAAAACTTTATATAAACATGTTAATGATTGTGTAAACAGCCTCCTTCACCCTATGGTACTCAAAGCAGTTCTTGGACTGGAATTGGTTACTATGATGATAGTAAGCCTCACTGTTGGATACTCATGGGGGTTGACTTTCACACATGCTGACATCTGGATTTGAAATGAAGATGTAAAGCTTTTCTTTTCTGACCATGTTCAGGCTTTAACTAAACAGGAAAGGATACCAGTTGAACATCTTGGCACCTTTGACTTGTACTGTCAGTCTGCAGGATCAGTGAAGGTTCTCTTTTACTGAGTATATCAACCAAGAGCAATTTTCAAATACATAATCTGAGACCAGACACAATTTTGATTTGCAAGTATTTTAGTCCTTATCCAGGTGTTTGTTTTCCAATGGTTTGAGGATTTGTCTAATTACTTGGATTGTTTCCAGACTATATTATTATAATAAAAAAGAAGCGCCAAGCCACAAGGGCTATACAGCGCTGCTTCCAGACTATAGCAAGGCTACCAGTGCCTGCTAAGAATAAGGAATCCATTTATACTGTAGTCTCAGTAGAAAGCATATCTTCTCTAGAGCCTACAATTCTGATGACCATACTTTCCTTTACTGAATATAAATCATCATCTTTAATTTGTATACAACCAGTTGTGAATTCTTCAAAAGAACAGGCACCACAAAATTATAAAATCCCAAATTATGTACATTTTATTCAGGGGGTAGCATTACATCCATAGAGGTCACACAGCACCTGGGTAATAGGAGGCATTCAGGGAGTTAACTATATAGCTTAGTGAAGGCAAAGAACAGGCAGGCATTTCAAGACATTATTTCAGCCTCTCAATTCATCACATAAAAAAATGCAGAACCCACATGGGCCATATAGTAATGGTGTAGGTTGTAGCATAGTCTTTCTTATTTTTCAACAAGTCGGCCGTCTCCCACCGAAGCAGTAGCATAAGTTATTAGTTATAAATGAAATCCAAAAGGGTCACAAGATATTGCAGCAGAATAAAAACAAGTAGGTAAATGTCTGTTTTAGATAATTTAATACTGTTCAATCAAGTAATAGCAAAAATGAGGAAAATAGGATAGCTATAAACGAGATGATAGGTTTGCTGACCAATAATTCTATTGACAGGGTAGCACTAAATCCCCCCAAGGGTTATACAGCACCTGCCTAATGGAAGGCAATTAGATTTGATCTGAGGAGAGGAAAAGCAAAAATTTTTTTTAGATCAGTGGATACAATACATTCAAAGGGGGTACAAAGCTTTGGATCAAGGAACCTTGCTTGAGGGGCCACTGATCTAGACATTTAGGAACACCAGTATAAGATATGGAAAAAGAGAAGACTAAATTGTTTCTGAAAGTCAATGACCCTCAGAAAACTAGGTTCAAATGCCTAATAAAAGTAAAAGTAATGGCACAGGCAAAGCTGAAATTGAAGACTGACGGATACAATGTGTTTGTTCAAATAATTATGACCTCCAGTTCAGAGGAACATACAACAAAGTTAGGAATGTGGGTCTCATCACTGAAAGGGAAGGGAAGGGAAGGGAAGGTTCTTATGACAAATGTATACAGGAGAAAACTGTCTACTTCTCCAGGTCCTCAGAATTCACACCAGAGGTGAAACTCCTTGTGTCACATACGTATGCTCTCACCATACATACAAGAACCATACTAGAGCTTGCAATACCACTATGGAACCCACACCCAGGCAAGCAATGGCAGTGTAGAGGTTTGCAACAAAACTAGTCCCAGAGCTATGGGGTATGTCTACAGGAACAACCCAATGACACTGGAGGACACTAGGACTAAGGAAGATACAACATACAAAATACTCAGAGGAAATTACAAGGTGAATAGATAGAGATAGGAAACAGGATCATGAGGGCACAGCTGGTAGTTGAAATACTCTCTAACCTTCCCATGACTGATAAGTCACATGAATGTTAGGAAGTACTTCTTCAGCCTTAGTCAGGAAATGGAATGAAGTGGTAGCGGCAATATACAAACATAGGTTAAAGAGGCAATACGATAAGGCTCTAATCCAGAAGTGAACCTAGTAATGACTAGCAAAGTGGCAGGGCCAGGAGCTGACTTGACCCTGCAACCACATATAGGTGAGGCACAAGAGTGCACACCTTAAAGGAAACCTAAAGGATTGAAAGTAGGGGTGGGATGATAACTTCTTTTTATTCTGACACCCACTCAATTTGTCATTTTTTTTTCAACAAGTCTGCCATCTCCCACGGAGCCAGGGTGACCCAAAAAGAAAAATTCCCCAAAAAGAAAAGGCTTTCATCATCATTTAACACTTTCACCTCACTCGTACATAATCACAGTCTTTGCAGAGGCACCCAGATACAACAGTTTACAAGCATATATAGAGATATATAACATCCTTCCAAACTGCCAATATCCCAAACCCCTCCTTTAAAGTGCAGGCATTGTACTTCACATTTCCAGTACTCAATACCAGCTATATAAAAATAACCAGTTTCCCTGAATCTTCACTAAATATTACCCTGCTCACACTCCAACAGTTTGTCAGGTCCCAAAAACCATTCGTTTTCAATCACTCCAATCTAACACGCTCACACATGCTTGCTGTAAGTCCAAGCCCCTCTCCCACAAAACCTCCTTTACCCCCTGCCTCCAATCTTTTCAAGGACGACCCCTACCCCGCTTTCCTTTACAGATTTATGCACTCTCCATGTCATTCTACTTTTATCCATTCTCTCTAAATGACCAAACTACCTCAACCCCTCTTCAGCCGTCTGACTAATACTTTTATTAACTCCACACCTCCTAATTTCCACACTCCAAATTCTCTGCATAATATTTACACCACACATTGCCCTTAGACACATCTCCACTGCCTCCAACCATCTCCTCGCTGCTGCATTTACAACCCAAGCTTCACACCCATATAAGAGTTGGTACCACTATACTTTCATATATTCCCTTCCTTGCCTCCACAGATAACGTTTTTTTGTCTCCACATATACCTCAACACACCACTCGCCTTTTTTCCTTCATCAATTCTATGGTTAACCTCGTCCCTCAAACCCATCCGCTGACACATCAACTCCCAATTATTATTATAATCAAAAAGAAGAGCTAAGCCACATGGGCTATACAGCGCTGCAGGGTAGGAAAGGAAGCGAGGGTATTGGGCAGCAGAAGGGGGAAGGGGCGATCAGTAGGTTACAAAAAACAGGGGGACAGGGGATAGTGCAGGGTAGAGGGTACCAAGAGATCGAGGTAGAAAGGGCTGAAGGTATCATCAGAGTTTGTGAAGTCAGTCAGTTGTCAAAAAGTCAATGAGAGAGTCCGGATGAAAGGTGGGTCCATCAGCGAGAAGGGAAGGTAAAGAGAGAGCAGTGGAGCGAAGACGACATTGGAGGTAAATTCTGCGTGCTCATTGATAAAGTGGGCAGTCTAACAGAATGTGGCTGACCAATAATGGAACCTGACAATTCTCACAGAGAGGAGCAGGGCGCATCTCCATGAGATATCCATGAGTAAGACGAGTATGGCCAATGCGGAGACGGGAGAGGTCTCCCAACCTCGGCACTGGTGACAAGAAGACGGCCAGTAACCTATACTCGGTTTAATAGATTGAAGTTTGTTACCGAGTAGAGTAGACCAACGTTGTTGCCAACGGGTGTGAAGGTGGGTAGATACTGCAGCAAAATAGTCCATAAATGGAACACCTCTATATGAAACGGGTAGGTCATGTACTGCTAAACGCGCAGCAGTGTCTGCCTGTTCATTGCCCTGTACGTCAACATGACCAGGGACCCAACAAAAAACTATCTTTATGCTTGGTAAAGATGAGGCGTAGCCAAAGTTGGATACGGAGGACTAAGGGGCGAGATGTATCAAATTTCTGTATAGCCTGTAAAGCACTAAGGGAGTCCGAGACAACCACAAATGATGACAGAGGCATAGATGCAATACTGATTAGTGCTGCAAGAATGGCATACAATTCAGCGGTAAAGATACTAGCCGAAGATAGTAAATGCCCTCGTACGACGCTGTCCGGAAACTCTGCTGCGAATCCTACGCCGTCAGAAGACTTAGAGCCATCTGTGTACACTGCAATGGCATGAGAATGAGTGTGGAAGTGGTCAAGAAAAAGAGCGGGAAGCTACCGTAGACAGTTGGGCTTTCGAGCAAGGGAGTGAGAAAGAACAGACTCGAACAGCTGGAACTTCACAGGGGGGTAGGGAAAAGTGAGATGCTACATGAACAAAGAAAGGTGGAAACTGAAGAGAAGACGAGCGAATGTAGGCGAAGAGAGAAGGGACGGAGCAAACAGGGGCGGCGAACAAATAAAGAATGTCTACTAATATCGGTGACCATTCTATAAATGGAAGGATTGCGGAGATCATGAGAGCGTACATAGTAGCGAAGGCAATGGGCATCACGGCGAATGGACAAGGATGGAACGTTCGCTTCTGCATAGAGGCTCTCAACAGGGGAAGAGTGAAAAGCACCAAGGTGATGAATAGGGTTGAGGCTAGAGTAGGAGAGGCAGCTGAATAGATCTGGTCACCACAGTCAAGTTTCGATAAAATGAGGGTGGAATGTAGGCGAAGGAGAGTTCGACGATCAGCTCCCCATGAAAGACGAGTATACCTGGAGAGGGTTTCGGAGGTCAACACCCCCGTGGCCCAGTCTGAGACCAGGCCTCGAGCAAGGGTTTTAAGAAGGTTCAGCCGGCTGTGACAAGTTGTTTTCAGAGATGTAATGTGAAGGTTTCCAGGATAACCTACGGTCAAAGAGGAGGCCTAGAAACCTGACTATCACGTTCAGGGAATTGGGTGCCATAGAGGTATAAAGGATGATCGGAGATGACAGAGCATCTAGTGAAAGTAATTTGGTGAGTTTTGGTACTGGAAAATTTAAACCCATGTGTGGTGGCCCAATTGGAAACACAGTCGACCGCATGCTGGAGAGCAACTGTAATGAGGTGACAGTCAGCGCCTGCACAGGCCATAGCAAAGTCATCAACATAGAGTGATGACCAAATATTGGATGGAAGACTAGAGGCCAAATCATTTATAGCAAGGAGAAAGTGTTGTGCTCAGAACACATCCCTGGAGCACACCATCAGCTTGGATAAAGTCCGGGGAGAGCACATTATTAACCCGAACACTGAAATACCAGTCGGTTAAAAAGTTCTTAAGGAAGGATGGTAGACTGCCTCGAAGGCCTATTATTATTATTATTTTTTTTTTTTTTCAACAAGTCGGCCGTCTCCCACCGAGGCAGGGTGACCCAAAAAAGAAAGAAAATCCCCAAAAAGAAAATACTTTCATCATCATTCAACACTTTCACCACACTCGCACATTATCACTGTTTTTGCAGAGGTGCTCAGAATACAACAGTCTAGAAGCATAAACATATAAAGATACACAACATATCCCTCCAAACTGCCAATATCCCAAACCCCTCCTTTAAAGTGCAGGCATTGTACTTCCCATTTCCAGGACTCAAGTCCGACTATATGAAAATAACCGGTTTCCCTGAATCCCTTCACTAAATATTACCCTGCTCACACTCCAACAGATCGTCAGGTCCCAAGTACCATTCGTCTCCATTCACTCCTATCTAACACGCTCACGCACGCTTGCTGGAAGTCCAAGCCCCTTACCCACAAAACCTCCTTTACCCCCTCTCTCCAACCCTTTCGAGGACGACCCCTACCCCGCCTTCCTTCCCCTATAGATTTATATGCTTTCCATGTCATTCTACTGTGATCCATTCTCTCTAAATGACCAAACCACCTCAACAACCCCTCTTCTGCCCTCTGACTAATACTTTTATTAACTCCACACCTTCTCCTAATTTCCACACTCCGAATTTTCTGCATAATATTTACACCACACATTGCCCTTAAACAGGACATCTCCGCTGCCTCCAACCGTCTCCTCGCTGCTGCATTTACCACCCAAGCTTCACACCCATATAAGAGTGTTGGTACTACTATACTTTCATACATTCCCTTCTTTGCCTCCATAGATAACGTTTTTTGACTCCACATATACCTCAACGCACCACTCACCTTTTTTCCCTCATCAATTCTATGATTAACCTCATCCTTCATAAATCCATCCGCCGACACGTCAACTCCCAAGTATCTGAAAACATTCACTTCTTCCATACTCCTCCTCCCCAATTTGATATCCAATTTTTCTTTATCTAAATCATTTGACACCCTCATCACCTTACTCTTTTCTATGTTCACTTTCAACTTTCTACCTTTACACACATTCCCAAACTCATCCACTAACCTTTGCAATTTTTCTTTAGAATCTCCCATAAGCACAGTATCATCAGCAAAAAGTAACTGTCAATTCCCATTTTGAATTTGATTCCCCATAATTTAATCCCACCCCTCTCCCAAACACCCTAGCATTTACTTCCTTTACAACCCCATCTATAAATATATTAAATATATTATTATTATTATTATTAAAATCAAGGGGAAGAGCTAAACCCGTAGGATTATAGTGCCTGGGGGGGGGGGGGGATGTGGAAGGCATTCAGGCTTAATTCGGGGAACTGGACTTAAAGGCCTAAGGAGTGGGCTTGGGCCAAAATATTATATCTCCAAGTTGTGTCATATGCCTTCTCAAGGTCAAAAAAATATGGCAATAACTGAGTGGTTATTCGCAAAGGCATTACGAACATACGTATCCAAGCTCAGTAAGGGGTCTATGGTAGAACGGCCCTTACAAAAGCCATATTGACGAGTGGAGAGACTCGTGTGTCTCTAAAAACCACACTAAACGTCTATTTACCAGGCGTTCCATCACTTTGCAAATTGCACTGGTAAGAGCAATGGGACGATAGTGGGAGGCTTCATGACCCGTAGTACCCGGTTTGCGGAAAGGGAGAACAATGGCAGATTTCCACAGCTGTGGAAGAACTCCTTGTGACCAAATAAGACTGAAAAGGCATAATAGGACTGTAAGGGCTGACTGATGCAAATGTTGTAGCATACGAATATGAATGTCGTCGGGCCCAGCTGCCGATGATCGGCAAGCTGAGAGCGTTGCCTCCAGTTCCTGAAGTGTAAAATGCACATTATACTGTTCTCTGAGAGAAGAAAAGTCCAAGGGTGCTAACTCTCTGGTAGACTTTGAGGAAAGAAACGAGGGGCATAGATGGAGCCCCTGAGAAATACGGACCAGATGATTGCCAATTTCACTGGCAACATCCAGTGGGTTTGCTATATGAACACCGGCAACCTGCAGAACAGGAGCCGGGTCAGGAGAATATTTACCACTCAGTTTTTGTACTCTTTTCCAGACTGCACTCAGAGGAAGGAGAGGTGATGGTGGAGACAATCTCACCAGCAAGTGCGTTTAGCGTCATGACACGGCGAGCGATCGCACACTTCTGCTTAAAGTCAAGAAGTCTCTCCATGGTTCTATTTTACCGGTACCTGCCCCACGCAACGCGTTTCAAACGTACTGCACGAGCACAAGCAGGAGACCACCAAGGCACGCATTTCTGAGAATGCCTGCCCGAAGTTTGGGGTATAGAATGAGAAGCTGCGGTTAAAACGGAGGACAAGAAGAGGTGTAAAAGCTCATCAATGGAGGACGAAGAAGGAACCTCACTAAAAACAGTTAGTTGTGAGTAAAGGTTCCAATTTGCCTGATAAAATTGCCAGTGTGGGTTACAAAGAGGTGGTGAATATGAAAGGGAAGTAAGAATGATTGGGAAATGATCGCTGTCATGTAAATCCGGGAGAACAGACCAGGTGAAGTCTAATGTGGCAGAGGAAGAGCAGACTGAGAGATCGATGCAAGAGAGAGTACGAGTCCGAGGATCAAAATGGGTGCGAGTACCTGTATTTAAAACATGGAGGGGGTGGGTAGCAAGAAAAGCCTCTAACTGAATGCCACGAGAATCACAGTGAGACCCCCCAGAGGAAATGAGGGGCATTAAAATTGCCAAGTAACAGAAGTGGTGGCGGTAATGACGAAACAAGAAAGGCAATATCCGGGATAGATAATGCCCGAGGAGAGAGATACAAAGAAGAGTGTATACCACCTATGCAAGTGGATACGGGCTGCTGTGTAATGCAGCGAAGTACGAACAAAAAGCTGATGGTATGGAATATCAGTGTGTAGAAGAAGGGCACTTTCATTAAAGGTTCCATCAGGAAAAGGATCTGAAGAATACAATAAATTATAGCCTGAGATGGGATAGATAATGGCAGAGTGTAATTTTGGTTCCTGTAAGCAAACACTAACAGGGAAAAACTGGAAGAGCAACATCTGAAGCTCACCCCGATTACCCGAGGCTGCGAATATTCCATTGTAAATAGGCCATGATTGGCAAAGGAAAACGTTCAAGTAGCGAAGGAACGGTGCGTTGTGAAGAAGGAGTTGCACAGATGGAGAAGAGGAAAGAGAAGGAACAGAGGGTGGATCAGTGTCCATTGATGGTTTGGTCTCTGCAATATATTCAGACTGCTTCAAGTGTTTCGGAGTTCAGAGAAGTCGTATGGGAGATAATATTGGAGATGGAAGGTGGAGGAGTTTGACTAAAGATCAGAGCTGTAATGGACTGTACCAAGGTGGGGGGGCAAAAGGGTGGAGGGAACTGGAGAAGTGTGGGAGGGGACAGAAGAGGCAGAAACCTGGGAGGTGGCAGAAAATTAAGAAACTTGAGAGGGGACAGGGGAGGAAGGCACAGTACGAGGAGGAGGATGAACCTCCACACTTGTAACGGAGCCAGTGAAAGGGGAAGACCTAGGTACAGAGACCGGGAAGGTAAAATGTCGAGGTGGATGAAGGGAAGGAGGGGTTAAAGGAGATTTGTTGGACCTCTGAAAAGTAGAGGGACGATTGGGAGGTGGTGTCGTCCGAGGTCTTGTTGATACCAGGGTTTGTGAGGGAGAACATGAAGTGAGGACAGACTGAGGTGTTGGACGTCTGAGCCCAGGACAGCAAAAGAATTAGATATAGGAGTGACTATGGGACTGGCAACTGCAGAGGAGGCTGCAGAAGATGGGACCCCAGAAGTGGGGGGACGTTTTGAAACACGAGAATAAGAAACACAGGGTAGTCTCCCTTGGAGGCAGAGATGAGAAACTGCCATAGCATAAGGGAGACCTTCTGCCTCTTTGAGGCAACGAATTTCCTGCACATTTAAGTAGACCTGGCAACGGCGAGAGTACGAAGGGCGAGCCTCATGACAATTAAGGCAAGAGGGAGGTTGACTGCAAGATGTATTAGAATGGTCATCGGCACCACAGACTGGGCATTCGGCTATAGATCTGCAATATTTTGCTGGGTGGCCAAATCGCCAGCAATTCCTACACTGTTGTGTAGGGATCACCTTCCGAAATTGTAACCTATGTCCTGCTACATAAACAGAGGATAGGAGTTCACGGCTGTCAAAAGTTAAACGAGCCACATTGCCCGCGGGCGGGAAGAACATAAGTGTCTACCTTGAGAATTGGGAGATCTTGGAGTTCCAGCTGTTCGAGAATGTCATTGCCACATGTCTGGAAATCCTGTTGGACTATGGTATGGGGCAGAATAACAGTACCACTACAAGAATTGAGGGAATGATGTTTTTCAATAGTGATAAGAATAGTATCGATATGTGAAAGAAGAGAAAGATCATGAGCTTGGGTAGAATTCTGGACTGTGATTATGCGCCTACCACTCTTAAGAGCATGAAAGGAAATATCTCTACCAACGTGGCGTAGGAGCGCTTTGCCAATACTATGGTCAGAAAGATAGGCAGTAGAAGTCAGTCGTAAAGTAAAGAATTTAGTCCATTGTGTGGTCCGAAACCGAGTGTGGAGAGGGAGTGCATGACGTGTCGGTCATTTCCGAGTAGAACAAGAAGGTAACGAAGTAACATCGTCAGGAGATTGTCGTTGGCTTTTAGAAGTGGGACCTGAGTCGGTCCGATTTGAGACGGGCTGGCGATTCGAAAATCGTCGCACCATAGAGGGAGAGGCCGGAAGCATAGTCAAAGGAGAGCGGAGGTCAGACAAATCGAAGGAGTCAGTGGAAGCCCTGGTACCAGAAGCGGGTGAGGAAACAGCACCAGCAAGAGGTCCAGGGGCCTTAGGAGTGTCCAAAAGACGAGGCGAGGTCAGAATAGGGTGCGGTAACAATAAGGGGCCCAGGGGTAGTGGGGTCATAGATTTGGGACTCCATGGTTAGGTTACTCCTTTTTTTTTTTTCTTAAAAACAAAAAGAAAGAAAAGAAACTAAAAATAAAAAAAAAGAATAAAAGAAAAAGGATGACCGGGGAGGGATAGTTCCTCGGAGGAATGAAAGGGCCAGAAATCTCCCTCCGCGCCCAAGAGGACCTCAGCACCGCAAGTAGTGCAGATGCAGCATGAAACCCGTGCCATACCCTACCCTTCATGCCAGTAAACCAGCAATCCGGGATAGCAACCTCACATCTGCCGAGCTATCTCGGTGGATATCCGCCACAAAGCATACATCCTTCGGCCACCACCCCCGGAATCCGAAAGGTGGCTTCCAGATACACCCGTCGCCCGAAAGACACCCAAAGCCACCCTCCGGGATACCGGAGAGGGATCGGGACATCCCCAGGCGATCCAGATCCCACGGCAAACTACACCACCGCCAAGAACCTCAACGGAATAGGATGGACCCCGGTACCCCTCCCCCTTCCTATGAACTAGTGTGTCTGTGGGAAAAATCCCAAAGGCCAAAAAGAGGAAGGGCAAAAGGGAGGGGTGGGGAGGAGGAGGAAAGGAAAAAGGGGAGGATGGGATAGGGAAGGGGGGATTGGAGGGTAATTGGGTTTGGTCTGAGGAAGGAGACCAACAGGTCTAATTCCTCAGACCAAGAGCCTCTTCACCACGCTAAGGAGCCCCCCCTTGAAGAGGTTCAACTCCCAAGTATATGAAAACATTTTCTTCCACACTCCCTCTCCCATGTGATATCCAATTTTTCTTTATCTAAATCATTAGATACCCTCATCACCTTACTATTATCTATGTTCACTCTCAACTTTTTACCTTTACACACCCTCCCAAACTTCTCTAACCTTTGCAACTTTTCTTTAGAATCTCCCATAAGCACAGTATCATCAGCAAAAGCTAACTGTCAACTCCCATTTTGTACACAGACATATACAGATATTATCAAAATTAGCAAATATCCACCGTACCGATACTTTAGTGCATCCAGTTGAAAATAATACACAAATGTAAGTAGTAACTGTATTTATGATTAAGACTTTAATTAATCAAAAGGTAAAAGCCTTATACTATTTAAAATATATTGGAAAAATATACTAATATTGTCTAATATAACAGAATTGTTAAACTCAAGAATGATTCCTGATTGCTATGTGGAAACTCTGGAATCTACGTGTCTTGGTCATCAATCTTGGGAGCCAAGAAGTATTGTATCTGGCCAATGTCGCCAATAGAATACTCAACAACTAAAGGGACATCCGGTGACATTGAAAGTGAAACCTGTGAAGAAAATCTTGTTAAAACACAATAGAGATTAATGTAAACCTTCATGAATGCCACTTCAGCACAATATGATCAGCCATATACACACCAAAAAATATATATATTACAAACATATATCATTATTTAACATGTTTATGAATATACATGATAAAAGAAAACAAAGTTATACTTGAGGTGATAGTGGAGTGGCCTTTGTGAACATGTTGAGATAACGACAAGCAAAGGTTAAAGTGACAGGCTCCTGCATTTCAATAATGACAGCTTCTTCCTCCTTGTCAACACTTGACGTTTGTGCAAGCTGAGGATAAAAAGTAATACAAATGACCATTTCTATATAATCAATACAAAATTCAATCTAATAATTTAAGAGCATCTATTTTGTGCTACTAATACCATTTTTGTATACATCTGAGTTACACAAGGCATTAATTTGATTACCAGATATCCCAACTTCAAAAACCAAAATCAGCAATATCTCAAAAAAAATCAACCTTACTCTTTCACAAAACTAGACTACATATCCATGCTGTACTCCATTAATATTAAATAAATGTGATAATTAATCCAAAGAAAAATGAAAATGGAACAAGATTTCCACAATAAACAAAAATACATTACCAACTTAAGTACTAATTCCAAATCAGTCATACAATACAGGTGGATATGTGGAAATAGAAATGCATGGTTGTGAGTGAGGGGTAAGGGGTTAGTGAAAGTAAAATATAAATCATAGTGGATGCAGTAGGTTAGCTAGTTCTAAAATGTCACCAACAAAGGAGGGACTAAGTGAGGTCAGTTAGTATTGAGGTGGTGTAGGTATCAGAGGTGAATCCCATGTGCATGCTGATAAACAGAACAATCTGTTAAGATATGGTAGACAGTTTTAACAGAACAGCAATATTTTCCAATCCCCCCCCCCCCCACTAATAATTTAGCTTTTTAGGAGTTTAGCCAGAATAAGGATCTAAACTGAGCTATTAATACAAGTTTCAAGACACCATTTTTAAACTAAAAATTATTTTTCTAAATCAGATTTTTTTCCCTTCAAGATTGCCAAAACCAGCCTATACATAACTAAATTCAATATTAAACTAGTCAGGCCAACCTTACACAATAGACAGAATAAAGGAACAGTACTTTGCCATGAAATTTGGTAAAACTAGGTTGCTAAAATTTCATGAAAACATGAACACTCCTAGACCATTTTAATTCACCAGATATGCATGTCAACTAAAGCTAAAACATGAGATGAAAGAAGCCTACTTACCTTGATGTTTCCAGTGCCAATGTCACCAGCAGCAGAAAACTTTACACCTTCTTTTGAACAAGCAATTACAATACTTTCACCAAAATTACTGAGATCCCTGCAGATGCGAGCAAATTCTCCTGAAGGAAGTTTGATCACACATGCGTAATCAGTTTCCTGTAAAAAGCCAATCTATTAATGTCTCCCAAGTAAATTTAGAAGAGTAATAAAAAAAAATTATCACATTGTAAGTTGCCACATTTGGCTCCACTTTGTGGTCAGCAAGAACGGAGCTTCTACACAAGACGGGCAGCAAACGGCAGCTACACTCTGGTGGTACCCTTCTCATGAACACCATTCATCCAAGATACTATAGTTTATTCCTAGGATGAAGTCTGGAACACGTTCAAACAGCATAATGACACTGATGATAAAGTCTAATCAAATGAAATTACTGGCACACAGATGGCTCCAATTTCATCCTATTTTCTATTTGCAAGTCTCACAACAAAAAGGCTTGTAAATGAGCTGATGTAAGTAACGGCTATGCCTGTAAATTAAGGTAGGCACTCTTAACCTAACCCTGTAAAAACCCATGAGATAAAGAGAAAGCCCAATTTCCCATGGACTCGAAGGGCCTAGACTGCAGAACATGCTAAGAAATCTTAAATGGCTAATTAACCAAAACCAGAATAGCTAAGGACCCAGGCAAAATTTTATTTTACTGGAGCATATTAAGAGCTGGACAAAATCAACATTTAAAAGCAAATGAGATGGGGATGTGAATAAACTAATTTGGATTGCTTTTAATGCACTTGAAGAAGCAAGACTAACAAATGAAGATATAGCAGCAGAGAAAGGACTCTGGGCATACAAGACTTGCAAACACAGATCTACATTCATGTGCATAGCGCTCCGAATGTAGATCTATGTTTTTTTACACTTTCAAATGGGGAAAATAAAGGTCGGAGTGCTATGCACGTGAACGTAGATCTATGTTAGGACAGTTTAAGGGTTAAGAGAACAAGAACCATCTTTCAGCAAGAACCTATCAGACATACAGAAAAAGAAGGAATGGAAAAGCTGAATATAGAAGCATACAAAGTCTGCAATATGTACCATTGAGAAAATGAGAAACCCAAATAAAAAGAGCATAGAAAATGTATATTAGGAAAAGGGTTACCGTACTGATTTAAAACATATTTGTCAACAAAGGAAAGATTATCTAAGCAGAGAAATTACAAAGATAGAAACAACTGAAGCTGTTGTACCAGACAGAAGCACAAAGGGAACAAAATCATTCAGGACATTAAAAAAACCTCCAAATGTGAACCAGCTTGTGATGGACATGTGGGTCAGCAGATTGCCAGTAACAACAGCATGGTTGACCAGGCAAGCCTGGTCCAGGGCAAGGCTTCAAGTAGGAAAACCCATCAAAGGTATATAAAAGGCAAAGTGGAGGACATCAGCAAGAAAAAAAAATAGCAGTGAAAGCACTAACTATAATAGTTCCACTTTCAAAATACTATCAAGAAAAAAGAGCTATGCATACCACCATTAGAATCTGATGCCCCTAGTGCATACAGCAGAAGCAGCAACAATACTATTTGAGAGTACTGAAGCCAATGTACATGATGTTAAACATTAAAAGCAATTAAAACAAAATAATAATTTGGCATCAATAAATTTTAAAAAAATTGTTAGTGCATTTATGCTGCTGTTGCTAACGAGTGATCATTTTTTTTGCTAACATCAACACACTAAAATCTTAAGCTTTTACTTATCAGATTCCACTCATTTTTATCTTAATTCATAAAAATGTACTCTTTCACTAATATTTCTCATGGGTATACCAGAGTTTAGGGGTTAACACCAAACAGAACACAGTCATATCAGACAAAAAAGGCAACATTGGGTTTTGAAAGTTTAGTCACACACTGAAGTTTACCTGGATATTGTTACAAAGATACAGTAATTTTTGTACAGTACTCCCTAACAATGTGCTGTACATCACTAGATCTTAAGTTTTAAGTAAAATAAATTTTTTGCTTAATTAAAATAATGTACGAGGGACACATGCACGTGACTATTCACAAATTTTATCATTCAAGAGTTTTCTCCTTTTGGGAAGATAATGAACAATAACCCAGTATAATCATTTAAGCATTAAATCCATATGGTCATTTCTGGGATGACAGGTTAAGCAGATACATCCAACATTTAATTAACAATCTGGACATGAAAAAGATTTATGTGCAAATCCTGTATACACAAGTTTAAATAAATAAAAATAAATAAAAATAAATAAAAATAAATAAAAATAAATAAATAAATAAAAATAAATAAAAATAAATAAAAATAAATAAAAATAAATAAATAAATAAAAATAAATAAATAAATAAAAATAAATAAATAAATAAATAAAAATAAATAAATAAAAATAAATAAATAAATAAATAAATAAATAAATAAATAAATAAATAAATAAATAAATAAAAATAAATAAATAAAAATAAATAAATATTTTACATATATATTTATATATATATATATATATATATATATATATATATATATATATATATAAAAAAGGAGAAAAAGCAAGTTGTACAATACTCACTGGAATGCCTAAGTGATCTTGATCAAGATTCATAAGTTTCATTTCATAGTCAGACACCTTTTCCTGACTGGGTGACTCAAATATGAAGGTAACAGTGTCTGCATTGTCTTGTGCTTTCATGGTGATGATGTCATCATTAGCAGCACACTTCAAAATTTTTGACATACTGAAATAAAAAGTAGTTAAATAAACCTTAAAACAGCACAATTACCACCACTTCTCATCACATGTCATTGGGGCAAAAGCAATGCAGGTCACAAAATGGTCAAAGTACCAGTACATGGTACAGGTATATGCAAAATCTTTACCTAGTTCCACACAAAAATCAGGATGTATAACTAGTAAAATAAAGATTACAGGCTAAGTCATAAAAATTTAATAATAGTTACTACAAAATTTGATAGTTCTAAGCATATTAACACTGCATGCAAATACAACAAAATAGAAAAGTTAAGCAATGTTGCCACTTTTTTATTACAATGTATAGCAGGGGCATTAAATTTTTCAAAGTGAGCCACATGAATAGAAACCAGTTAACCACAAACATTTTACTGACAATGGTGATGCAGAGCAAGTTAATTACTATACAAGGTTTATTTGATAAATAAAAAAGAAAAGTTCAGGAGTTGGTTTGGCCCTGCTAGACTGGTAGTTCACATACTTACCAATTAGTAACTACAGGAGCAGCTATGCTTGTGATGCATCTTGCTTTAATACATGTAATTTGTTCACAGCAGATTTTAAAATTTCCAAATGGTTGTAGCACTTACTACATCCTTTTAATTCATTACAGTGGTCTATCACACCAAGAGAATTATTCTAGTATCCTTGAATCTCCATTTTTTCTCAATTTACAACCATAACTAGTTATTCCTGTTGTGGATAGGAGAAAACTCTCAATATTTGTCCTTTTATGACCTGTTATGTGGTTGTCATCTCTTCCTCCTATCAGCCTGCATGGTTATCATTAGTACTTTCAGCTCTTCATAACTTACTTTTTAATTCAACCACTTCGTAGATCTTTGGACTATTTCTAAATGATCCATTTTTTTTTTTAGGTGTGGGCAACAACTCTGCTACACATTTACCTCTTCATATAAAAGTTATCAAGCCATTTTGTTTATATGATCTAGAGACAATTTTTTGTTAATTCTTAGGTCCTGCTCAGACACTTTCAAAATTTTATCAGTTGATATTACTCTTGTAATGATTAACACTATTATTTACCATACCTAATAGTTTTGCATCTACAAGCATTAGTAATTACAGTGGTACCCCGAGTTTCGAACCTTCTTTCCAGAGGGCTGTTTGAGTGCCGTTGCTGAGCGAATTTATTCCCATAATGAATAATATAAATTAGATTAGTCCATTTCAGACCCCCAAAAATACACTTACATACATAACTGGTTGAGCTGGGAGCAGTTCGAAACTCGGGGTGCCACTGTATTTATTCTTACACGTCCAGTTAGATGGACTATTCCTGGAAGTGGAAAAACTCAGTGACTGCACTCTGGAGGGGTGGAGATAATGTTGTTCAGAAAGTTATCCAAGCTGTGATGCCAGCAAACTTCTGGGAAGATAGAAACTGAATAGCTGAAATTGTTTCTTTTTCAAGTCACCCCACCTCAGTGGGAGTCGGTCAGTGTGTAAAGACACTTATACAAATTAAAAATAGTATTGAGGCAAAGTAGAGATCCTTGTGGTACTCATTTGTGACATCTTATGATGACATTTTTCCTCTTAACTGTTCGTTTCTCAAATTCCTCTCATCTGTTTTGAAGTTTCAAAATTAGTATCGTATGGAACGTTACCCAAAACTTTTATTCTAAATAAATACAATCTGCCCATCCATTTTTCCTGAATGTATGACTATCATAATAGCTTAACTGCCTAGAGATATACAGGAACTTCCAGACCAATTGCCTGGAGTTCATTTGTCACTAGGTTATTCCTCTGCAAGTGTTTTCACCACTAATGACTTTGAATGAAACCAGTCTAGTTTTAAAGGGTCTTCCATGTCACTTTTATTGTCAACATATTTCACATGTTAGCCATGATGCCACAGACTTCAAATACTGTGAAACCAGGCAGCGGCAGCGGCAGCAGCGACTTCCAAGCTCCGTACTTTTCTCCAACTACCAGAGCTACCAATGCTCCTATGATGACCTAGTTACAAGCAAAACTGCACTACCCAACGTAGCACCCAGAATGACCAAAGATTACCAACAGTGAAACCTACAAATCGAAAAAATAGAGATCAAAGGAAGACTGCAAACTAACCGTAAGCAACACCCCGCTGCCAGCCGAACAACGTAACCCTAAGCTTTGTATACTACAACTTCTTCTTAACTACAACAATTCCTGTAGTATTATGAGGCGCAATCTAAGAGGAAACAGCACCAAGGCCAGCAAGAAAACACCGAAAAATCAACTATTCAACAAGTGTAGTCAGGAGGACGCCGGCCCAGCAACCACCCCACTCAAGGCCACACCACAACAACAACAACAAACATGGCTGCCGCCAGCCCATCCTCCCCTCTCTTCCCCGGATTCAACCTACCAAGTAGTCTCTCAGGTATGACCAACGATCCAGATACCCTAAAGTCATGCATCTCCAACTTAGTTATTGAAAATATGAATCTTCGAGAGACGCTAGCAAAACAAGACACCAGGATGACAACTCGAAAACAAAATCCTCAGTCTTGAACAAAAGTTTTCAACACCAGGAACGACTAACTGTGACAAGACCATCCAGACAGTCATAGATAGCCATACCCAACAAATAATATCTCTTAATACAAAGGTTGAAGAAGCAGTAAAAGAATGGAAGAGCAACTTAGATAACCAGTTCAGTGACTACTTTGCTCTCCAAGAAGATAAAACTGAACAAGATAAACTATCGGACGCAGTAATAGTTAACAGTCCACTTTTTCCCAGTGATATGAACCAAACAAACAGTAAAGAAATTACTCTGCAGATCATAAAGGACCAAACAAGTGTTATTGTACCAGAGTCAGAAATAAAAGAAGCCAGGTTACTAGCATCCCATGGTAGAAAAAGTGTTATGCTTAGATTCCACTCACACGACAGAAAAAAAGACTTAATTATTGCATCTATTAAAGTAAAGAAAGAGGTCTATATAAACGAGTGTCTTACCAAAAAACGTCAAAACCTCCTGTATAGAGTCAGAAAACTTAAGCGAGAGAATAATGACACAATACACCAATGCTTCACACGGGATGGGAAAATTCTAGTTAGGAAAACAAATGTAGGTCAACTGTACACAATCACGAACGAGAATGATCTATCACGATTTCTCAGGGATACCAATCTTACAGAGAATAACTAAACAATGTCCAACTAAAAAGCCTACGTAGTGTAGTGTACGTTTTGCTCCATTATTGTTCAAATTTCATTGTACAATCTCTTAGTAATTAAATAATCAACTACCTCATTTTGTGATTTTACTAGTAAGCATAGGTCACCTTATGTGATTTTGTTATTTACTATTGTTCGCTTAAACATTAGCTGAATTGATACTTTCTCTGTCCATATTACTACCTCATATTTTTTTTTAAATACTATCAATTGATATTACTTACTAAAATTAATAAATATCATTTTTACTAAAATTTCAATTTACTCTTAACAATTTTGACATTTAATAACCATTACTTGTCTAATTACCTTTACCTGTTTTAATACCACATTTACTATCCTAGATTACTCTTAATTACCTTGTACTGCCATATAACCTCAAGTATAACTACCAGTGCAATATTGAATGAAATAAACATTACTTTTTCACTTTTTTGTAATCATTATTACTTACTAAAATTTTATTAAACACCATATTTACTACCAGTCAATTTTAATTTTGTACATTAAACATTATTTTATACTTCTCATAACATTTTGTAGCCAAATTTTCAAGTTTTTATATTCAACCCCAACCTTTATATTATCCCTTGTACCTGTGTACCTGTCTACCCTCTTACTATCATATTATAATCAAGACATTACCATTGTTATTTTTTTACTATTATTCTTTTGGTACTTTAATTGTGAATTTTATTTTGTCAATTTAAATCTAGGTATAATCTTGATCTTGTCAACAACCTATACCAGACTAGTGCAATTGCAAGTACCATTTCAAATTGTATTTTTATATTATAAGTTTATATTATAATTCCTACCATCTGCCCATTTAACTTTGCTTACCATTACTTAATTTTAGTCCCTTATATGTTTTCTCCTTTATTTTAGCTTTATATAACTATCCTAGTTTATATATTCACAATTGTTAAAATAATCAAGGTGCTATTCTTAGGTGCTAAAGTAGAATAAGTTCACAATTTTGCCATTATATTCCAAAGCCTGATAAGAAGGGCAAAAAAATTGTATTATGAGAACAGATTATCCAATTTACAAGGTGATATAAAAAAGACCTGGAAAACCCTATCAGAAATTCTGGGAACAAAAAAGATATCACGAAATAGCGAAATAAAATTAGCAAAAACAGATGAACCCCAACTCCCACCAACAGAAACAGCAAACAGACTCAATGATTTCTTCTCCACTATAGGACAAAACCTTGCCAATAAAATCCCAAGCTCAGATACCCCACCAAATGACTACCTCACCGGCAACTACCCGAACACACTGTTCCTAGCTCCGACTAACCCATACGAAGTCTCCCTTATTATCAACGCACTAAAAAACAAGGCAGGAGATTTAAATACCTTACCACCCCTTATATACAAAAAAGTGTCACAAGTGCTATCACCAATCATTGCAACACTCTTTAACAAATCCATTGAATCCTCCACCTTCCCTACAGTACTCAAAATAGCAAGGGTCACCCCGATCCACAAAGGAGGAGACCAAACAGAGTTGAATAACTATAGGCCAATATCCAACTTACACCCTCTCTCAAAAATCTTCGAAAAATTAATTCATAAACGAATCTACTCCTACCTTATCTCCCAAAACATACTCAACCCCTGCCAATTTGGATTCAGGCCTAATAAAAATACTATTGATGCTATTATACACATGCTAGAACATATATACACTGCAATAGAGAAAAAAGAAGTCCCACTGGGGATCTTCATTGACTTACGTAAAGCTTTTGATACAGTTGACCATGACTTGCTCCACGTAAAATTGTCACACTATGGTATAAGAGGGCACTCCCTCAACTACCTCAAGTCTTACCTCAGCAACAGAAGCCAATATGTGTACGCAAATGGGGCAAACTCTTCTGCACAACCAATTACAGTTGGTGTCCCACAGGGAAGTGTCCTTGGCCCTCTTCTCTTTCTCCTATACATAAATGACCTTCCAAATGCTTCGCAATTACTCAAACCCACACTATTTGCAGATGACACTACATACGTCTTCTCTCACCCGAGCCCAGTCACGCTAGCCAATACTGTAAATACCGAATTACAGAAAATATCTACCTGGATGAGGACTAACAAACTTACACTAAACATTGACAAAACCTACTTTATTCAGTTTGGTAACAGAGCTACAGATGTCCCTCTTAACATAATGATAAATGGATCACCTATCACAAAACTAACAGAGGGAAAATTCTTAGGAATCCACCTTGATAATAGACTCAAATTTCATACACATATACATCAAATTTCTAAGAAAATTTCCAAGACTGTAGGCATACTATCGAAGATACGGTACTATGTTCCACAGTCAGCCCTCCTGGCCCTATATCACTCTCTTATTTACCCCTATCTCACCTATGGAATTTGTGCATGGGGCTCAACAACAATTAACCATCTCAGACCACTAATTACCCAACAAAAGGCTGCAGTTAGAATGATAAATTCTCACTACAGGCAGCACACTCCACCAATATTCAATACACTAAACCTACTCACCATACAAAACATCCATACTTATTACTGCACCTATTACATACATAGAACACTTAACTCTGATATTAACCCTCCCCTCAAACATCTCCTTGCCAACCTCAACAGAACACATGACCATAACACAAGGCACAGATCACTCTTTGATGTTCCTCGTGTCCATCTCACACTATGCAAAAACTCAATGCACATAAAAGGCCCTAAAATCTGGAATTCATTACCTGTAAATATAAAAGAAACACAACCTGTTTATAAATTCAAGTCTCTTCTCAAAGATTACTTACTCACCCAAAACCAAATAAATACTGAATAACTGAACATTATAAATTGTATATCTTAAATGTTTCTCACAATTATATCACATAAATGTTAAACCTAAAACCCAATCTAACTTTATTATTTTTTAAATACACTACCTAACAGAATCACTACCTAACTGAATGCAACCATATGACCTGTCTTTGTAATACTCACTTGTGCTTTATAGTTATCTGTTTACATTAATGTTTTATCACTGATTTCATCATTGCTTAGTAGCAGCGCTGTATAGTCCTTGTGGCTTAGCGCTTCTTTTTGATTATAATAATAATAATAATCATTGCTTAGTTAATCTTAAGTTAATTTTAAGCCAGCCCGTAATGCTATGCATAGTATAAGTGGCTTTGGCATACTGCTCTTATCTGTATTTTTTTTGTACCTCTGTATGTGTGCACAAATTGGAAATAAATAAATAAATAAACTGTCAGGTCAGCAGAGTTAAACCGGCTATGTTGCCCCGTGGTGAAGGGGAGTCAGTCAGACACGTACCCTCAGACAGACAGGACATAAGACTGCAGACTGGGCTTCCTACCACCTTTATTCTCAACACACCAGTATAATCGTCTCAGTGACTTATCATTCATTTATTCTCCACCTAAGAACCATTTCAACATTGTGTCATTTTCCTTCCTGAAGTGAAATCTTAAATTTTCTAAAGTGGATAACTCGATCTCGCAAACATTCTTTTAAAACCCATGGTGCTATCTCATGTGGTCCTACAGCCCTTTTTGTCAACATCTTGTAATAATTTCTTCATGGCCTCTTTAGCTATTTCAATATGCTCTTGACTCGCTTATCCATTTAAATAAAAAATCCAGTAGTATTTTACCTTTGATATGCCTGTACATGCAAAATATTTGTTAAGCAACATGTCATGCCCCATGGCCTGGTGGCAAGAGCTCTCACTTCACATGCTGAGGGTCTGGGTTTAATTCCTGGCAAGGGTTGAAACATAGGGTGTGTTTCCTTACACCAGTTGTCTATGTTCACCTATCAGTAAAATGGGGGTACCTGGGTGTTAGTCAACTGGTGTGGGTCGCATCCTGGGACAAAACCGACCTAATTTGCTCGAAATGCTCTGCATAACAAGCAGCTTTCTATACAGTAGTATGTCATTGTTGTCTGCTAGGCCTGGATACCCTGCACATGTACTTGCAGAAATAAAAAATATTTTGAGATGCAAAATAAGTATTGCATGACTGAGCACCTACAGTTCATTGGCCAATTCCAATTTGCTTTTAATAAGAGCTCTCCTAAAATTGATATACCACACTGGCTGATATCTCCAAAATTAACAATTTACAAGATAAATAACTAATATTGCCATAGTATTGGGTGACCAATTATAATAAATGGGAAGAGTTAATCCCATTGGGCTCTCTATTACACCAAGGAAATGGGAGAATCTGGTTCAATCTGAAGGAGGGGGCAGGTTTAATTCCTTGAATCAAGGGCCCTGCACTGGCATTAATGCACCTCCCTGGAAGGGCGAGAATGAAACTTCCCTACAAAGATTATACTACAAACACTTAAATATACACCCATGAAAAGGTATATAAAAAAATGACTAAAACTGTGGACAGACAAGAGTGGGTGCTACTTTAGTGTGCGGTCTACCAGCTCATTTACACTTTAGCGTGCAGTTAGGTTAGGTTAATCTAACCTAACTACACACTAAAGTGTAAATGAGCTGGTAGACTGCATACTAAAGTAGCGCCCAAAAGTGACGTAAAAAATGCATGTAACAGTCACCACCTTTACCAAAGTAGACGACTGGCCAGAAGTCTGATGCATTCCTACTGGCAGAGTTCTCACACAGTGAGAACTCTTATTTTTATTAACTCTTATTTTTGTTTTAACAAGTCACTAAACCTGCTGCCTGATTTTTGTTATTTATAAAATTTGGGCCTCACCAGATGAACTATACATAAGAAAAAAGGACATGACACATTGTGTAGCCACTGACTGCCTTAAAACTGAGTAATGAATGCTGCACACAAACTGGTTTGGCACAAGATGAACAACCACTTCAATCACAATTTTGCATGGGTATACTAGATATAATAACACGCAAATAATTTTGGACATGTACTAGGCTGGGAGCAGTGTAGCCTAGTTTATTAAGACGTGCACAGTGAAGACATTTTATACCTATTAGATAAAGCCTTAATTTTCTTTGCCCCCCCACCCTGAAAATAGGGTGTAATCTAGTTTATATCTTCCTTGAGATAAATTCAACCACACTGGATTTATTAAGCATATTTAATGCAAGACAAAGTGGCTCAACTGACAGCATACTCAGTTCACATACTGTGTCCAAAGTTCAATCCCAGGCACGGGTGACACGGTCATCTTACACCTGCTGTGTCTGTTCACCTAGGATAACCCTCCCCCCAAAAATAGTCATTGACTTATTTCTATTGTGGGTGGCATCCTGAGGAACCAAATTAAAGCACCACAATAGGAATACGACAGACAGCCCAAGATGACGGAATGACTTTCTTTGGGTATCTTTTTTTTTTTCTTTATCCCGGAGGGATAAAGAAAAAAGTTTATTAGGGTCTCAAAACCATCCCACCCACTATTCAGCTTGTGTAAACAAACCCACATCACACACCTGGTAAGATCCATGCCCATTATAAGGTTTCTGTCGCATCTGTATTTGTCAAAGCCCTCAGCCCGTAGGTTGACAGAGACCAGGGACACATGAGAGTTATCCATGGCCTGAAGTTGGATACCAGAGTCTGCACAGTCCCATGACGCTTCATTCAGCAGCTCCTTGATAGCATCCAGCACCTTCTTCAGCAAACTTCCTTGGACAAGACGAGCCTCAAACATTTCGGTGGATTTCAGCTATTAAAACGACGAACAGAGGAAAATACTTCCGCGTGCAGCTTTCCTACGTCACCCCAACACGTTACCACCTGCCTCTATGTTTTCGCGCGTTATACAATGGTTCAACAATCAGAATTTGCGGGAAGGACTGTCATTGGTGGAGCCTCCTGCCTCGCACGCTGATTGGCTCTCCACACTCAATGTATGAAAACCTATAAGATTAAACGCAACAGCAAAAAAAATAGTACGCTTAAAGTATTTCCAGTGTTATTTACAACAATAAATATTCTAAAACTTTTACAAAATATTAACTCATGCGCTTTATTAAAATAGGGTGAATAATTCAACTTTATTCTTTTGCATAACAAATATAGGGTCAGTTTGTTTTCTAGAATTCTCATACTTTTAGGTCATATGAGTATACAAATAATGACACTTAGCTATTTTTCTCTATTATACAAGCTCATATAACCTAAACTTTTACTACTTTATTAAAAATTAAATAACATTTTATAAACAGCCAACTGAATGTTGGACATTAGATTCTTATTTGAGTGTGTCAATTGGCGGGACTTCAAGCCAAGAATTCATCAGTCGTCTGCTCGCTTCAGATCTAGCGGGTGGGGCAGGCAGGCGGGGCTTGATAGTGTCGTGTTGTTTTGTGAGAGGTTCAGTGTAGAAGGCGGTAGTTAATTCGCCTTTTCTTCTTGTTCGACCGTCAAACCTTCATACAGTAGCCATGTCGGTTATGACAATTAAGCTATCGAAACCCGAGGGTGCGTCCTGGGGCTTCAGGCTGCAGGGTGGCAAAGATTTTGCGACACCTCTCTGTATTCAGAAGGTAAGATAAGTTAGCATTAATTATATGTCCAGCATCTTTATATTACAAAAGAATACAACTGCATGTATAATATAGAATTTTGCTTACTGAATACATGAATTTAAATAATTCGTGAATGACTATAAATGAGCGCGTTTGGGTCTCTGTTTCAACTTTGCGACTTTGCCAATGTTACTAAGAATAGAATTTTAGGGTATAAATGTTTTAGTATCTCTCATAAACTTTATATTCAAAATATAATGATAGCAAGAATGCGTATTAAGATGAAATAGTGAGTGGAGGTGAGTGTAAGGAAGTGCCGTGGAGTACTGCCATTTAAGGAAGTGGTGGCGGCGGTGTGGTGTCATCTTCACCCTGGCTCCTGCTAGCATGGCACTCCCCTCCCCCCCACTCATACCCTCCCCCCTCTCATACCTTCCCCCCTCTCATACCTTCCCCTCTCATCCCTTCCCCCTTACTCCAAGAGTGCACTTACGCACTCATAGATAAAGATTTCTTATCTGGTAAACTGAGGAAAACTGGGACGTGAGGGATACTAGACATTTTATTTTCGCAAGTAGTGGTTCACCATTGGAATGATTTAAAGGGCGGTAGTAAGCGCTACAATAGACATTTAAAAAATATATACATATGAAAAAATATTAAATGGTATATACCACGAGCATAGCATTACTCCCGTAGCTACAAATAGGTAATTACACGCGTGCACACACGTGTAAACACACTTAAACATACACAACAGGGGGCACTGACGAGTACTGGAAGTCATCCATACAACAAGGGAAGAAGTAATTGTCTAAACCATTATGATCTACAGTAAGTCAATGGATACGGGACAGTTACCCGAGAACTGGAAGACAGCAAATACAGCTCCTCAATTTAAGAAAGGAGACACACAGGAGCCGTTAAACTACAGACTAGTTTCACTGACATGCATACCTTGCAAGGTAATGAAACTTATCGGGGGAAAGTGGTGGAACACCTGGGGAGGAGTGGTCTCGTGAATAATAACCAGCATGGTTTTAGGGATGGCAGATCGTGTCTTGCTAACTTGGAGTTTTGTAACAAAATAACGTGTGACGAGAGGAAGGGAGGGTTGGGTGTATTGCATTGTTTTTAGACCAACAAGGCGTTTGATACTGTACGCACAAGAGGCTGGGCCAAAAACTTGCTATGCAGACGGAAATAATAGGACGCTTACTCAGGCGAGTCAGAGTATCTTAGGGAAATAAAACAGTGATTCAGAAAAGACATCAGAATGGGGAAGAGTAACTAACATGGTTCTGCAAGGATCGGTATTAGGACCAGTATTGTTTCTGGTTTGTAAATATTCCAGATGGGATTGATTCAGATATCCCTGTTTACTGATGTAAGACTGGTGAGAGTAAAAGCAGATGAAGACAAAAACAGACAAATGTCAGAAAAGTGGTAGCTTGAATTCATCCCTAATGCAAGGTCAAGATGATTGGGGAAGTAGCAAGAAGACTGGAAACGGGGTAAGAATTAGGGGGACAGGCTGCAAACTTCACAAAGGTAGACCTAGGGGTGAGTCAGAGGCTCTCATCAGCCAAATAACCTCTGCAGCCAATGCTCGTCTAGAAAATCTAAGAGTAGCCTTGAAGAAACTAAACAGTCTTTCTGGGCCCTTTATACAACTTACGTTCAGGCCCATCTTGGAGTATGCAGCACCAGTACGGAACCCGTAACTGGAAAAAAAAGTATATTAAGAAACTGGAGAAAGTGCAAAAGTATGCAACAATGTTTGCTTCTGAGCTATGGGGCATTAGCTACGAGGAGAGGCTAATGGAATTAAATAATGTCATGGCTGACGAGAATTAGTAAAGTTGACAGCGCTAGGCTGTTTGAGAGGAAGGATTATTATTATTATAATCATGGGGAAGCGCTAAACCCGTAGGATTATACAGCGCCTGTGGAGGGGATAGAAGGTATTCAGGGTTATTTCAGGAAACTGGAGCACAGATCCAGTTCCCTAGATCAAGAGCCCCTCACCACCATCAAGGAACCTTGAGGAGTTGAGAGGAAGGAAACTAACACCTTGGGTAGTCACACATGAGCCACAGGGATGTTTTGAAGTATTTCGTCAGCCCCAAAGTGGTCGGGAAGTGGAATGGACTTGAAGCGGCGGAGGCAGCCTCCGTATAAAGTTTTAATAATAATAATAATTTTCTGTAAGTACATATCAGCTAGGCCTGTATACCTTGTACATCAATGACATACTACTATACAGAAAGCCATTTGTTATGCAGAGCATTTCGGGCAAATTAGGTCAATTTTGTCCCAGGATGCCACCCACACCAGTCGACCGACACCCAGGTATCCATTTCACTGATGGGTGAACATTGGACAGCAGGTGACTTAATGAAACATGTTCTAATGTTTGCAGCCGTACCAGGGATCGACCCCCGGACCTCAGTGTTTGAGCTGAGTGCGCTAGCAATCGAGCTATGGGACACTGTAGCTACGATAGGACCCACGAGGCTAAGAGGGGTGAATCTGGAGAGTGGCAAGTTAAGAGGCAGGGCTAGGATCTGAGAACCGACCCCAACAACCACAAATAGGTGAGTACGCATCCAAATGCACCCCTTTCCTACCTACCTACCTCCTTCACTTTAGACAGGTAGTGGAAATCTGAAGTGGGAATATTGCATGCACAAAACTTACACAGGAAGAGTACATTGATGCAGGACAACATTGAAAATTCTTGTGGAAATGGTAATTAACGGTAGAAAACCTAAATACACGTTGCCAGAGGAGCAGGAAGAGGAGACAAGTTAATGACGCTAGAAATACTGTGGGATATGGTAATGGTAGACATGGATAAACTTAAATTTGGGATTATCTGCATTTTGTAATGAAGGAACACTGAAGCCGTACACGGAAACGTACGATTATATAAATTATTTTTTTAATGTAATAGTGAAGTGAAAATGAGTTAGGTAGCTAATATTAGCAGACTCCAAATGCAGATTCAAAATCCAGTGTTTTTTATTGTAAGTGAAAGGGAAGTGAAAAGCTAAAAAAAACAAGGTGGAAAAATACAATAAGGCTGTAGTGCAAGGATATACCATCTTCAGTGACTGCTGTAAGCGTAATATGTTAATTGGTTGGCGATAACTTAATATATATTTTTTAGTTAATTAAGATCGTAGATCGGCAAGAGAAAATAGCTGTGTTGAGGGATTCATATTAACTTGGATTGTGATGCTTGGTGTAATGGCGGTAGTTTTAAATTAGGATGGTTTCCAACTTCCTTCATTACGATGGTACGAATCCAGGGACGAGTAACTACCTCGTTGTCCACTGTTATCAGTATTGTTGGAGATGGGCATCAGAATTCTTGTTGAGAAAGCCTTGCAGGTCAGTTGAGATTTGGGGAGAGGGTGGAAGAGACTATCATTCATAGTATGTTATCTGATAACGGTGATGAGTAGAGGCAGTTACCTTAGTGGTGGTGGAAGCTTCTACAGCACTAGGGGCAAGTATCTTGGTCATGAGAGGTAGGGTGGCGAAGACTTCTGGCGGAGGCTGTCCTCGTCCTGGTGGCAGGTGGTGTGGCGGAGGCTGTCCTCGTCCTGGTGGCAGGTGGTGTGGCGGAGGCTGTCCTCGTCCTGGTGGCAGGTGGTGTGGCGGAGGCTGTCCTCGTCCTGGTGGCAGGTGGTGTGGCGGAGGCTGTCCTCGTCCTGGTGGCAGGTGGTGTGGCGGAGGCTGTCCTCGTCCTGGTGGCAGGTGGTGTGGCGGAGGCTGTCCTCGTCCTGGTGGCAGGTGGTGTGGCGGAGGCTGTCCTCGTCCTGGTGGCAGGTGGTGTGGCGGAGGCTGTCCTCGTCCTGGTGGCAGGTGGTGTGGCGGAGGCTGTCCTCGTCCTGGTGGCAGGTGGTGTGGCGGAGGCTGTCCTCGTCCTGGTGGCAGGTGGTGTGGCGGAGGCTGTCCTCGTCCTGGTGGCAGTGGTGTGGCGGAGGCTGTCCTCGTCCTGGTGGCAGGTGGTGTGGCGGAGGCTGTCCTCGTCCTGGTGGCAGGTGGTGTGGCGGAGGCTGTCCTCGTCCTGGTGGCAGGTGGTGTGGCGGAGGCTGTCCTCGTCCTGGTGGCAGGTGGTGTGGCGGAGGCTGTCCTCGTCCTGGTGGCAGGTGGTGTGGCGGAGGCTGTCCTCGTCCTGGTGGCAGGTGGTGTGGCGGAGGCTGTCCTCGTCCTGGTGGCAGGTGGTGTGGCGGAGGCTGTCCTCGTCCTGGTGGCAGGTGGTGTGGCGGAGGCTGTCCTCGTCCTGGTGGCAGGATGTGTGGCGGAGGCTGTCCTCGTCCTGGTGGCAGGATGTGTGGCGGAGGCTGTCCTCGTCCTGGTGGCAGGATGTGTGGCGGAGGCTGTCCTCGTCCTGGTGGCAGGATGTGTGGCAGAGGCTGTCCTCGTCCTGGTGGCAGGATGTGTGGCGGAGGCTGTCCTCGTCCTGGTGGCAGGATGTGTGACGGAGGCTGTCCTCGTCCTGGTGGCAGGATGTGTGACGGAGGCTGTCCTCGTCCTGGTGGCAGGATGTGTGGCGGAGGCTGTCCTTGTCCTGGTAATGACAGGTGTAATGGACGCTGTGCTGCATAACAAGGGGCTGTCTATAAAGCAGTTTATACATGTCAGTTGTATACTGCACTCTAATTCATGGAAAAAGTTGGGATATTTTTTTGTCCTGTTTACCTGAAGATTTCATGAAGTTGAGTTCGGGAGTCATGGCCAGTTTCTAGACCAGACCTCAGGTTGCTGACCTGATCGACCCAGCTGTTGCTGCCAGCTCCACGTAGTCCAGCGCATACATTACAGCACGGATTGAAATTACCTTCTGAAGGCCGCCAGGGGGTTTGTTGGGAATTCCCATTACGCACGCAGGAAGATCTTTGGTCCCCTTAAACTTGCAGAGGTCTCTTAATGTATTCCTTGCACTCTGCTTTTCATCAGAGGTATTTGCAGTCTCCGAAGCCTCTTTCATGTGGAGCGAGCGCAGTGCTCAAGTTTGGGGCCTAGCCTTCTAGAATTTCTGTGTAGATTATGATGTATTTTTCTTGCCTTCAGTCCAAGGACTAAAGCATTCCCAATTGTTAAGATGCTTGACTAAATTAGTAGTTAGGTTCTCTGTACGTTCCGGTATTGCAGTTTCACCTGCCTTTTGTGTATGTGCGTGTGCGTAGAAATGTTCCAGCCTAGAGCGAACTGTTTTTTTTTGTGATAAGAGGTGTAGTGGAGGCTGTTCTTGTTTTGGTGGTTAGAGGTGTGTGGAAGTAGCTCTTGTCCTGGTGGTATAACAGAGCAGCATTGTTATGTAGCGGGGGCGGATGTTTTCTACAATATTGTTTCCATCATAAATCCTTATTTTATGTAATTCAGTTGTACATTTAGCTGCACTTTGGTTTTGTTTATTTATTCATATTTGTATCATATGATGCCTTAACTCAGGAAATTTCAAATTAAAAAAAAATGGGGTCCTATGTTCTGTACAAGTACTTTCAGAGCGTAATGTCGAATGAAACTAGTAGACTAGGCTTCCGTAATCTCATGTACAGCACCCATGTCCCATAACCTTTTGTACAGCACTCCTATCGCAAAGTCTCTTGTACAGCACCCATAGCCCATAACCTCTTATACAGCACGTTGCTACGTTGGGATTGCTTGAATTGTTTCCGTTATGAGGACCCTTAAGGAACGTGCCTTAATGACGACGAGGCGCTGTTGATCAAGGAAATGGATCCGTTTTTGCTTCCTTGCATTGAACCCCACTGAGTATTTTCCCTCGTCAGGCTCTACGACCCCTTTAGGTTTGGCGCTTCCCTGTGATAATTAGGCAGTTAAACATATTTGGCTGATTAACATATCTCGTTGGTGTTAAACTGACTAAAACTGATTTTGATACTGAAGTGTGAATTCTGAATGGTTTATTGGTCGTTGTGATGCATGATTCAATGAGCCGGTTTTCCGTGTGTATAAGAAACAGCCTTACACAGTGGATGTTAGGGAAGAAAGAACGTTTTGGCGTATCTTAAGAGATCAGTCAGTTTTGTTGGTTGAGTGGTGATAGGTTAGTGCCACACTAGACGGCTTCCCATCCTTCATAAGGAAGCTTGGCTGGTTAGCCTTCACTTACTGAGCAAGACGCAAGTATCCACTACGAGCCTTCCCCCTCCCCTCCCGATTCTGGGTCACTCAACCTGGTGGTTGCTTGGAGTTGTTTGTGTCTTGGGTTGGATGGGGGGGGGAATTCTCTGGGTAGATGCCACTCTTCCTACTGGGTGCTTGCCTGATTCAGAACTGTACATTTTTCGGAATAAATGGTTAGGGTCTTTTTCCTTAAATCAAAATTTGCTAATATAGAGTGCGAAATGTGAAAAATATATTAGTTTTACAAGCTTTGTGATTATGATTTGTGTACTATGGGTGAATTGGTCAGGCAGCAACAAGTTGATACGTTCAAATATGATTGTTTAAAAGAAATGTTTAAAGTGCTGAATAACTAAACCGTTCTCGTGCTTTGTAAATACAAAAAATAACAGTCTTATATTGTATAGATATTATTATTATTATAATCATGGGGTAGCGCTAAACCCGTAGGATTATACAGCACATGTGGGGAGGGGGATGGAGGGTATTAAGGCTCAATTCAGGGAACTGGAGCACAGATCCAATTCCCTAGATCAAGAGCCCCTCACCAGTTTCAAGGAACCTCCCTTGAGGGGTGTTTTGATAAGTTTCGGTGCAAGATTGTAAAGAATAAACAGCCTGTTGTCGACTATAGCCTAATCTTTAATATCACTTGCAAAGTGTTGTAGCGGAGAGTGGTGTCAGCATTGAAAGCTAAACTTGGGTTGCGCACTTCACTGTGGAGTTTGGCTTACGTCCTCGGTGGGTCCTTAATACAATGGCTAATTGCCATGATACCCATCAATATCCGTACATTACCAATTGTATCTGGTCACATTGGTATTCGTAGATTATAATAGTAGTGATTGCAGAAACTAAAAGATATTAAAATGTAAAACAGCATGAAATATGTAGTCTTCTGCTATCCCTCTACTTATCCCCATTCCTCTCAGCTCTAGTTCCCTGCCCTCCATTCTCCACCACATCTGTTTCTGCACGAATTTGACCTTCAGTATTTTGCGTAAAGGTGTGTAAAGTTAAGCCTGTGCGCAAAGGGAAAGTGGGCATAGGTATGACTAATAATATTACAACACAGTGCACACTGATACAAAGCACGTCCTCTGCTGTCACACTGCCACAACCCCTGCTTATGTGCTTGTATACCCACATACAGGGCAAGTACAGTGTTCTGATAGATTAACACTGTTTTTAAGGATTAAATTACCTTGTATCCTTTTTTAGTAAATGACTTGGAATATTTCTTACTTTTTTGTTTAGTAATATAATTTAGTAAACATTGATGTTTTAACAATTGCCTAAAACTATTATAGAAAGAGCATTTCGAAAATTTTAAAATCTAGGAAATGGCAGTGGTGGTAGTGTGGCGGCTGGCTGGCCAGGCGAGGTAGTATTTTCTCGGCGTGGGGTAAAATTAGACGTGATATCAGGCAGCCAGGACTTTGTAAACCCTGGTGGTGTTCTCATACTTTCTCCCCCTTGCACCCGCAGCCATATTTTCTCATTTTATGTTTGACTAAGGAACGATCCCTTTTAACGTTTCCTCCACCAGAGGGTATGGTTTCCCGGCAACCTTCCTTTCCCTGAACCACACTTTTGATCATCTGTCAAATATGGTTGTCACTGAGGCTTCTTAAGAGTTGCCCCAAACATAACTGCTTCATAATAAGTTAGCTAAATATAGATTGCCTATACTGAATCAGTCATTATTGTCATGGACATAGAGGCTATCTGCAACATTGATAAAAAAACAGGAGTGGGAGCCTAATTGGCTCTGTATATATGATGCAAAGGAGAATATAATCTGCAATGTTGCATAATATATAATTTTTCTAGTATTGCACATAGAAAGGAAGCATCATTTTGGATCAAACTGTATGGTAATAAATAGGTGCAAGACTTAATTGAGGAGGTGATGGACGGCCTGGTCTGTGGAGGTGATGGACGGCCTGGTCTGTGGAGGTGGACGGCCTGGTCTGTGGAGGTGATGGACGGCTTGGTCTGTGGAGGTGATGGACGGCCTGGTCTGGGGAGGTGATGGACGGCCTGGTCTGGGGAGGTGATGGACGGCCTGGTCTGGGGAGGTGATGGACGGCCTGGTCGGGGGAGGTGATGGACGGCCTGGTCTTGGGGAGGTGATGGGCGGCCTGGTCTTGGGGAGGTGATGGACGGCCTGGTCTTGGGGAGGTGATGGACGGCCTGGTCTTGGGGAGGTGATGGACGGCCTGGTCTTGGGGAGGTGATGGACGGCCTGGTCTTGGGGAGGTGATGGACGGCCTGGTCTTGGGGAGGTGATGGACGGCCTGGTCTTGGGGAGGTGATGGACGGCCTGGTCTTGGGGAGGTGATGGACGGCCTGGTCTTGGGGAGGTGATGGACGGCCTGGTCTTGGGGAGGTGATGGACGGCCTGGTCTTGGGGAGGTGATGGACGGCCTGGTCTTGGGGAAGTGATGAACGGCCTGGTCTTGGGGAGGTGATGGACGGCCTGGTCTTGGGGAGGTGATGGACGGCCTGGTCTTGGGGAGGTGATGGACAGCCTGGTCTTGGGGAGGTGATGGACGGCCTGGGCTTGGGGAGGTGATGGACGGCCTGGTCTGGGGAGGGAACCTAAGTTCTTCAAATCAGTTACTGACCACCCAGGCTGTGGTTAATCCGTTGGACTGCGTACAGTAAGCAGTAAAAACTTTGTTGATCCACCGGGAGGCCTGGTCTGGGATCGGGCCACGGGGGCGTTGGCTCCCCTTGAAGTATCCTTCAAGTAATGAATTATTCAGAATAGTACCAGCTTTGGAAAAGCTCTTAATTTAATATTTATATTGTAAAGGGGAAAATAAGTTAATTATGATAATGAGTCGTTTACTTGTATATTACCAAACTCTGCTGACGTGACCAACAGATTAAGCTTTACAAAGTCATTTACTTTCGTTGATATTGTATAAAAAAGTAAAAAAAAAATTAGGTGGGATGACCATGCACTGAATTTTGAGTTTTGTAAGGCCTAGTTTCAAACCAAGTTAACAGGTTGTTTGTACTAGCAACACTCAATTCAACGTAATCACCAAAGCCCGGCTATTTAGGATCTACCTGGAGGAACTCATTTTCATGACGTATATAAGAGCTTAGTGATAATGAACCTAATAGTATCCTACTTTCGGTATATTCTCTGCTACATTTTTTCCCTCCAAAGTTTGCTAACTTGGGATCACCTTATCTGATCGACTTCAAGTTTTCAACGCGTGTGCTGTAACTGGGGTAACGTTCATTAGACTATTCGAAAGTGCCATTTGATCGATGTTGTACAGTCCCCTTCACGGATTTTGTTTCCGTACAGTGATACGAGACCCTCTTCTGATCAGCTTCAAACATTGAAGACTGGAGTATCCTACTTAAGAAGATTGAAAATATTATTGGAGTGCGAAGGTGCTAACATAAGAAAGGAGGAACACTGCAAGAGGCCTGTTGGCCCATACTAGGCAGGTCCTTTACAATTCATCCCACTAACAAAACATTTGCCCAACCCAATTTTCAATGCCACCCAAGAAATAAGCTCTGATGTGAAAGTCCCACTCAAATCCAACCTCTCCCACTCATGTACTTATCCAACCTAAATTTGAAACTACCCAAAGTCCCAGCCTCAATAACCCAACTAGGTAGACTGTTCCACTCATCAACTACCCTATTTCCAAACCAATACTTTCCTATGTCCTTTCTAAATCTAAACTTATCTAATTTAAATCCATTACTGCGGGTTCTCTCTTGGAGAGACATCCTCAAGACCTTATTAATATCCCCTTTATTAATACCTATCTTCCACTTATACACTTCGATCAGGTCTCCCCTCATTCTTCGTCTAACAAGTGAATGTAACTTAAGAGTCTTCAATCTTTCTTCATAAGGAAGATTTCTAATGCTATGTATTAATTTAGTCATCCTACGCTGAATGTTTTCTAACGAATTTATGTCCATTCTGTAATATGGAGACCAGAACTGAGCTGCATAATCTAGGTGAGGCCTTACTAATGATGTATAAAGCTGCAGTATGACCTCTGGACTTCTGTTGCTTACACTTCTTGATATAAATCCCAGTAATCTATTTGCCTTATTACGTACGCTTAGGCATTGCTGTCTTGGTTTAAGGTTGCTGCTCACCATAACCCCCAAGTCCTTTTCGCAATCTGTATGGCTAAGTTCTACATCATTTAGCTTATAAGTACTAGGGTTATGGGCACTCCCAAGCTTCAGAACCTTGCATTTATCTACATTGAACTGCATCTGCCACTTTTCTGACCAAGAATAGAGTTTGTTTAAATCCTCCTGAAGTTCCATAACATCTACGTTTGAATCAATTATCCTACCTATCTTTGTGTCATCGGCGAATTTGCTCATATCACTAGTAATTCCCTCATCAAGATCATTGATATATATTATAAACAACAACGGGCCCAAGACTGATCCCTGTGGAACGCCACTTGTTACAGATCCCCACTCGGATTTAACCCCATTTATGGACACTGCTTCCTGTCAGTGAGCCATGACTCGATCCACGAGAGCACTTTTCCCCCAATGCCATGAGCTGCCACTTTCTTTAACAGTCTATGGTGCGGAACTCTATCAAAAGCCTTACTAAAATCTAAGTAAACTTGCCAGTTTACGGTATACCTGGAGTTTACCTGGAGAGGGTTTCAGGGGTCAGCGCCCCCGCTGCCCGTCTGAGGCCAGGCCTCGTGGTGGGTCAGGGTCTGATCAACCAGGCTGTTATTACTGGCCCCACGTAAACCGACGTACGAACCACAGCCCGGCTGATTAGGTACTGACTTACAGTGCCTGTCCAGCGTCGTCTTGAAGACAGACAGACGGGTCTATTTGTAATCCCCCTTACGTATTCTGGGGGGCAGTTGAACAGTCTTGGGCCCCTGACACTTATTGTGTTGTCTCTAAGTGTACTCGTGGCTCCCCTGCTTCTCATTGAGGGAATGTTGCATCTCCTGCTGTCTTTTGCTTTCGTAGGGAGCGATTTTCGTGTGCAAGTTTGGGATTTTATAAGTGTATCTTTCTCGCCTGCATTCCAGGGAATACAAATCAAGGGACTTCAACCGTTCCCAGTAATTTAGGCGCTTTATAATATCTTTATTTACTACAAGTACACATACATGGTAGGCCTGTATACCATGTAATATATAGAAAGCCGCTTGTTATGCTGAGTATTTCGGGCAAATTAAGTCAGTTTTGTCCCAGGATGCCACCCACACCAGTCGGCTAACACCCAGGCACCCATTAATGATGGGTGAACAAGGACAGCAGGTGTTTTATGGAAACGCGTCCCTAATGTTTTCAGCCGTACCGGAGGAGATTCGAACTCCGGACCTCAGTGTGTGAACTGAGTGCGCTAGCGATCGAGCTACGTGAAAGTTCTCTGTATATTCTCCAGGTCAGCAATTTCGCCTGCCTTGAAGGGGGCAGTTAGTGTACAGCAGTATTCCAGCCTAGAGAGAACAAGCGATTTGAAGAGAATCATCATTGGCTTTGAGTCCCTAATTTTGAAGGTTCTCATTATCCATCCTGTCATTTTTCTAGCAGATGAGGTAGATAAATTGTGGTCTTTGAAGGCGAGATCCTATGACATTATCACTCCCAGATCTTTCACATTAGTTTTTCGGTCTAGTGTATGGTTAGAATTTTTATATTCTCATGAAGTTTTAATTTCCTCAAGATTTCCATATCTAGTGGTATTATTCCCAGTAAAATACTATGTTTACCTGCAAAACAGCTTAAATCTTTAATGGCTGATTTATCATTTGAGATAATGATACGCTGAGAGTTGTCTGCTTCAGTGAGATTTGCTAATATATTAGCAGTTTTGAAAATTTGGAATCGTTGAATTATGTGCAGTCGTTTGTCTTACCTAGACGAATATATCTTAGTGGGCTTTGTAGTCTTGTTTGCTAATTTTATTAATCTTTTGGATTATAAAGCTGAAAATTAATAGGCCTTTAAAACATTTCAAACCTATACTCTGTAAATTTTGGCTAGATTTTCTTTAGCCATTTAGTCGATGGTAAATTTATCTAAAACTTTAAACAAATGTTAAATATTAAGCCGAATTCAATTTTTTTTTACAGTGCTGTGATGTACTCTGTATAGTTTCATATCGTTTCGTTAAGATCAGATTCACATGTACAAATATATTCTTACATACATATGTTTACATGTACATAAGCACACAAAACCTACCATGAATACATATGCGCAAATATTCTATGCACCCGTAATCTTAGAGATTTAACATAAGCGCACAAAAAATTACATGTATAAACATGTTAAGCATATGTACAATACATACACACGCATACGTTTGCATATACACTTTATACTGCACATGTACGTGTGGGTGTATTGTCAGGTTCTTCAATAAGGGCAGTAAAATCTCGTGGGTGTTGACTGCCGCCCTAGTTTGGATTGAAAATATTTAGCTCTGGAGAAACAGGAGCTTTGGTGACAGTGTCACAAGAGGTAGCGGAGTTTATAGTTGACACGCCGGCCAACATGTTCCTTTGGTTATTCTTACAGCTCATTGCGCGTTTGCTCTTATTATCTATGAAACTATGTATAGAAAGGTTGTAACGATAGCGGTCCCATGCAGCTCTTCCAGCGACCGTCGAGAGGACTTTTTTTTTTTACGCGAGGTCCGGTGAAAGGCAAGCGTAGCTAGGGAAAGAACAGCGGTGGCGAAAAGTTGTAATATCTACAAATTTAAATATCTGAACTTTGCCCTAGATTTAATACTATATAGTAAATATAGCTTTCATACTACCAAATATTTAAGAAAAAACTGTCAACTAAATAGTTTTGGGTGTTAAATTTCAGAATGTGATTAATTTAGCGAGGCAGTGTTATAACTGCCAGTATTATCATTATTATAATCAAGGGGGAGCGCTTAATCCGTAGGATTATACAGCACCTGTGGGGGGATGTGGAAGGTATTCAGGCTTAATTCAGGGAACTGGAGCACAGATTCAATTCCCTAGATCTAGAGCCCCTCAGCAGCATCAATGAACCTTCCATGAGGGGATAACTGCCAGTAAACTACAAGTCTTTGGTTTCTTAATGGTGTGAAAACTTAACTCAGCACGACAGCGGATGTTTGATCTCTGGTATGCCAGTGGTTGCTTAATCACTGAGCAGGTCATCATATGACGAAGACCGGCATCATGAAACATTTTCCCCTTACGAACAAACTAGCACAATCAGCGCTGACAAATGGTGTTCTAGTCTCTCTCTTGCTGTTAGAGCCATTGTTGTTGCTGGTGTTCTGATGGTAGTGCATTGTTGTTGCTAGTGTGTTGCCGGCATGACCACTAGGAAGCTAACGCAGCGTGACTCCCTGCAAAACTGGTTTTTCTCATGTTCACGCCTGGTCATTGGTGCTCTTCTTAGTTTGTCACTCGCCTCTTCCAGCCATGTATCCCGGACTGATGTTTTAATGTGCGTGCGCTGGATATATGATATAAGAATTGGTGGCAGAGCGGGAGCACAGCATGTGAAGAAGTCGAGGGAGCGACAGGAAGGTGTGTGGGGGTTTGAGGCCAGTGGGTTAGGTCTGCTTGTGCACTTCATCATCACTGCCGTGCACTGTCATCACTCCCACTCATCCCATATTCGGTCTTAGGGATTTGCAAGTTCACATCAAAAGTTTTTGAAAGTTTAGCGTAGGTATTTTCTTTTTTAAATTACAATGTACATATAGCCAACCAAGAGTAAAAAGTAAAAACAAATAATTTGTCAGACAAATTGTGTATCACAAAGAATGAGCAGTAAGACTGCTGGGTCAGCCCCTCTTCCCCTCTGCTCGGGAGGAGACAAAAAACATGCAATTTTGTATTTTCCACTGGGGAAGTGAACTGATAAAATGTCACCAATAATATTTGATGAAAGTGCGGCCTTGCCATATTTCGAGAACTGTGGAAGGCTCTGCTATGAAGAGTGGTCTTTAACTTCTCATTTGAAGTATGTTGGTAGCCATTAGTGGGCGTATCAGTTTGGCCGCTCAGCCCTTTCTTCTGAGTGAAGGCATTTCCCTTTCCCCAATCCCTTCCGTGAAGGTATGCGAGGACACTATTTTACCCCAAGTTTTTCATGTACCTTTTTACCTTATAAGTCTACCTTTGCCTTCATACTTTGCCCACACTTCCAACAAGACAGCTCTTTACATGAAGCTCATTCTGGTGCTTCCACACAACCAGGAGGAAAGTGGAGTTATCTTAAGGTGGTATACTTCAGTGGGGTGATGGCATGGGCGGCAGGACAGGTGGTAGGCTGTGGAATGCAACATTCGACTGTTTATTTCATTAATACAATCTTACATTTTGGTTATCACTTGTGACTTTGAGAATCTGAGTTTCATAGATTGTGGATGTGGCCTTCCTCTTTTCCATAAAAATCGTCACTTTTGATGATTAGGCAAACGTATTACTTGTATACGTATTGTTTGTGACGTACCGCAAACTCACATTTTAAGTGCGTGCCACAGGTTTGGTAGGACAGAATTCGTTATGGGTTTATAACAATTAAGGTTCCTCTCAGGATCTCCTGAAGTTTTAGGAAATCACTTTTGAAAGCAAAAAGGCTCGGCAGGTGCTGCAACATCCCCCCCCCCCAATTAAAAGCATGGGAGCCGGTAGTACACTAAGAGATGACACAATAAGTGCCAGAGGGCCAAGACTGTTAGACTGCCTCCCAGCATACGCAAGGGGGATTACCAGGAGACTCGTAACTGTTTTCAAGAGGGAACAGGACAGATACCTAGAGTCAGTAACTGACCAGACGGGTTGTGGTTCGTACGTTGGATTGCGTGCAGCCGGCAGTAACGGCCAGGTTGATCAGGCCTTGATTTACCTCGAGGCCTGGTCATGTACCAGGCCGCGGGGGTGTTGACCCCTGAAACACCCTCTGGGTAGACCTCGTGTAGCTAGATATCGACTGTGGCTCCACCCCCCCCCCGCCTCTATCCTTTCCCTAGGAGAACCAAGCCGTGCCACCCAAGTCTCATGGTAGTGGTTGTCATACTTGTTGGGGCGTGAGTGAAACTGGTGGCTTCAGATATTTTTGTCCGGCGTCGGAAGTCACCGCCGTGTGGGGGTTGCCGTTTTAGAGTTCCATGCTAGTCTCTTCCGTGTTGCACTTGACAACATTATCACCGACTCCAACAGTAACCATGACTTTCACCCATTGTTTTTCTTTTGATCTCTAATTCTTTTAAATACCAAGAGATGAAGGGGACTCGCATTGTGTACCTATGCTGTGGATGTACGTCATGTTACTGCAGAGCGTTCGGCACGACAGAAAGAACCAGTTACCCATATGGTGAGACGTATGGGCAAGTGTGTACTTCAAAGGATAGTCAGTTCCTTGGGGTGGAGGGTAGTACGCGCGCGCGCTCTTGCTGCTGCTGCTGTTTACCTAGCAGTATGATAATTAATGGTTATAAATGACCATAATTTTTAAAGGGGTGGACCGGTAAGCCAGCGGAAGGCCTCGGTCAGATGACCAAAAGCTCCAAAGGCGGGTCATCATCTGACTAAGACCCGCGTCAGGAAACATTTGTCCTGTTTCCTGACGAACCTTACCTAACCTTACCTAGCAGTAATCGCATTCACTTGTTAATACTGTTGTGTATAACTTATAGGGGAGTGAGTAAACTACACTACCTTGCTTTGTGTTGCGATATCCTAGGTTAATAATACTCTGAAGATACAGTTCGTTCTAACCATGTTTTTCTGTGGTACAGGTGGTGGTTTGGCTTGGGCCATTTGTATTGTTGGTGTATTGTTGGTGTATTGTTGGGGCATTGTTGGTGTATGCAATTTGTGGTGGTGGTTCGTACATCGTGTAGATGATGTTCATTTAAGTGTTTTGTGGAATTATATGAATTCAAATACACGTTCAACCACCATGGGAAAAATTGAAAATCATAAATTATTTTTCCAAGAAGAAAAAAATAAATTAAGATAGTATGTACTGCCACTTTCAGGGCCATACTGGACAAAGATATAAACCCAGTGGCTCTCGCATTAAAGCCATAGATAACGATCCTTACAAATATCTCAGAACACACTGTAACATTAAATCTTTGCGATTGTAAAAGATAATAGCTAAACAAAGCAATAATAACCAAGTCTTTTATAAGTGGCCTCCACGCACACAAATGAACCATTTTTAAGCCTTCACGGGAAGCTTAGTGAAATGCCTAAGAAACTGTATGGTTTCAAATAACTGCCAAACATCAGTGTGCTTGAATTACGCAATCTATACCAAGCTAGGAGGAATCTAGCTTTTACTGCTAGTGGTAGATGATACCTATTGAAATCGTGCCAGTCTAGTCCCTCACTCCACAAAAAAACTTATCACGCATGATCATCAGTTCCTGAACTCAGTGCTTGAGCACAAACTAAAATTTGAAAATAACGTTACACAAACTATACTTATGGCTCTCAGCTAAGAGTGAATTGCCGGGTAGTACTGTCTCTGTAAAGCAGCCGTGTGTTGATACATTGCAGATAAATGTTAGAATTAATAATTATGCTTCTATATTACAGAATAAACTTTTTGATACTCGTTTATCAAGCTTGCAGAAGATACAACCACGGGTAGTTATCTCTAGGCTTAGTCCTTATTTGTTTTAAATAGGCTTAAATCTGAATGAAACATGTTAGCTTGTGAAGCCAAACACCTGTATGCATGAAATCAAACTGCTGTGGATTTAATCTTACATGGACAAGCGGAAGGCATGCGACATGTCGATGCTACACCATCCTTCAGCCTCTGCTCTATGACTGAACTGACTAGCTCTCGGGTAAGGACCTGCGAGGGGTTAGTGGGAATTGGAGAAGTGTCGAGGGAGGGAGGAAGGGCTATAGAGAAGAGTGGGGGTTACACCCAGCCGAAAAGGCATTATGGCATAAATATTTTCCCACTCCCAGCCGGTCATGGCAGGCCGGGCTCGGGAAAACTAGGCCTGACGAGCGAGGCTATCATACTGCACAGAGACGTCCATGGTTACAATGGTGGTGTGGTAAGAACGGGGATGTGGTGTTATAGGGCCAAGATGGCGTTGGCAAAGAAAAGCAGGAAGTCTTCCAAGGTCCACGCTCTATCTTCAGGCTCCATCGATTCTAAGGATGACTATACTCGGATTTCCTCATCTTGATTATCTATTTCGGTTGCTACATTTCTCTCGTATCTGCTCTTCTTTCTCTTAGCGCTATACCTTTGTGGGTGATGCAGCGCCGGGTGAATGAGGAAGTCATCTTCAATTCAGGGAAATGGAGGACACTTTTTCTTGATTCATGAGCCCATCCTCAGCATCAAGGCACAGGTTGCTGGGCAAGCGTATTGAAGCAACACTAGCAGCTAATTAGCATTGAATAGCCAGAATGCTGAATATAATTTCAGTTTTCAAACCTTAGTTCAGAAACTTTCAAAAGAAGAATTAGCAAATGAGTTTGGAGAAGGTAAAATAGTGCATAGAAAAACCAATAGTTGGTAGACAAAAAAAGATGGTACTAATAAATACATTAAGCTTGTATGGAAATCTCAGTCAAATGAAATACAAAATATCTGAATGATGACAGGCACTACACGAGAACACTATATATAATAAATTGGCCAAAAAAATCACACAAAGATAGGGCCAAACAAACCTTCATTAGGACATGGCAAATCACTTCGTTTTTAATTGAAATCCTGAGACAGTCCACTTAGCATCAATGTGGTGGGATGGCACTTATTAATAAACTCGTTAAAGTTGTAAAAAATAAAAACTCAATTTTAGTGGTAGAAATCCCCCCCAAAATCGAGAAACTTTGCAAATGCATATAACATTATTTAATAACAAGAATTTGACTAGTAATGAGGAATTTCATGATATACTAATGAAAATATTAATGAAAAGACTACGAACAGGCAAACATCCTTGTAAAAGGGAATTTCTATTATATGTGAAGAAATACAGGCTGCCATTAGGCTGTAATAGTAAACTAAAGGTTAATCAGATTTCTCGTTAAAATTATTTTGAAAGCTCCCTTTGAAGCGAGGGAAGCAGAAATAACAAATTAATACAAAACAAAGTATTTAATAGAAAAGCTAAAGAAGTTCTCTAAATTACCTAAACCCACAGGAAGAAAGTGATAGTTGTACTAGAAGTAGTATCTGATAGATTTAAAATATGGGAGAAAAAATAGAAGCTGCATCAACTTAATGTACTTCGATCGTTGCACGGTTAATAAAAGGCATCCTCGTATTTCACAAGCCCAGCCTCCTCCATCCCAGTGTCTGCAAAAGGGCGGGGCGGTCACAAAATTCTAGTGCAGTAAAATATAAAAATATGCATACATCTGAATTTGTACACGTACCCCTCTCTCTTTCTCTCACTTATTCTCTCTTTCTCTTCTCTTTCTCTCTCACTTATTCTCTTTTTTTTTTTACACAGGGTTTGACAAGGTTAAGGATCCCTAGCTTTATTGACAGCTATTTACAGGTTAAGGATTCCTAACTTTATTGGCAAGCTGAGAGCAGTTACCTACATCAGCTCATTTGAAAGCATTTTTATTGTTATGAGACATACAAGTAGGAAACAGGATGAAGTTGGAGCCATCTGTGGGCCAGCATTTTCATTTGATCAACTGACTTTATCTCGTTGACATTATGCTGTACGAATGTGTTCCATACTCGAGTCATCCTAGGTACGTATGATCTCAGATGGAGTGATGTTCTGGAGAAGGGTACAGCCAGAGTGAAGTTGCTGCTTTCTGCCCGCCTTGTGGCAAAAAAGCTTGTTTCACGCTGTCCTCGAAGTGGATCCAAGTGTGGCATTTTGACAATATTGGCCTTGTACATAACAGTAAGGCCACCCACATCCCTCCTATGTTGAAGGCTCTGCTGAAATGACAGATCTATCCAGGATGGGTCCAGGCGAGAGATGAGAGGTCTTGCTCTGTTTTCTACTCTGTCAAGCAGTCGCAGATGAGAGGCGGAGGGGGGGGGGGGAGGCAAACCCAGAAAGTGGAGCATACTCAAGGTGTGAGCGTACTTTTGCCTCGTACAGAATCTTGCAACCCCTACTGTCAAGCAGATGGGAGATACGGCGAAGTGCTGTAAGCTTCATGGCTGCTTTGTTTGCAAGATTTACAACATGGTTCTTCATGGTTAGTTTGGAGTCGAATTTCACCCCAAGGATATCAACTTCTCCAGGTGCCAACACCCTCCCATTCATCCTTACTACTGCACCAGCATTACCATCATGGTGCCTAGAGACGATCATCATTTGCGTTTTCTCAGGTGCAAATGTTACTTGCCATCTATTTCCCCAAGCTGATATAGCTCTCAGCTGGTGATTGATGTAGCTTAGAGCAGCTGGGTTTCTTTCTTTCTCTTTCTCTTTCTTTTTTTTTTTTACACAGGGTTTGACAAGGTTAAGGATCCCTAGCTTTATTGACAGCTATTTACAGGTTAAGGATTCCTAACTTTATTGGCAAGCTAAGAGCTGTTACCTACATCAGCTCATTTGAAAGCATTTTTATTGTTATGAGACATACAAGTAGGAAACAGGATGAAGTTGGAGCCATCTGTGGGCCAGCATTTTCATTTGATCAACTGACTTTATGTCGTTGACATCATTATGCTGCACGAATGTGTTCCATACTCTAGTCATCCTGGGTATGTATGATCTCAGATGGAGTGATGTTCTGGAGAAGGGTACAGCCAGAGTGAAGTTGCTGCTTTCTGCCCGTCTTGTGGCATAAAAGCTTGTTTCACGCTGTCCTCGAAGTGGATCCAAGTGTGGTATTTTGACAATATTGGCCTTGTACATAACAGTAAGGCCACCCACATCCCTCCTATGTTGAAGGCTCTGCTGAAATGACAGATCTATCCAGGATGGGTCCAGGCGAGAGATGAGACGTCTTGCTCTGTTCTCTACTCTGTCAAGCAGTCGCAGATGAGAGGGGGGGGGCAGGCAAACCAAGAAAGTGGAGCATACTCAAGGTGCGAGCGTACTTGTGCCTCGTACAGGATCTTGCAACCCCTGCTGTCAAGCAGATGGGAGATACGGCGAAGTGCTGTAAGCTTCCTGGCTGCCTTGTTTGCAAGATTTACAACATGGTTCTTCATGGTTAGTTTGGAGTCAAATTTCACCCCAAGGATATCAACTTCTTCTCCAGGTGCCAACATCCTCCCATTCATCCTTACTACTGCACCAGCATTGCCATCATGGTGCCTAGAGACGATCATCATTTGTGTTTTCTCAGGTGCAAATGTTACTTGCCATCTATTTCCCCAAGCTAATATAGCTCTCAGCTGATGATTGATGTAGCTTAGAGCAGCTGGCATTTCTTCTCTTGGATAAGTGAATGTCAGTGTACAGTCGTCTGCATATGCATGTGATTCTGGGATGAGATGAAGAAGGTCGTTGAAGTAGACATTCCATAACAATGGACCCATAACGCTTCCTTGTGGAACACTTGCCCCAATAGGATGTCTTGCTGATTCCGTTCCATTGAGAACTACACTTAGAGATCTACCATGAAGGTAGTCACTGAGGAGACATAGCGTAGAGCCTGCAATTCCCAGTGCTTGAAGTTTTGCTAAGAGGCCCTGGTGCCACACCCGGTCGAAAGCGCCAGCAATGTCCAGTGCTACCACACAGCTGACTTTGGATTCATCCAGTGACTGGTGCCACTTAGTGGAGAGGTTTAGCAACAGATCAGCAGCAGAGTAACCTTTCCTGAAGCCATATTGACGATCACAAAGTAGTGAGTGGTAGTCAAAAAACTGTCATTTGTCTTGAGATTATTGTCTCAAGGATCTTACCAGTGATTGACAGGAGTGACACTGGTCTGTAGTTGCTGATTTCTGCTCTGCTCTTCTTTTTGTGAACAGGGACTACATTCGCCTCTTTCCATAGAGAGGGCCATTTACACTGTACTAGGCAGTGCTGAAAGATGCGAGTTAGAGGTGCTGCTAGCTGGTCTGCACATCTCAACAATCTTGGGCTCAACTTGTCTGGGCCCACAGCCTTTTCTTGGTCAAGCGATTTAAGTAGGAAATGCACCTCCTCCTGCCTTATTGTCACCACTGACAGTTTTGACACAGTTTTTGCAGCTAGCCAAGGAGGGTCCCTTGCTGGATCAGGAACTTGCATTTTGGTAGCAAAGTGTTCAGCAAAGAGGTCCGCCTTCTCTTGACTACTAGTAGAGGTGGTCCCATCCTGTCGATTTAGAGGTGGAATAAGTTCATCAGGCAGATAACCTTGTCTGTCCTTGACCAGGGACCACCAGGTTTTGGAGCCTACCCTACCTGATGCTAACTTTCTTTTAGTGTCCACCTCCCATTTAGCAATGGCCCACTTTTGAACATCACCCATATGCCTACAGGCTTGCATGTGCAAGTTCCTGTTATAGGTGGTAGGATGTCTCTTATACCTTCGCCATGCTTTGTACTTAGCAGTAGCAGCCTCTCTACAACGAAAGCCAAACCAAGGCTGATCTGTAGGCTTCGTCACATATTGCCGGTGAGGAATGTGTTCTTGTTGTAGATTAAGGATGTGTCCAGTGAAGGCTTTCACTTGGTTGTCAACATCCCCTTGGAGAAGAGCATTCCAGTCGGTGGTGGCAAGCTCAGAGCAAAGGGCTGGCCAATTACCTCTTTCCCATAGCCAGGTTGTGCGTGTGGACTCCTCACCTCGTTCTGTTGGGATCTTAAGTGTCGTAAAAACAGCCTTGTGGTCAGACGATCCAACATAGCCGAGGGGTTGACAAGTGACTATGCCTTCTGCCAGATCACTCACTACTGGGTCAAGGGAGGAGCCAGAGATATGAGTAGGGAAATCAACAAAGTTTCTCATGTCAAACACTGCAAGAAGGTCATAAAAGTCCCTCTGTATAAGGTGCTGGTTGAGGTCACCAACAATTATAATATGTTGACAGTTGTGTTGTAGCAGAAGGGAGTCAATATTTTCCATTAGGAAGTTGATAGG